>NC_133325.1:61979910-62293660 GCF_042186555.1 Aquarana catesbeiana | reverse complement strand
CCAACATAATGATACTTCATCTTGTCGATGTTTTCTTTCCAGTGTTTAATGGTTGCAAAACAGCTTGGAAGATTCATAAATAAACATTCTGAAAAGCAATCTGTTAAAATTTGAAGACTGACTCAAAGTGGTGCTGTAGAATGTGCAGAGGACATTAGTGGCTCGGTGATGATGGCCCTGGATGTCCACTATGTGCTGCTTTTCCTGACCTTCTACTTCTCAAAGGAGAACTTGTCAGGGGAACATTATACATCATCAGATTATATGTTCTTAAAATATTTTTTTTTCTGAGAGCCGAAGAAGTGTCACTTTCATAAATTCAGTTCTTTGGTGTCAGTACACTACGTGATACCAGAAGTGGTTGAATTATACAGAGAGGTTGAATGTGTAAATATTTGAGGAACCCAAAATTATTAAAAATGTTAGGAATGAGTAAATCTGCCTGGATCTGGTTTGTGAACTGTTTTATGAATTTTGCTTGAAGTTCAAAGCTTGCAAATTTTATGGCGAAACCAATTGAAATTCATGGGGATGGTGGTGGGGGTGAATCTTGTTATTTAATTTTGGTCATCAACACAAGGCATGAGAAGCAGGGAACTGCCATATATCAATGTCAAAAAAAAAAAAAAAATTATATATGGTTTTTGTGACTCAATTGATCACAGACAAAAGCTATGTATCCTTGTTTGTGGTGGTAAACCTGCAAAGTTTTCCTCCAAAAGTCTACAATTTATGTCCCAGTTTACAATCCCAGCATGTACCAAATGCTGAGATAAATTAACTCCCATGTGTATTTACAGGAGCCATGCCATTCTGTGTGAGCCAATTAAGATTACTGAAGATGCTGGGACATAAATGTTACAGCTGCCAAAGGAACAAGAGGTAAGGGGAAATCTTCCGATATAGATATCGTCTCTGTTGGCAACTGTCTATGACGTCACTTCTAGGTCACCTGTCACTTTCCCCGGCTAGGATAGGGGACTTTTTTTCCCCTATGTGATGAAAAAAAAAAAAGTTACACCCAAGCACATAAAATCGCCCTCAAAAAAGTTTTTTGCCCCCCCCCCCCCCCACCAGAGTGAGAGCAATAATTTTAACACAAGACCTCCTCCATAGCACTAAACTGATGACCTATAGGGAGCTTTAGAATCCCTAATCATTGTCATCCAATATAGGTCATAAATATAGGTGGCAAATTCATAAGAACAGCAGCATAACATGATAGTCCTAAAAACATAGCCAAAATGACATACATCAAAGTATTATGAGTGCAGATATACATGATACATCTCTAACCCGACGGGATTCGCGAGCTCTCCTCGCATCATCAGGGGCTGATGTGTATATCTGATGTCTGTAACAACAAGTAAAAAAGTAGAGTGGAGTATAGGTTATGATTGGACAAAAGTATGAAAAAAGTATGAAAAGTATGAAGCCAGAACTAGTGATCCCATACTCCAGGGGCCAACCCCCGGCAAGGGCGAGCGGAAAACATCTCCCACAGGAGCTGAAGGGACGAAGGCCAAAGCATGGAGGACCAAGGTCAGGCGTAGGGCAGGCATGGCAAAGAGATGGAAAAAAGGGAGGGGGGGGATTGGACCCAAATGTCACCCAGGATCGTTGCCGAGCGTACTCACTATAATGAAATATATGAGTATAAATGTATATATGTGGATCTACAGTAATAGATGTAACAGTATCCTGAAAATATGAGGTAGTATACTCTAGTGCAAGGGGTACAGAGGTGTCCAACAAAACATGAAAAAGAAAAAGAAGAAAAGGAAAAGAAAAAGGAAAAAGAAAAAGGACCCAAATGTTGCCCCTAGGTCTTGCAGGGTGTATTCACTGTGATGAAATATATGAATGTATATATTTAGGTGGTTGATATAACAATGATCATGGTATCCTGAGTTGCCCATAAATCTTGTATGGTGTACTCACTGTGAGAAATTGTAAATATGTATATATAACTCGAATAATTGGTATCAATATATTATGGGAGTATAAGATGGTGTACAGGGGATACAAGGATGTCCTGCAAGACATAGGGGAAAACGGTGTGAGGTGAATGAGGGGAGTGTGAAAAAAGGAGGAGTGAAAGGTGGTGTGGAAAGGAAAAAAAAAGAAAAAAGAAAGGGAAACAAGATAATAAAGATGGTCACAGAGGGAAAATTGAAAAACAGAAAAAACTATAAAGAAATAGGGGAAGTGAGTTGAAAAAGAGAGTGAGAGTATATGCAAATGACACTCCATGATGTACGTGGATGGTGAGTGCACTAATGAAATGGCATATAACAAAATGTAGTAGTAGAGATGATGCTTACCAATGTGCTCTCTCGTCAATGTGTATGAAGGACCCAGCAGGGGAGAAAGTTTGCCATGCCAAAACCCCCCCTAAATACCCGGACATCCGCCATGGCCTCCGCCCCTAACGTCATGCGGCTGGCAGTGAGGAGGAGGACCCACAGCACGCCCGCCGGGATACGGCGGAACGCAACGGAGATCCCCGCCCATCGACTAGGATGACACGCTGTGCACAAGGATCGGGGACACCGCTGGATGCGGAAGTCTACCACTGTGCACAAGGCATAGCCCCGATGCACGTGGTGGCTCCGCCCCTCCTGGAATGGGGAAGCGGAGACAGCAGGGGAATGATTTCCCCATTTGTGCATCGCAGCTCCCGGGGGAAAGGGACCACCACCCTCAACCGAGGGGCAGACCTAAAAGGGGCCAGGTCCACAAGCAAGTAAGGGAATCATCTAAGAATAACCAATATCCTGATGTACTGGGGATCAGGAATGTATATTTACCAACAGGATCTGGGAGCAGCAACAGACTCGGGGCATATTAGGTGTCTTCCACCTGAGTTAAATAGAAAAAAGAAAGGCTGAAAACTGCTCCCTAACATGAGACACCTCCATCCCTATATTGCACAAAAAAAACAAAAATTCACCCATGGGACTTTAAATGAAGTGTCCATGATGATCACAGGTAAATGAATGTGATAGTATGAAAAATATCAGAGTTTATTAAAATCATTGTCATCCAATATAGGTCATAAATATAGGTGGCAAATTCATACGAACAGCAGCATAACATGATAGTCCTAAAAACATAGCCAAAATGACATACATCAAAGTATTATAAGTACAGATATACATGATACATCTCTAACCCAACGCGTTTTGCGAGCTCTCCTCGCATCATCAGGGGCTGATGTGTATATCTGATGTCTGTAACAACAAGTAAAAAAGTAGATTGGAGTATAGGTTATGATTGGACAAAAGTATGAAGCCAGAACTAGTGATCCCATACTCACTTGTCAGGTGATTGGCTTCAGGGTCCGACCCCCGGCAAGGGCCAGCGGAAAACATCTCCCACGGGAGCTGAAGGGACGAAAGCCAAAGCATGGAGGACCGAGGTCAGGCGTAGGGCAGGCATGGCAAAGAGATGGAAAAAAGGGAGGGGAGGATTGGACCCAAATGTCACCCAGGATTGTTGCCGAGCGTACTTACTATAATGAAATATATTAGTATCAATGTATATATGTGGATCTACAGTAATAGATGTAACAGTATCCTGAAAATATGAGGTAGTATACTCTAGTGCAGAGGTGTCCAACAAAGCATGAAAAAGAAAAAGAAGAAAAGGAAAAGAAAAGGAAAAAGAAAAAGGACCCAAATGTTGCCCCTAGGTCTTGCAGGGTGTACTCACTGTGATGAAATATATGAATGTCTATATGTAGGTGGTTGATATAACAATGATCATGGTATCCTGAGTTGCCCATAAATCTTGTATGGTGTCCTCACTGTGAGAAATTGTAAATATTTCGCGGGCACACACAAATGTTTGACATGTTGACTATCTATTTATTCGGTGCAGCCTCTACTTTTATATTTCACCAAAAATGTGGGTCATTCATTGCGTTTGTTTGCCCTAAAATTCACTTTATTATATTTTTTACTGAAATTTTGCGGTATTATTGTGTGACATAAATTGGAACTAGCACTATTTTATTCTCTAGGGTGTTTGCTTTCATATATGATATAATGTTTGGGGATTTTGTGCGATCTTCAGACCTAAAATTATTTTTGAAACGTGTAAAAAAAAAAAAAAGCTCTAGCAGCGAAAAGGGTAAATAGACTCTGCCTGATCCAAGATGGCTGCCAGGGTCCCATGAGGCAGCAACATCCAATTGGATGCTTCCCCAGTGACCCAGGAAACCATAAAGTAACTATGTTCCTCTTGACTTCCTCTCCGACTGCAGTGCCGCTGCGGAAGAGTGCCACCTGCAGTAGAGAAAGTAGACCTGCATACAGCGGGGGTGCAAAATAGGCAGACCTACAAGCTATGCTGCTGAAGTAGTTCATAGTTATTGGGTGGGGATGGGAGCGCACTTTGGCCTTTTTAGTCTGGATGTTAAAGGACATGTCTTGGCAATGATCATGGGCTTTCCCTTCACTTCCTGTTGTGTCCCTGGGACAGGTAGTGAAGGGAACTCTTCCCAGTGGGGACAAGGAAGGCAAAAAAAATCTGACAGGATTTACAACCCTTCCTTTCTCGATTCAAAACGACAAAAACAAAAGTAAAAGTTTTCAATAAACTTTACTATCCTTTCAATTCTCAGTAAAATGTATGCTATATGTATATAAATAACAAGTAACACTTCATACGTTCTTACTATGTCTATATGTACAAAATATATCATGTGTAAGAAAATATGAAATATTTAAAAGCGTAAAATGTAAGCGTCAAAAAATGTTCTGCACCTTAATGTTACTTTATGGATCATAATGACGGCTATTAAAATCTCTTCAGCTTCTAGAATGAAGATAGAACCTGTACATGCAATTAAAGACAATGATCCTAAATAGGCCGTCTACATCATAGTTTGCAGAGACACTCTGGTCGCCCTGTGAAGTATCTCAGCTTTCCGGCAATGTTGTTTCCCATTAGGCATCTACTCTGTCATAGGAGAGCATTGCCAAAAGCACTCAATAGCCAGCATTTATTAAAATAAAGCAAGCCCACTGGAATGGCATTAGATGGCTGTGCAGAGCGTCCACTGGGAATGATTTTTTTAGAGCGTTGCTCTCCAGCCAATGATGCTAATGACGGAGGGGGTGGCGGTTTTGTCTAGTCACTGGATGTTATTAATAGAGTTAATCAAACTGCCAGCATTGAGGTAATAAACAAAGTGCAGTTCATTAACTTGGAGTTGTTTGCACAATTCCAAAACTGTCAAAAGGAGTACATCCAGCCTCGCATTATGCAAGATTACTAAGCAATGCGACCAGTTGGAGCCTGTGGGTGTGCCCAAACTGTAGTCTCTCTGCAGGCAGGTGCAGTTTGCTTTCTCCACTGTAGGTGGCGATCGTCACATCAGCAGTACAGTTGGAGAGGAAGTCAAGAGCAACATGGTTCCTCTATGGATTCCTGGGTCACTTGGGAAGCTATCAGGTTGGATGCTGCTGCCCCATGTGACTCTAGCTACCATCTTGGGTAAGGCAGAGCCTATTTAGGGCCTTGCTCCCAGGCTTGTTGCGCATTTTGCAGGTGGGTAGACAAGGGACAGGTAACCCACCTGGTAGGGACAGAACTAGCAGCAGGGAAAGGTTCCTGACGAGGAGGGAAAGCATAGGGTTGGTAACTCTCTGGACATCCTCCCACTTGGGTATGAGACGGCCAGGCATGAGACGGCCTCTCTAGACAGGCACTGTCAGTTTGGCTGAAACCTGCTCTCTACATGCTATTGGACCCATGAGTGTTCCCAGTTGGGCTGTGTTCCAACTGGGTTTATTATGAACTGTCTTTTATCGGACGTGGACTGTGTGTAGGGTTGCCACCTTTTCGCGGAGGGGATGGTGGGGGTAGTATGTACAGGAGAGGAGTGCGGAGGGGATGGTGGGGGTAGTATGTACAGGAGAGGAGTGCGGAAGGGATGGTGGGGGTAGTATGTATAGGAGAGAGGTGTGGAGGGGATGGTGGGGGTAGTATGTATAGGAGAGGAGTGCGGAGGGGATGGTGGGGGTAGTATGTACAGGAGAGGAATGCGGGGGGGTAGGTGGGGGTAGTACTGTATGTGCAGGAGAGGAGTGCGGAGGGGATGGTGGGGGTAGTATGTACAGGAGAGGAGTGCGGAGGGGATGGTGGGGGTAGTATGTACAGGAGAGGAGTGCGGAGGGGATGGTGGGGGTAGTATGTATAGGAGAGGAGTACGGAGGGAATGGTGGGGGTAGTATGTATAGGAGAGGAGCGCGGAGGGGATGGTGGGGGTACTATGTATAGGAGAGGAGTGCGGAGGGGGTGATGGGGGTAGTATGTATAGGAGAGGAGTGTGGAGGGGATGGTGGGTGTAGTATGTATAGGAGAGGAGTGCGGAGGGGATGGTGGCGGTAGAATGTATAGGAGAGGAGTGCGGAGGGGATGGTGGGTGTAGTATGTATAGGAGAGGAGTGCGGAGGGGATGGTGGGGGTAGTATGTATAGGAGAGGAGTGCGGAGGGGATGGTGGGGGTAGTATGTATATGAGAGGAGTGTGGAGGGGATGGTGGGGGTAGTATGTATAGGAGAGGAATGTGGAGGGGATGGTGGGGGTAGTATGTATAGGAGAGGAGTGTGGAGGGGATGGTGGGGGTTGTATGTATAGGAGAGGAGTGCGGAGGGGATGGTGGGGGTAGTATGTATAGGAGAGGAGTGCGGAGGGGATGATGCCAGCTGGATATATGAAGTGGTCTGGGGGGGGGGGGTGATGCACCTGGGGGGAGTTGGGGGCTAAGAAATAGTGATGTATATAAAAACAAAAGCTATTGTACTCATCCACTAATATTTATAACAGTACAACAATGAAAACTGCTAGCTCCTAGCACTCTGTATGTACAGATGATATGAAGGTAATGTATGACCATTCATATATCCCTGTGTTATCCAAGCTGTGTACAATCAGGAGTTTACACTCTCCACATACACACAGGGTTAATGAATGGTCATAAATTACTGCACATTATCTGGACTGAGGATGGGGGATATTTGTATAGACAGAGGTGTGAGGCTTGGAAGATATTCACACACACTTCAGACTGATCATCCTGTCACCTTAACCCTTCACAGCAACTGCTGCAAAACAAATCCTGTCAGCTTTCCACCCTATGAGACTCAGACAAAAATTCTCAGCTCACTTCTTCCCTGCATGTAGTGTGAACAGCGCCAGGAAGGTAGCTGATGAACCTGGAAGATGCCTAAACAAAGATGGTTCTGTCCTCTGGAGAATGAAAAGCAAAGGCACAAGTATTGTAATCTCTTTGAGAGAAAGCTAATAGCTTTATGGTGGCACTTGGCAAAACTGATACTCATGGCTAGGTTTTCTTTAAAGCATTGGTGCCTATAATGGGGAAGAACATCCACACCAGAAATAACAATGGTAGCAGTTATACCTCTGTATCTCTGCCAAAGTGTAGTAAGATGCTGCAAATTTCCTCCAAAGACCAAGTCTTCATTTTTCAATACCAGAACTACAAATCGCACTCACACATAAAAGAATGGTTGATTTTGGTAGACCACATGTGGGTGGGGTGCAGCATGGTGCGATGTCAATAACACACACACAGTTAGGGTTGCCACCTGTACGGGATTCACCCGGACAATCCGGGTTCTGAATCATCTGCCTAGTTTTCAGACTCTCTGAAACCCGGACAGACCATTCAGGCAGGGGGAGCTCCATTAGCATATTTGTCACTGTGGAGACAGCAGCAGTGTCACTGCTTCTCCATAAATACATTGTGCTGGTGTGTTTGTTAGAATCTAAAGCTCATTCCTGTCTCCCCCCCTCCAGGTTCCTGCAGGGTCTCTCTTATCAGTGACTTAACTCCCTCCCCCCCTCCGATCACTCGTGCGGTGTGCTTAGAGAACCCGGGAGGCGGAGCTGAGGAGGAGATCATGTCGGGAGGAGTAGATCATGTTGGCCTGTGGGTAAACATTTTGCCTCCAATGGTTGGCCTCACATCTGCCTCCGACTTTCACCTTTTAAGCTGTCAGAAAGTGACAGTGAACGAGTAACTACTGAGGAAAGAAAGACTGAGAAAGCAATTCTTCCTACCTGCAGGAGACCAATTACCTCATTCTCCCAAGAAGCTTTTCTAAGACATATCTACATTTGCTAGACTGGAGGCCAAGAGTTGCTTTCAAATAATAGCGAAGAATCATAGAATTTATTTTAAATTACTGATAGCTCTATTTTAAAGTACAGCCTTACTAGTCAAGTGAATACTCACTTCTAGATGTTCATGACAGCTCCCAGAAGAAGGCTGTCACAAACGTTAACAGTGAAAAATAATGTTTGCTGTTGCTACAGATGTCAGGGACTAGGAAAGCTCATAGTTTATACCTACACACCACTAATAAGTGTTCACTGTCATGACTCCTGCCCAGTTCTTTTAGTTGACAAACCCTGTTATATACACTATATTGTCAAAAGTATTGGGACGCCTACCTTTACACGCATGAACTTTAATGACATCCCAGTTCAATGTTGAGTTGGCCCACCTTTTGCAGCTATAACAGCTTCAGCTCTTCTGGGAAAGCTGTCCACAAGGTTTAGGAGTGTATCTATGGGAATGTTTGACCATTCTTCCAGAAGCGCATTTGTGAGGTCAGGCACCGATGTTGAACGAGAAGGCCTGGCTCACAGTCTCCGCTTAATTTATCCCAAAGGTATTCTATTGGGTTGAGGTCAGGACTCTGTGCAGGCCAGTCAAGTTCCCATTTTTCTGATGGTTCTTAAATAACTGGGGGGCGGGGCCACTAGGTGACCCCGCCACCCTCTGACGGGGACTTGACAGGGACTTCCCTGTGGCATTCCCCATGACGTCAGAGGGGGGCTGGGTCACACGTTACGTAACCCCGCCCCCTTCTGACATCACGGGGAATGCCACAGGGAAGTCCCCATCAAGTCCCCGCGCGTCAGAGGGGGGTGGGGTCACCGGGTGGCTCCGCCCCCCGTTATTTAAGAACCGTCAGAAGAGGCGAAGCGTCACACAGCGGGAGCCTCCCTCCATGCCATCATGTATGCAGAGCGGCCCGAGGAGAAGAAGATAAGAAGACGCCGTGGAGGAAGATGCCGGACGAGAACACCGGAGGAAGAACCAGAAGAACCAGAAGAAGAAGAAGATGGAGGAAGAAACCGAAGGAAGATAAAAGATATAAGATAGAAGAAAGAAGAAGCATTTAAATAAAGGAATTGTCAAAAACTGTCTCTTGTCATTTTAAAAATTTTTGACAGTTTTTTTGTGAAATGGTAGGGGTACTTTCGTACCCCCTTACCATTTCACACAGGGGGGAGGGCCAGTATCTGGGGGTCCCCTTGTTAAAGGGGGCTTCCAGATTCCAATAAGCCCCCTGCCCACAGACCCCCACAACCACCGGGCAACATGGGGACAAGGCGTTTTGGGGGGCTACCCCAAAGCACCCTCCCAATGTTGAGGGCATGTGGCCTGGTACGGTTCAGGAGGGGGCGCTCTCTCGTCCCCCCCTCTTTTCCTGTGGCCTGCCAGGTTGCGTGCTCGGATAAGGGTCTGGTATGGATTTTTGGGGGGACCCCACGCCGTTTTTTTTTGTGGTAATTTTGGCATGGGGTTCCCCTTAAAATCCATACCAGTATAGATTTTGAGGGGGACCCCATGCCTTTTTTTTTTTTTTTTTTTTTTAGATTTTGGCCGGGGTTCCCCTTAATATCCATATCAGACCTGAAGGGCAAAGAAAGTTGATCTGGAGTCATGCAATGCGGACTTGCTGCAATTATGCAACAAATTTGTGAAGCCTGGCAACTCTAACAAGTCTAGCAATAGCTTAGCAAGTCATTTTTAAATTTGTAGCACCATTGCTTGCAAAACCATTGCACAGAGCAGGTAAGTATAACATGTTTGTTATTTATTTATTTTTTAACTGAACCTTTAATACCACTTTAATGCAGTAGGAATCAGAGGGTCCTGCTCATAAGAGCTTACAATCTAAGAGGAAGGGTCAAGAGATACAAAAGGTCATAACTGTGGGGGATGAGTTGATAAAGAAAGTGGAAATACAGTTGTTAGGTGGGGGCTGGGTAGGCCTCTCTAAAACGAGGGGTTTTCAGGAATCATCTGAAAGTGGACAGAGTAGAAGATAGTTGGACAAATTGGGGTAGGGAATTCCATAGCATGGGAGAGGCTCGGGAGAAGTCCTAGAGGCGAGCTTGGGAGGAAGCGGCTGGTAAGGTGGATGTTAAACAATTAAACCTGTGAGCTACCACTGTGGAAGTCAGTATTATTTCTGTGGATACCTTAGTGGACTATGCTACTAACACTATACAGTATGTATCCTTAACATATATTCTGTGATTTAAATGGTGTCTGTGTGGCCAGTGCCGCTGATAGGCCAGTACAGCTGGCCATGTTGTACCGGGCCTGGCGTCTTCAGTGTAGCAGGGGGGGCCTCAGAGATTATTGGTGCGGCGGTGGGGGGCAGTTATAAGCACCGATCTCCCTGTGTGGCTTTCAGTGATGCAGCTGACAGCCACTTCTCCTCCTCTCCCTCCCTCGGCAGTCAGCTGCTTTATTGAAAGCCACACAGGGAGATTGGTGCTTGTTACTGCCTGCCACCATGGCACCGATCATCCCCGACTGTCCCCTGTGTCCTCCTCTGGTCTCCCCCTCCTCCTGGATCTGTCATAATGGAGAGCGGAGGAAGGAGCCGGTAAATATTTCATTTACCAGCTTCTTCCTTTTCTGAATGAACAGAGTCACTGATCACTGACTGTATTGATTTGTAAATTTGAATATTCAAAAATTCGTAGATTCGAAAATAAGAACGAAAATTCAAAAGAATGAAAATCCGAAAATAAGACCGAAAATCCGAAAATTCGAAAACCCGAAAATTTGAAAATCTGAATTAATAACTAAATAATAACTAACTAATAATAACTTAACTATTACTAACCATTAAATTATAGGTATTGGAATTTCCTTTCAAATTTGGCTGTTTGTTTAGATGCGGCATTCATTATTTTGGATAATTCATAACTTCAGATAAATTTGTTTTCGTTATGATGACTAACAGCCGAATTTGAAAGGGAATTCCAATGTCTATAATTTAATATTTAGTTATTATTAGTTAGTTAGTTATTATTTCGGATTTTTGTTCTTTCGAATTTTCTGATCTTCTTTCTTATTTTTGGATTTTCACATTTTCGGATTTTCGAATTTCTGAATTTTCGAATTTCCGAAATTTTGAATTTCTGAATTTCCGGATTTCCGGATATTCACATTTTTGAATTTATGAATTTTTGAATTTACAAATACTAGAATTTACAAATTTACAAATGTTCAAATTTACGAATTTTGAATGACCCGGAAAACAAAAAAAAAAAAAAAAACAAATTAAACAAAAACAAACAAATTTTTCGGCAGTGCAAATGTCTGGTGCTCAATAAACAGTTCTCTGCCAACACCATTCAGTGATGTGCTCCACCAAAGTATGAATTTGCCACTCACCTTGTTCTTAGACCTCTATTTTCATACAGGCTCAATAATGCTGTCAGAGAAATAGTGTCAGGGAATAGGCAGTAAAAGTACTGGCAATCTTGCCAGTAGAAGAAATGGGCACCATAGGGGCACCATGTGACAGATGGTTCCCTGTACTGGCCTATATAAGGCTGCCTCTGTCTGACCGAAGTTGCTGGATTGTATTCAGGTCTTCCCTGTTCTGAACCTGTGTTACACTTCCAAGTAATTCCTGTTGTGACCTCGGCTTGCCTCCTGACCTCCTCTGATCTCCTCTCCAGTGTTTGACCCCCGGCCTGGTTCGCGGACTTTGCAATACTTGCACCTGCCAGATTACCAGTGTTTGACCCCCGGCTTGGCTCACGGACTTTGCTTATCACTTACCTGTGACTGACCCTCAGCTGGCCTCACCACAGCCTCCAATCTGCTCTCATGTCTATAATTTAATATTTAGTTATTATTAGTTATTATTAGCCAGGCTTTTACTAAGTGTCCAGAATACTCCTTGTCTTCTCAAGCAAAGTCTCCAAGTGATCATCAGCTCAGCCTTCTCAACCTGCTGGCAACCCGTGCTTCGTTGAGCTCTATACCTCCTGTACCACCTTCAGGGGTATACTGCGCTTGGCTGCAAGGGGAGCCTCTCTCGGCATCTTGGCCTCGGCAAAGGTGCCTGACAAACGCTTTATGCTAACCCAGCAGGTCCCTACACCAAGCACCAGTGTCCTCATGCCACTTTCCTCAGTATCCACTAATTATCAGTTATATGCAAAATAAACAATCCTTCATAGCATTATACTGTTTAGTAAAAGCATTTATTGAATAAAAGGAAACCATTCACATTTGATAGTGCACCAGAATAGTGAGTGCTAGTTACAGTCCCGGCAGTATTTGTAGGACAGTGATGTAATCCGTCTCCGCCCAATGTGTTGTGTCACATAACAACCTCAGGGATGGAGTCAGGTAATGTCATTGGAGTTCATATAGTGATTTGTTGTTGACACATCACTATCATCATCATCATGTTGGTTTTCAACTGATTATGTTTTATTTTGAATTAGTGTTTAGATGTATGAGCAAGTTGTTAGGGCTATAACCCCTGGATTACACTATAAAATAAGCAATATATTAAATGCCCACTGGATGGTTATATCATGTAGTTTACTAATTATGATGTTTCACTTTTAATTATTGTTTATATGTAAGGGAAGCAGGGCTTTATTTCAGTGGAAACGCAGGGGAATGCAGTTCTGGCACCTCCAGCACTGAAAGTATGTAATAGCAAGGCATGTGGGGTGTAATGGAGGGTCTAGTGATGCTGGCTGCTGGGGGAATCTATTGTCACTGGTGGGGATCTGTTTTTGTGTGAGGGTCTGTTGTTGCTGGTGGGGGATCTAATGTTGCTGGGGGGTCTTATGTTGCTGGTAGGAATGTACTGTTGAGGAAGAAGTCTATTGTTGCTGGCTGCTGATGGGCCTAATGATGCTGGCTGCTGGGAGATCTGTTGTTGCTGCTGGGGGTAGTGTGACAGAAAACATTGCAACAATTACCATTTTACTGCCTAGGGTCTCTGCTATATATATATATATATATATATATATATATATATATATATATATATATATATATATATATAATGTTTGGGGGTCCCTAGTAATTTTCTAGCAAAAAATACTGATTTTAACTTTGTAAGAAACAAGAGTCAGAAAAAGGCTTAGTCTTTAAGGCTCGGTTCACACTAGGACGACTTGTCAGGCGACCTAGTCACCTGACAGGTAGCGTCCCGTTCTGTACAATGGAACCGTTCTAAGGGGAGCGACGCAAGTCGCTCCGACTTAGAAAAAGGTTCCTGTACTATTTTGGGGGCGACTTGGGGCGACTTGCATAGACTTCTATACAGAAGTCGTTTTGCAAGTCGCCCAGACAGTCGTGTGCAGGTCGCCTCGGTGAGGCGACCTGCAAGTCGTGCCGCCCCTAGTGTTAACCGAGCCTAAGTGCTTAAACTTCCCTCATTTACAGACCGAAATTCATTCCTTTGATCTAAGAACAAAAAGTTACAATGTTTATAGTTATCTACCAGCTCAGACAATGTTGTGAAAAAACTGGCAGTCTGTCTGTTTTTTTTTCTTTTGACAGCTGAGTGAGCAGAGAACTCTCTGCACTCGTTACATGAATGAATCGGGAAATTCTGCATAGAGATCGTGAGGGGGATTGAATCAAGATCACAATTTTTTTAACGATTAATCATGCTGCTAAACTGGGGGGTCTAATGTTGCTGGGTGTGTTTTTTTGTTGTTGTTGTGGGTGGTCTATTGTTGCTGGGGTGGGGTCTATTGTTGTGGGGGGCCTACTGTTGCTGGGGTGGGATCTGTTGTTGCTAGGGTGGAGTCCATTGTTGCTGGGGGAGTCTATTGTTGTGGGGTGGATCTTAGCTGGGGGGTCTATTGTTTCTGGGGGGTTCTATTGTTGCTGGCTGCAGGGGATATATTTTACTGCTTTTCTTGTTATCATTAACAAATTACATACAAATTTTTTAGCACCACAAAATGATACTTGGTTCTGTATTCTCTAAGGGGGGCGGTACTGGGAGGTGGGTAGGTGGTGGGGACAAGGGGTGACTCAAAAGGGGGATTTCATGCACCTATTCTCTGAGAAATAAAGCCCTGGGTAGAAGTATACATTTTTTATGGTTTTTAATGCTTTTTAACTATTTTATTCATATAAACATTACTCAATAGCTAATCAAGCAGTTACAGTATATGAATGCAAAAGTGGAAGGAACTCAATGGAAGGATTAATGGTATTAGGTGTGCTTATATATACAGACTAGTGGTAAATAGAGTGTGGTTTACTAAAGTGCAGCATGGCTGGTTGATACATTATGGCTGATTAGTCACCTAACTGAGATGAGTGGTTACCATGGTGATATGTAAACAGCAATTCACTATATGAGCTTCAATGGCGTTACCCGACTGCATCTCTGAGGAAGTCACGTGATCGGTGACGCAAGAACGACGAATACCTGAATCTGTCTTAATATTAGTGTCCTCCAATCCCCTAAACAGCAGGAACCATATTGAGAGAGAGACAGCAGTGTGATCCAGTCAGGACTGTATTGCTTTGCTCAATGCTGGCAGTCTAACACTGTGAGCATGCTTGTAGGAGTAGCAAACACATGGGTAATCTCCTCCATTTGCTATTGTTCCTTAAAGTGACCCTGCACATTTTTTTTTTTATATCTGAGGCTGAAATTTCCCTGTAAAGAACAGATTTTACTGTATACTCATCTCTCATTTCATCCTACCTTCTCTCTATTCCAATACTGCGACCACTGTGTCCTCGGGCAATACGTTTAAAAGGCTAAAAATAAAACCTATGTGGCTCACGGCCAAAGATAAAATGGCTATAAATAATAAGAAAATAACTTTTAAAAAATATAAAAATGAAGGAACACTATCATTGTTTTAATGCTACAGAATATAACAGAATATGTAAAAAGGAAATCAAGGATGCAAAAATTCAAAATGAATGGCAGATTGCAAAAGATAATAGGACAAACCTCAAAAAATTCTTCAAATATATTAAAAAGGTAAGGTCTGAGCATGTAGGCCCTTTACAAAATAATCTGGAGTGGGTGACGGGACAAAGAGAAGGCAAATTTATTATTATATTATTATTAAATACCTTTTTCAGCTTGTGTATACAAAGGAGCATGGGGAGCTCATGTCCATAATGGGGATGGTATGGACACAGCCCCAAATGATCCACAATGGCTCAAAAGTGATATGGTCCATAAATATTTAGACAGAATAATTGTGGATAAAGCACCTGTACCAGATGGCATCCACCCACGCAGCACGAGGCGTAACTTGAAGCTTCTGGGCCCCCCGATGCAAAAGTTGACCTGGCCCCCCTCCACTACCACCCACCACTTCCACTGTGTGTGCAGATACGCCAACCGCATGCCAAGATTCTCAAAGTGACTTAAGAGTTTAGAGTTCCCAGAGTTCCTTCTTACATTAGAGGACAGGGATCACCCCTGGAGAATCAGAGGTCACCCCTGGAGAATCAGAGGACAGGGACCCCTGGCAGGTCATTTGGCAGAGCTCCTTTCCCATTCCATCACTGTAAACAGCCCCCCCCCACAATACACAGGGCTGAAATCACATTCCTTTACACACATTCTATCAGCCTTCACAGGGTTTATCTGGCTTTTATGTTGTCGTTCGGACCAGTGAAATCCCTTGGTCGGAACGGCAGTGTAGTTGCAGTAGGCAGATACAATCTATGCAGATTAAGGCTGACTGGCTGTGTTGTAAAGAAATGTGATTTCAGCCCTGCGGAGGAGGAGCAGTATAGAGTGCTGTACTGGGAAAGAAGCTCAGCAACGTGCATAGCAACCAGGGTGGAGGGGGTGGTCAGGGGGCTTTGGGGGGGCGCAACTTAGATCTGAGGGGGCAAAGACAGGGAATATGATAGGGATATAATATGACAGGGAGGCTGCAGGGGCCCCCTGGAGCTAGGGGAGGGGTTGTGATTGTGACCCCTACAACCCCTTATGCTACGCCCATACACCCACGGATCCTAAAAGTATTGAGCTCTGTCATTTCAAAGTCATTGTATCCCAATGTTAGGGACTTGTTAATGACTGGAATGGTACCACTGGATTGGAATAGGGCCAATGTGGTGCCCGTATTTAAAAAGGGATCAAAGTCTTTACCAAGTACTGTAACTACAGACCTGTTAGTTTAACTTCTATAGTCGGGAAGATACTGGAAAGTTTAATAAAAGACCACATAGACGAGTTTTTGCTGGAAAATAATATTTTTAGCAACAGACAGCATGGATTCATGAAAGACAGAAGTTGTCAAACAAACCTGATTTCTTTTTATGAGGAGGTAAGTAAAACCTTGGACAGAGGTGTGGCTTTGGACGTGGTATACTTGGATTTTGCAAAAGCGTTTGACACAGTTCCCCACACACGGTTAATATGTAAGGTAAAGTTTACAGGCTTGAAAAGAGAGAAAGCTGGCTAAAAACATAGAGTAGTGGTTAATGATTCTTACTCTGAATGGTCTAAGATTATGAGTGGTGTACCCAGTGGCCGGACCGATGCAGGACAAGAAGGTGAGGAATGGATGGAGAGAGAGAGAGAGGTGCTGTATATGTAGTGTCAGTACAGTATAGTGGTCAGTGTAGTGTAGTGTAGTGAAAAGTATTGTGGTCAGTGTAGTGTAGTGGACAGTATAGTGGACAGTATAGTGGACAGTATAGTGGTCAGTGTAGAGGTCAGTGTAGTGTAGTAGACAGTATAGTGGTCAGTGTAGTGTAGTGGACAGTATAGTGGCCAGTGTAGTGGACAGTATAGTGTAGTGCACAGTATAGTGGACAGTATAATGGTCAGTGTAGTGGACAGTACAGTGGTCAGTGTAGTGTAGTAGACAGGATAGTGGTCAGTGTAGTGTAGTCGACAGCATAGTGGTCAGTGTAGTGGACAGTATAGTGTACTGTATAGTGTGTAGTGTAGTGCAGTATAGTGTGTAGTGTAGTGGACAGTATAGTGGTCAGTGTAGTGTACAGTATAGTGGAAAGTATAGTGGTCAGTGTAGTGGACAGTATAGTGGTCAGTGTAGTGGACAGTATAGTGGTCAGTGTAGTGTAGTGGACAGTATAGTGGTCAGTGTAGTGTAGTGGACAGTATAGTGGACAGTGTAGTGTAGTGGACAGTATAGTGGACAGTGTAGTGGTCAATGTAGTGTAGTGGACAGTATAGTGGTCAGTGTAGTGTAGTTGACAGTATAGTGGTCAGTGTAGTGGACAGTATAGTGTAGTGGTCAGTGTAGTGGTGTGGATAGTATAGTGGTCAGTGTAGTGTAGTGGACAGTACAGTGATCAGTGTAGTGTAGTAGACAGTAAAGTGGTCAGTGTAGTGTAGTCGATAGCATAGTGGTCAGTGTAGTGGACAGTATAGTGGACAGTGTAGTGGTCAGTATAGTGTAGTGGACAGTATAGTATAGTGGTCAGTGTGGTATAGTGGTCAGTGTGGTATAGTGGTCAGTGTAGTTCTCAGTGTAGTGGACAGTATAGTATAGTATAGTGGTCAGTGTAGTGTGTAATGGTCAGTAAAGGAATCAGATTGGTCAGTGTTGAAATCAAGTAGGTTAGTGTAGTGGTCAGTATAGGAATTAGGTAGGTCAGTACTATTGTATTTGAAGGGACTCGGGGAGTGCTAAAAGTCCGTAGGTTAGGGGGCGCAAATTACTTGCCTTGCCCTGGGTGCTGACAACCCACGCTAAGCCATTGGGTGTACCCCAAGGTTCAGTGTTGGGACCCTTACTTTTTAATAATTTTATAAATGATATAGGGTCTGTGTTTCAAAGTACCATTTCTGTCTTTACAGATGACACCAAGCTATGCAGTGGAATAACGTCCTTACAGGATGCCCCCAATTTACAAGCTGACCTCAATGCTCTGTCTAATTGGGTAACTAATGTTGATAAATGTAAAGTTATGCACCTGGGGGCTAAGAATATGCATCATACATACTAGGGGGAGTACAACTGGGGGAATCCATAGTGGAGAAGGGTCTGGGGGTTTTGGTAGATCATAAGCTCAATAATAACATGCAATGCCAAGCTGCAGTTTCCAAAGCGAGCAAAGTCCTTTCTTGTATTAGGAGAGGTATGGACTCCAGAAAGAGATATAATTTTACCCCTGTATAAATCATTAGTAAGTCCTCATCTGGAATATGCAGTTTAGTTTTGGGCACCAGTTCTCATAAAGGATATCAGGGAACTGGAGAAAGTGCAGAGAAGGGCAACCAAACTGATAAGAGACATGGAGGAGCTCATCTATGGGGAAAGATTAGAGGAACTGAATTTATTCTCTTTTGAGAAGAGGAGATTAAGAGGGGATATGATCAACATGTACAAATACATAAGTGATCCATATAGTGAACTTGGTGTTCAGGTATTCGCTTTAAGGTCATCACAGAGGACAAGGGGGCATTCTTTACATCTAGAGGAAAAAATATTTAATCTCCAAATAAGGAAAGGTTTCTTCACAGTAAGAGCTTTGAAAAAGTGGAATAGACTCCCTCCAGAGGTGGTTCTGGCCAGCTCAGTAGATTGCTTTAAAAAATGCCTGGATACTTTCCTAAATGTACATAATATAACTGGATACTAACATTTATAGGTAAAGTTGATCCAGGGAAAATCTGATTGCCTCTCGGGGGATCAGGAAGGATTTTTTTCCCCTGCTGTAGCAAATTACATCATGGTTTGCTGGGGTTTTTCGCCTTCCTCTGGATCAACTGTGGGTGAAGAATTGTATATATGGGATTGTATGATTTTTTTTTTTTTGGTTGAACTAGATGGACTTATGAATATATAGAAAAGCAGCACTCGCAAAATGAATAAGTGCTCCAAAAACCTTGATGCAGCTGCTAGGAATTAAAATAGATATACAAAAATCAGCGCTGGCAACTAACACAATATAAATATAAAGAGAGAAAAATCGCTGTATAAGCGACTATACAAATGACATTTAAAAAGTATAGAGGTGTGTAGGAAATCAAGGGCAATATAAAACAAGTACAAATTTTATTCGTATTCACAAGTACATATGGATAAAAACAAGCAGTAAGTAATTTTGACTAACATAGTGCATAGTATATGATAGCCATAATAAGCAAATAAACAAAACCAATGATGATGAAAAAACTCTTCTCAAGCCCGACGCGTTTCGGGGTACTTAATAACTGTACAATCCTTCTTCAGGGGCATGATCTGAGAGAGAGGGGTTCATCTGAGTAGAAAGGGAAAGAGATGAGAGAAAGAGAGGGTAAGGTAAAGGATAAAGCTATGGGCAATATTTAATAGGGGGTATAGGGTGGTGAATTCATCACCTACCTGACCATGTATGATTATTCACTTGTGAAAGTTAGTTTTTTCTCTAAAAACAAGGAGAACCATGGAGGAAGGGCAGGATATAGGAAGAAGTATACGTATTATAGCTGGTATAAACGAAGATACTTAGGTGGTGAGAGGTGCAGGTTGGTGGGCTGCAGTCACCATGGAAGGATATGGCAGAAACTCCCGTCCCGCCCGTCCCGGGCGCGCACACACCAGAGCGGCGTGCTGAGGTCACAAAAGGCGTCCCTAGAAATAACAGAATATAGAAAGGACCTTAAAATAGGGTCCAACGTAGATGGATAGAAAGTACTAACCCAATATCAAAAAAGGACTGCGCTAAAACGCATACTGAACACCATACATGATTATGTGAATATTAAAAAACAACAATCGATCAAATATTCAAAGGTAAATGAAAACCATGCAGTAAGAATAAATGAAAAATAAAGTGAACCAAAATAAGACACAAATGGTAATAATGAAATAGCCAAAATTATATCCAAGGGAATAGTGAAAATGTTCAAAGAAATTGAGTCACTAAAGCCGAAGCTGACAGAGGGTGATCAAACGGTTAAAATCACTCAGCACCCAGTGAGAAATCCTCCACCTTGTAAGATGTGTGCTTACCAGAGGTAAGCTGGATAATGGCTTATCTTGGGATATCCACACGGGGGACACAGCTCTAAGGACCTCCTCACAAGAAGGGGATAGGCAGGAACTCTCTAGGACCGGACCTCAGACGGCATATCAAAGGAACCCAGAAATAAAAGGAATTTCCTCCATAGTGTAAATCCGTTTGGTATTTTATTAAAAATATGGTAAAAGCACTTACATAGATACTTGGTTAAAATCAACAGAAACAGCCGGCCGGCTAGCATACACCCGTTCAATGGAATGGAAACGATGACGTCAGCGCGTCTACCTTCCGACGTACGTTTCGTCCTATTGGACGTCGTCATGGGAACGGGCGACGCACTGACTAATCGCTTCTTATAGGGAAAAAGCAAAACCAAGCCTCGCTATGAAGCTCGGATGGCGTCATCACAACATCCTGTTAGGAAAGGATGTGTGTATCAAATAATCATGGAAAAGGCTGACATATCTCTTATCAACCAATTAGCGCCTCCTATTTACGAGGAAATGATTAGATTAATGGAATGCAATAGGGGGCATGATCTAAGACCCATACACGCCATCTAGTGACTTAAAATGGAATTAACATTCAAAACCACACATTATTATGTGGAAAGGGAACTAATAAATATATTAAAATAAAAAATTTGCTAATAGAATTATGATATCTACATAATATAAATAATAAATAATAATAAAAATTGACTTACTGACGCCATCAGAGAGTCAAAGAAGGCTAACATAAATTATATGGACATCGTATCAATACAAAAATTATAATCCAACCTTAAATAGAAATAATCTTGGTAATGTATTGGAAATATCAACCCTCACACCCCAACTCAGTGTTTTAGATGGAACAATGATAGAATGATTAAATTTAAGTCACATAATGTATTAATTTAGGAATTATCTAGAAAAGCGTTTAAATCTACATCAACGTTGAGCCCAAAGGGGGTGTAACACTTCAGTCTGTGTATCCAGGTCATCTCGAGCCTGGAAATCCCTCGTATAATAGACCCCCCCCTCCAATGTGGAGTGTACCTATCAATGCCAAGAAAGATAGTTTTCCTGGGGTCACGATCATGTACTTCTAGGTAATGTCTTGAGACTGGGTGTTTGGGGAAACCAGTTAAGATATTAGTGATATGTTCATTAAGCCTTACAGATAAAGGGCGCTTGGTTCTTCCTACGTATTGTAGGCCACAAGGGCATTGTAGAAGATACACCACTCGCTCTGTGGAACATGTAATAAATGATCTGATCTCAAATTCCATCTGAGTGCTGGTGGAAATGAAATTATGTGTCCTTCTATGTGCACAACCACTGAGGGAACATACCCTACACCTCCTGCACTGATAGAAACCAATCATGTATTCAAAAAATCCTTTTTTGGTAAGAGGAGGATCTAGGACATTCGGGGCCACTCTATTTTTAAGCGAGGGGGCACCTCTATAAATGACCTGTGGTTTGGCCGGAAGGATAGGACCAAGCACATGGTCATTTTTAAGAACATGCCAATGCTTTTTTAGTAATTTAGCTATGCTATTATGTTGGGAGGAATAGGTGGTAATAAAGGGAATTGTGGGTACCCTTTCACGGTGAGGCTTCTTAATTTCAAGCAGAGTGCATCTATCAATTTCGGCCACTTCATCCAAAGTATTCCTCAGAGATGTCTCCACATAGCCCTTCTCTAGAAAACGTTTCATTAAAATATCCGCTTGGGCTAAAAACTCAGCATGATTAGAACAATTGCGTTTTAGACGAATAAATTGACTCTTGGGCACAGACCTCAACCAGGCCTCATGGTGGCAGCTGTCAGTCGGTATATAGGAATTCCGATCTGTATTTTTAAAAAAGGTAGATGTAGTGAATTCCCCATCCTTCACACCAATCTTTAGGTCCAAGAAATTAATTTCAGACTGGCTGGCCTCATATGAAAGTCGGATCCCCCGATCATTATTGTTCAGCCCCACCATATATGTATCGAGATCTTCACGATCCCCATTCCATAGGAGGAGGATGTCATCTATGTATCTAGCCCACAACACCACCTGAGGTTTCTGTTGGGCATAGATGACATCCTCCTCTCCCCAGCTTGGCGAACCTCTTCATGGCCCTGTGGGAGGAGGATGTCATCTATGCCCAACAGAAACCTCAGGTGGTGTTGTGGGCTAGATACATAGATGACATCCTCCTCCTATGGAATGGGGATCGTGAAGATCTCGATACATATATGGTGGGGCTGAACAATAATGATCGGGGGATCCGACTTTCATATGAGGCCAGCCAGTCTGAAATTAATTTCTTGGACCTAAAGATTGGTGTGAAGGATGGGGAATTCACTACATCTACCTTTTTTAAAAATACAGATCGGAATTCCTATATACCGACTGACAGCTGCCACCATGAGGCCTGGTTGAGGTCTGTGCCCAAGAGTCAATTTATTCGTCTAAAACGCAATTGTTCTAATCATGCTGAGTTTTTAGCCCAAGCGGATATTTTAATGAAACGTTTTCTAGAGAAGGGCTATGTGGAGACATCTCTGAGGAATACTTTGGATGAAGTGGCCGAAATTGATAGATGCACTCTGCTTGAAATTAAGAAGCCTCACCGTGAAAGGGTACCCACAATTCCCTTTATTACCACCTATTCCTCCCAACATAATAGCATAGCTAAATTACTAAAAAAGCATTGGCATGTTCTTAAAAATGACCATGTGCTTGGTCCTATCCTTCCGGCCAAACCACAGGTCATTTATAGAGGTGCCCCCTCGCTTAAAAATAGAGTGGCCCCGAATGTCCTAGATCCTCCTCTTACCAAAAAAGGATTTTTTGAATACATGATTGGTTTCTATCAGTGCAGGAGGTGTAGGGTATGTTCCCTCAGTGGTTGTGCACATAGAAGGACACATAATTTCATTTCCACCAGCACTCAGATGGAATTTGAGATCAGATCATTTATTACATGTTCCACAGAGCGAGTGGTGTATCTTCTACAATGCCCTTGTGGCCTACAATACGTAGGAAGAACCAAGCGCCCTTTATCTGTAAGGCTTAATGAACATATCACTAATATCTTAACTGGTTTCCCCAAACACCCAGTCTCAAGACATTACCTAGAAGTACATGATCGTGACCCCAGGAAAACTATCTTTCTTGGCATTGATAGGTACACTCCACATTGGAGGGGGGGGTCTATTATACGAGGGATTTCCAGGCTCGAGATGACCTGGATACACAGACTGAAGTGTTACACCCCCTTTGGGCTCAACGTTGATGTAGATTTAAACGCTTTTCTAGATAATTCCTAAATTAATACATTATGTGACTTAAATTTAATCATTCTATCATTGTTCCATCTAAAACACTGAGTTGGGGTGTGAGGGTTGATATTTCCAATACATTACCAAGATTATTTCTATTTAAGGTTGGATTATAATTTTTGTATTGATACGATGTCCATATAATTTATGTTAGCCTTCTTTGACTCTCTGATGGCGTCAGTAAGTCAATTTTTATTATTATTTATTATTTATATTATGTAGATATCATAATTCTATTAGCAAATTTTTTATTTTAATATATTTATTAGTTCCCTTTCCACATAATAATGTGTGGTTTTGAATGTTAATTCCATTTTAAGTCACTAGATGGCGTGTATGGGTCTTAGATCATGCCCCCTATTGCATTCCATTAATCTAATCATTTCCTCGTAAATAGGAGGCGCTAATTGGTTGATAAGAGATATGTCAGCCTTTTCCATGATTATTTGATACACACATCCTTTCCTAACAGGATGTTGTGATGACGCCATCCGAGCTTCATAGCGAGGCTTGGTTTTGCTTTTTCCCTATAAGAAGCGATTAGTCAGTGCGTCGCCCGTTCCCATGACGACGTCCAATAGGACGAAACGTACGTCGGAAGGTAGACGCGCTGACGTCATCGTTTCCATTCCATTGAACGGGTGTATGCTAGCCGGCCGGCTGTTTCTGTTGATTTTAACCAAGTATCTATGTAAGTGCTTTTACCATATTTTTAATAAAATACCAAACGGATTTACACTATGGAGGAAATTCCTTTTATTTCTGGGTTCCTTTGATATGCCGTCTGAGGTCCGGTCCTAGAGAGTTCCTGCCTATCCCCTTCTTGTGAGGAGGTCCTTAGAGCTGTGTCCCCCGTGTGGATATCCCAAGATAAGCCATTATCCAGCTTACCTCTGGTAAGCACACATCTTACAAGGTGGAGGATTTCTCACTGGGTGCTGAGTGATTTTAACCGTTTGATCACCCTCTGTCAGCTTCGGCTTTAGTGACTCAATTTCTTTGAACATTTTCACTATTCCCTTGGATATAATTTTGGCTATTTCATTATTACCATTTGTGTCTTATTTTGGTTCACTTTATTTTTCATTTATTCTTACTGCATGGTTTTCATTTACCTTTGAATATTTGATCGATTGTTGTTTTTTAATATTCACATAATCATGTATGGTGTTCAGTATGCGTTTTAGCGCAGTCCTTTTTTGATTTTTCTTTATATGTTTGTGTGCACGCCTCACTCTAGGACTGCAGCTTGCTTTAATCTACTAATCATTAGTAGTACACTTTTATGTTAGCGCGGTATTGTTTATGTTTTATTTTGTCTACTAACCCAATATGTAGATAAGTAGTTTGGTTCAAATAGGGTAATTAGTAAAGGGAAAATGTAAGGGATAGTGAGTGAATAATGGAGTACATCAAAGGCCGGTCGCATCAAAAAGAGCGGTAACAAGAAAGTGCGGCTCATAATATATCCTAGTGGCAGCATATACATGTATATAAATAAATTTGGGTTTGGAGTTTAAACAAAGTATAAAGAGTAAGTACATAGTTGTGCACATAGCGGATAGTTGTGCTAAACATGCGTACTGGGGGTACCCATAATACATAATATGTAGCTAGTATATTGAATTTGAAAATGATAAATTGATTCCAAGCCTATGTGGAAAAATTTTTTGCAGGGGCCAAAGTGAGAGATGACTCAGAACTAATAATGTATAATCAATATGGAAAGTGTATGGAAGCAAACATATTGGAGTAGGAAAAAGCGACAAGCAATAATGAAGAGACATACCTTGAAAAAGCAAGTTAGCAGACTCACAGCCAAGCGTCCGGTATGTGCAGCGGCTAGGTGTAGAGTGAGTGAGACTGGTATAAGTATTGTGGCTGTCACAATCAGCTGATGAGGCACAGCTGTGTTGTGAACAGCGTACGCCGGGACGCACTGTATTGACCCCGCGAGGTGAGCGTGCGTGGCGCCGCCCCAACCGCGCGTGCGCGAACGTCACGGCGTTTGGAGCAGCGTCACGCACACCCGCCCCACCGGCACGGAAGTGACACTCCGGCGAGAGCGCATGCTCGCCTGGAGTGCCAACATGGAGGCAGTGGGCGTGTGCTGGAAAGACGCCCAAATACCTCACTAGGCGCCGCCCAGGATTTCCTGTGGCGGCTTACCGTGCCGGGCAGCCGCTCCGGCCGGACGCGTCCCGAGGGAGGGGCGGGGAGAAGGAGAAACTGTCACAATAGGTGGCACAAAGGAGAGTATCAACAATACCAATAAATAATTAAAGAGGAATGGCTGCTGTCCAATCACAGAACCTAATTATAGTGTGTGCCTCCAAGTATGGGGAAAACAAAGGAAGGGGGAAGGGGATGAAAGAAGGGAAAAAAAGGAAAGGGAACATCAGAGAGGAATAAGGGATTAAACTGGGGATAGTGAATTGCTGCACGAAACAGTAAGCATACTGGATTAATGCACAATAAGACAACCATGAGCAATAACCAAAATATTTCAATACACGTGGGCAATGTACATGTGCAAGCATGTGCAACAGATATAAGCATATAATGACAGAAAGTAAATAACAGACATAAATACATTTTATACATTGCCAAAAATACTCTAAGAGATGGATGGTGGACATGAATATGACATATTGCTACTAGAGACCAAAAGAACAGGAATGTTATATATATATATATATGGGAAAACAGAAATCATAAAAGGGGAAATAACCGAGCTGGCTGTGCGTCTAGACACGTGGTCCCCCAAAGGTGGGAGGGGGGGAGAAGGGGAGAGGGGGGGGGGAGGGGGAGACACGTATCAGACACACATACAGCCCGGTATACGGAAGTTCAGGAAAAAACCCAAGAGCTGTAGCAAAACAGTGAGATATCCTATGGGATGGCCATGGCCCTATTTTTCCATACCTCCAGAGTTAAAGCCTTGTAAAAAGGGCTTAAAACAGACCGCTTCATTAAGGCCTGGGGGTATGGTGGCCTTGAGGAGATGGATCCATTTTAATTCTCTCTGGAGTAAAATTTTATTCCAATCGCCCCCTCTGGGGCTAGGGTGTATGCGGTCTAGAATTAGAAATTTAATGGAGGGAAATTTACCACCGTGCACCAAGATTACATGTCGTCCAAGGGGTAAATCAGGGTCGGCTGATTTCATGGACAGGATATGCCTATAGGCTCGTCGCCAAAATTCAAGTTTGGTCTTTCCTATATAGAAACAGCCACAGTTGCATTGGAGTAGATAAACTACTCCGATGGTTCTGCAGTTTGCGAAGTGTTTGGGAAAAAAGGGTTTTCCATTGGGGAGAATGGGGTTTTTTGGGTGAGCATGTAGCCACAATAGTGGCATGAGCCACAGGCAAAAGTGCCCCTATATTTGCAGTGGATTGTAGATGGTCTAAACTCACTATTGGTGATGTGATCACCAATGGAGATAGCTCTTTTGAAAGTAAAATTGGGTTTTGCTGGGACCAAATGGCCTAGGTTGGGGTCCAAGGCCAGTAAGTGCCAGTATTTTTCGATTATTCTTTTGGTTTGGCGGTGTTGCTGGTGATATGTTGTAATGATACTGAGTGGGTAAGAATCATTATGTTGTTTGGTAGGGTGGAAAAGTGTTTGTCTGGGTTTTTTGTTGGCTTTTTGGAACGCTCTTTTAAGAGATTTGTGGGAGTAGCCACGTCGTAATAGTCTATCTCGAAGAGCAGTAGCTTCTGTGAGAAAGTTCTTGTTGTCTGTACAATTGCGCTTAATCCTAATGTATTGGGAGTAAGGTATGGAATCAATTAAAGGTTTAGGGTGGAAACTGGCAGCATGCAGTATGGTATTGCCGGCAGTACTTTTTCTGAATAATTTGGTGGAGAGTCTGCCCTGTCCATCCTTAAAGATCTCAATGTCCAAGAAAGTTACATGAGTGTTATCAAAGGACATGGTGAACATCAGATTGAAATCATTCTTATTCATCCGAAGTACGAACTGCTCGAGTACATCCGCAGGGCCCTCCCATAAGACAAAAATGTCGTCTATGTATCGATGCCACGCTTGGATATAGTTGGTGTAACGAGTGAGGTTGCCATCTGAGAAGAGGGCTTTCTCCCACTCCCCCAGGTACAGGTTAGCGTACGACGGGGCACAACATGTCCCCATCGCCACTCCCTGCACCTGGAGGTAGTGGGAGCCGAGAAAGGTGAAAACATTATGAGTGAGGATGTACTCGAGCAGCTCGAATGATGAATTCGTTATAGCTGGGATCAGAGTGCATATCCCTCTGAAGTATATGCCTAATTGCTGCCAGGCCCAATACATGTGGAATAGAGCTATAGAGTGTCTCCACGTCAATGGTGACAAGGAGGGCTTTCTCCGAGACAGGAAGATGGTCCAGAATTTGTAAAAAATGGCTAGTGTCCTTTACATAGGATGCTAGAGATAGCACGAAAGGTCTAAGGTGTTCATCAATGAGTTTGCTGGCGTTCTCGCTTATTGAGCCTACACCGGAGATAATCGGCCTGCCGGGCGGATCTACGAGATTTTTATGCACTTTGGGGAGTGCGTAGAACGTGGGGATCTTAGGAAAATTGTTCCTCACAAAAGTCCAGGTAGTCTTACTAATGGTGTGATTGAGGAAAGCAGAGTCGACCAATGCGTAAAATTCTTTATTATACTTCTCAACAATGGAGGCTGGCATACGGCGGTACCAGTCTGCATTGTTGAGAATTTTCCTACACATCGTGATGTATTGGTGATTGTCTAACACCACAACATTGCCCCCCTTGTCCGAGGGCTTAATGGTGATGGTGTCATTGGTCTTTAGGGAATGCAATGCTAATTTTACTCCAGAGAGAATTGAAATGGATCCATCTCCTCAAGGCCACCATACCCCCAGGCCTTAATGAAGCGGTCTGTTTTAAGCCCTTTTTACAAGGCTTTAACTCTGGAGGTATGGAAAAATAGGGCCATGGCCATCCCATAGGATATCTCACTGTTTTGCTACAGCTCTTGGGTTTTTTCCTGAACTTCCGTATACCGGGCTGTATGTGTGTCTGATACGTGTCTCCCCCTCCCCCCCCCCCTCTCCCCTTCTCCCCCCCTCCCACCTTTGGGGGACCACGTGTCTAGACGCACAGCCAGCTCGGTTATTTCCCCTTTTATGATTTCTGTTTTCCCATATATATATATATAACATTCCTGTTCTTTTGGTCTCTAGTAGCAATATGTCATATTCATGTCCACCATCCATCTCTTAGAGTATTTTTGGCAATGTATAAAATGTATTTATGTCTGTTATTTACTTTCTGTCATTATATGCTTATATCTGTTGCACATGCTTGCACATGTACATTGCCCACGTGTATTGAAATATTTTGGTTATTGCTCATGGTTGTCCTATTGTGCATTAATCCAGTATGCTTACTGTTTCGTGCAGCAATTCACTATCCCCAGTTTAATCCCTTATTCCTCTCTGATGTTCCCTTTCCTTTTTTTCCCTTCTTTCATCCCCTTCCCCCTTCCTTTGTTTTCCCCATACTTGGAGGCACACACTATAATTAGGTTCTGTGATTGGACAGCAGCCATTCCTCTTTAATTATTTATTGGTATTGTTGATACTCTCCTTTGTGCCACCTATTGTGACAGTTTCTCCTTCTCCCCGCCCCTCCCTCGGGACGCGTCCGGCCGGAGCGGCTGCCCGGCACGGTAAGCCGCCACAGGAAATCCTGGGCGGCGCCTAGTGAGGTATTTGGGCGTCTTTCCAGCACACGCCCACTGCCTCCATGTTGGCACTCCAGGCGAGCATGCGCTCTCGCCGGAGTGTCACTTCCGTGCCGGTGGGGCGGGTGTGCGTGACGCTGCTCCAAATGCCGTGACGTTCGCGCACAGCGCGGTTGGGGCGGCGCCACGCACGCTCACCTCGGGGGGTCAATACAGTGCGTCCCGGCGTACGCTGTTCACAACACAGCTGTGCCTCATCACTGACGCCAGCTGATTGTGACAGCCACAATACTTATACCAGTCTCACTCACTCTACACCTAGCCGCTGCACATACCGGACGCTTGGCTGTGAGTCTGCTAACTTGCTTTTTCAAGGTATGTCTCTTCATTATTGCTTGTCGCTTTTTCCTACTCCAATATGTTTGCTTCCATACACTTTCCATATTGATTATACATTATTAGTTCTGAGTCATCTCTCACTTTGGCCCCTGCAAAAAATTTTTCCACATAGGCTTGGAATCAATTTATCATTTTCAAATTCAATATACTAGCTACATATTATGTATTATGGGTACCCCCAGTACGCATGTTTAGCACAACTATCCGCTATGTGCACAACTATGTACTTACTCTTTATACTTTGTTTAAACTCCAAACCCAAATTTATTTATATACATGTATATGCTGCCACTAGGATATATTATGAGCCGCACTTTCTTGTTACCGCTCTTTTTGATGCGACCGGCCTTTGATGTACTCCATTATTCACTCACTATCCCTTACATTTTCCCTTTACTAATTACCCTATTTGAACCAAACTACTTATCTACATATTGGGTTAGTACTTTCTATCCATCTACGTTGGACCCTATTTTAAGGTCCTTTCTATATTCTGTTATTTCTAGGGACGCCTTTTGTGACCTCAGCACGCCGCTCTGGTGTGTGCGCGCCCGGGACGGGCGGGACGGGAGTTTCTGCCATATCCTTCCATGGTGACTGCAGCCCACCAACCTGCACCTCTCACCACCTAAGTATCTTCGTTTATACCAGCTATAATACGTATACTTCTTCCTATATCCTGCCCTTCCTCCATGGTTCTCCTTGTTTTTAGAGAAAAAACTAACTTTCACAAGTGAATAATCATACATGGTCAGGTAGGTGATGAATTCACCACCCTATACCCCCTTTTAAATATTGCCCATAGCTTTATCCTTTACCTTACCCTCTCTTTCTCTCATCTCTTTCCCTTTCTACTCAGATGAACCCCTCTCTCTCAGATCATGCCCCTGAAGAAGGATTGTACAGTTATTAAGTACCCCGAAACGCGTCGGGCTTGAGAAGAGTTTTTTCATCATCATTGGTTTTGTTTATTTGCTTATTATGGCTATCATATACTATGCACTATGTTAGTCAAAATTACTTACTGCTTGTTTTTATCCATATGTACTTGTGAATAAGAATAAAATTTGTACTTGTATTATATTGCCCTTGATTTCCTACACACCTCTATACTTTTTACTTGTTGCAAGTGCCAGGAAAGTCCACCCAGGGGAACCCCGTTGTTTTGTGTCTTCAGATTATTGGACGTGGCACGGCCCTCTTGGTCCTAAATTAGTTGGTCAACTTTTTTTCTGTTGAATACAAATGACATTTAGTGAAGAAATAATATGTGATAAAAGTGTTGGTAATACATATACCTCAATGAAATAAACAAACCAATGTGAATAAATTCAAGATGGATATAAATGTTCATTCAGGAAAAAAACAAATCGGCAACGATAGCAGACTTCCAATTCAATCAAAGACATAACATCCAGCCCACACAAAGTCGAATTTATATAAGGCGTCAGGTAAGTCGAAGGCTGTCACTTACCTGACGCTGTATATAAATTCGACTTTGTGTGGGCTGGATGTTATGTCTTTGATGACGCCCTGGAGGAGGGGCGAAACGCGTCAACGCAATATCCGGCTCACGTCTGAAAACCAGTGACGCTGTTTCCTGTAGTCAGTGGAGCGCAGGCTGTTATAGCGGCGATCACTGACAAACTCTGAATGCCTGCTTTGCATCTTCATTTCGTGAGTAGCGCCATTATGCGCAATTGATCTATTATCCCACAGTATTACACCATATATTATTTTGTTTTTTCTGGGTGGAATATGATGCCCGCGGCTCCCAAGGATATATCCTAGTGTCAGTAGCCCAAGCTTCTTCCTATCTCTCTATATCTACTGCAGCATTTTAGGTCACTTTAATCAACTCTTTGGATGAGAAATTGGAAGTCTGCTATCGTTGCCGATTTGTTTTTTTCTGAATGAACATTTATATCCATCTTGAATTTATTCACATTCATTGGTTTGTTTATTTCATTGAGGTATATGTATTACCAACACTTTTATCACATATTATTTCTTCACTAAATGTCATTTGTATAGTCGCTTATACAGCGATTTTTCTCTCTTTATATTTATATTGTGCTAGTTGCCAGCGCTGATTTTTGTATATCTAGATGGACTTATGTCTTTTTTCAATCTGACTAACCATGTAACTATGTACACACCAAACTGAGCACGTGCAGAGTGCCCCCAAGGCTCTGCTGCATTAGCAGATGATTTGGGGACAGAAAAAGAAGGGGAGAATCAAACAGCCTTTTTACACAATGCATAGGATTAACCTATAACGTTCCACAGTGAGTATAACAAGCATGCTTTACTGTATAAATAGACTGATTTTACTGTTGTGTGTTTATTAACACTTTAAGCCACATTTACACTTGTAAATTAGGTTGTTTGCAATTAGCTGTGGGACACCCAGTGGGGGGTTCCCTGCCGTTAGCTACAGGCAAGAAGCTCCATTGAAAGGAATGGGAGGCTGACAGCTCCCTCAGCTATTTATGGCCAATCCCATGTAACTGCTCCTGCAGCAATTACCTGCACATGATCTTCCTTGGACACAGACTCTGCATACAGGGCTGATAATTTGCAAGCAATTGCTGCATAAGTGATTACATGCGATTGGCCACAAATTGCTTTCAATGGTGCTTCCAGCCCACAGCTACTTGCAGGGAACCCTCACTGGGTCTCCCCCCAGCTACTTACAAAGGGCCCCATTCACAAGTGTTAATGGGGCCTTATGGAGGCTCAAGGGCAGTAACAAAGCAGGGGTACTGTAGGACGGGCCATCACTACTTCTTTTCTTGCTGTCACTCAACAGATGGACAAATACCATGAGCATGATTTGAAGGGAAATGGTACCGGACAGTGTCTATATAGAATGCTCACTGCTATAAGAGAAACATGGTAGACATTCTCTTTAAGTAGATTGAAGCAAGATGTTGAGCTAGTAATATGTTACTGCAATCATGTTTTTTTTTTCATGGTAATATTTACTGTATGTTTTATTAATTTTCAGACCTAGGTCTGGATTCACCAAGAGATTGAACAGACCCCACTCTGTATATTAAATAAATATTGTCATTTTTTTGTGAACCAATATTTATTTGGGGGAAGATTATAGGGATCATGATTTAATTGGTTTTGTGCGTTAGGGAGGGGGCCTCTTGTTGATGGTGTTTCCAATAAAAGAACTTTTGGAATATTTTAGCATGGCAGTGTTTGCTCTATGGGATAGGTTGCTCTATACTACAGTGCCTTGAAAAAGTATTCATATCCCTTGAAATTTTCCACATTTTGTCATGTTACAACCAAAAATGTATATGTATTTTATTGGGATTTCATGTAAAAGACCAACACAAAGTGGCGCATAATTGTGAAGTGGAAGTGCATTTGTATTGAGCCACCTTTATTCTGATACCCCTAACTAAAATCTAGTGGAACCAATTGGCTTCAGAAGTCACCCAATTAGTAATTAGAGTCCACCTGTGTGCAATTTAATCTCAGTATAAATACAGCTGTTCTGTGAAGCCCTCAGAGGCTTGTTAGCGAACCTTAGTGAACAAACAGCATCAGGAATACCAAAGAACACACCAGACAGGTCAGGGATAAAGTTGTGTAGAAGTTTAAAGCAGGGTTAGATTATAAAAAAATATCCCAAGCCTTGAACATCTCACAGAATGAATGACTTGTATAGCGCTACCTAAGCAAACGGAATCGCCTCAGGGCGCTTTTTGTAACCGGTGTCCATCTGCGGTATATATAAAAAATACGTGCAGCGCTAAAAAAGATAAAAAATGTGTCAAACATAGATATATAAATCAGTGACTAAAGCAACTGTAAAACTAATGTTAATCAACACTGGTAAGTGTGTACGAATGTCCCAAAGACAATGTTTGTGTGCCAGCAGCTTTTCATCACTTGTTCACATATATTTGTTTTAGGGTCAGTGCAACTTCTCATTTATATCACAACTGCGGTATAGCATGGTCCTTTACCCCATTCAATTTTGGCCAATTGGCCAATTTTTTGGCAGGGTCTAATTAACCTACCAGCATATCTTTGGAGTATGGGAGGAAACCGGAGTACACAGAAGAAACCCATGCAGGCACAGGGAGAACATGCAAACTCCAGGCAGATGGTGTTATTGTCGAGATTTGAACCAGTGACCCTATTGCTGCTAGGTGCAAGTGCTAACCACTACACCACTGTGCTGCCACTGTTTAATCCATCATCTGAAAATGAAAAGCATATGGCACAACTGCAAACCTACCAATACATGGCTGTCCACCTAAACTGATGGGCCGAGCAAGGAGAGTATTAATCAGAGAAGAGGCCAAGAGGCCCATGGTAACTCTGGAGGAGCTGCAGATATCCACAGCTCAGGTGGGAGAATCTGTCCACAGGACAACTATTAGTCTTGCTCTCCACAAATTTGGCCTTTATGGAAGAGTGGCAAGAAGAAAGCCATTGTTGAAAGAAAGCCATAAGAAGTCTCGTTTGCAGTTTGCGACAAGCCATGTGGGAGACACAGCAAACATGTGGAAGAAGGTGCTCTGGTCAGATAAGACCAAAATGGAACTTTTTGGCCTAAAAAGCAAAACGCTATATGTGGCGGAAAACTAACACTGCACATTACCCTGAACACACCATCCCCACCGTGAAACATGGTGTGTGGGGATGCTTTTCTTCAGCAGGGACAGGGAAGCTCGTCAGAGTTGATGGGAAGATGGATGGTGCCAAATACAGGGCAATATTAGAAGAAAACCTGTTATGCTGTGTGCACACGGGAAGGCTTTTCGACCGGACTGGTCCAACGGAACAAATCTGTCTGACAATCCGATCGTGTGCGGGCTTCATCGGCCCTTCAGCAGACTTTTTCTGTCGAAAATCAGACGGACTTTAGATTTAGAACATGTTTCAAATCATTCCAACGGACTCGAGTCTGATCTAAAAATCCATTCGTCTGTATGCTAGTTAGATGGACAAAAGATGAAGGGCAGCTATTGGCTACTGGTTATGAACTTCCTTATTCTAGTCCGGTCGTATGTCATCACGTTCAAACGACCGGACTTTCGAATGGACTTTAGTCTGTTTGTGTGTGTGCAAGTTCTGGTCGTTCGCAAGTCACTCCGTCGAAAGTCCGTCGAAAGACCGTCGGACGATTGATGCTGAAAAGTCTGCCCGTGTGTACACGGCATTAGAGTCTACAAAACACTTGAGACTGGGGTGGAGGTTCACCTTCCAGCAGGACAACGACCCTAAACATACAGCCAGAGCTACAATGGAATGGTTTAGATCAAAGCATATTCATGTGTTAGAATGGCTCAGTCCAGACCTAAATCCAATTGAGAATCTGTGGTAAGACTTGAAAATTGCTGTTCACAGACGCTCTCCATCCAATCTGACAGAGCTTAAGCTTTTTTACAAAGAAGAATGAGCAAAAATGTCACTCTCTAGATGTGCAAAGCTGATAGAGACATCCCCAAAAAAGACTTGTAGCTGTGAGTGGATGGTTCTACAAAGTATTGACTCAGGGGCATAGGCGTGTGCAGCCTATTGCATTAGGGTGTGCACCCCAAAGCTCAAACACACATGAGTATATTTATATATATATATATATATATATATATATATATATATATCTATATCTATATCTATAGATATAGATATAGATATATATATATATATATATATATATATATATATATATATACACATATACACTGTATTACCAGAAGTATTGGGACACCTGCCTTTACACACACACATGAACTTTAATGGCATCCCAGTCTTACTCCGTAGGGTTCGATATTGAGTTGACCCTCCCTTTACAGCTTTAACAGCTTCAACTCTTCTGGGAAGGCTGTCCACAAGGTTTAGGAGTGTGTCTATGGGAATGTTTGACCATTCTTCCAGAAGCGCGTTTGTGAGGCCAGGCACTGATGTTGGATGAGAAGGCTTGGCTCGCAGTCTCCACTTTAATGTAAAGGCCAGTCAAGTTCCTCCACCCCAAACTCTCTCATCCATGTCTTTATGGACCTTGCTTTGTGCACTGGTCCAAATCATTTGGTGGAGGGGGGATTATGGTGTGGGGTTGTTTTTCAGGGGTTGGGCTTGGCCCCTCAGTTCCAGTGAAGGAAACTCTTATGTTGCGTACACACGGTCGGACTTTCCGGCAGAAAAAGTCAGATGGGAGCTTTTCATCGGATATTCCGACCGTGTGTATGCCCCATCGGACTTTTTCTGTCGGCATTTCCGACGGACTTAGATTTAGAACATGTTTTAAATTTTTCCGTCGGAAATGCCGACGAAGTTTAGACCAATACAAAGTCCGGCCGTGTGTTCGCGGCATTAAGACATCAGCATAACAAGACATTTTGGACAATTTCATGCTCCCAACGTTGTGGGAACAGTTTGGGGATGGCCCCTTCCTGTTCCAACATGACTGTTCACCAGTACACAAAGCAAGGTCATGGACTGAGCAAGGGTGGTGGAAAATTAACTTCAAAAATTCACATTATAATAGTAACTAAAACATATAAAATTAAGTGTAACAATCTAAACAATAAAAATTACAAAGTGCTATAATGGTGTGAACCTCCCAACTAAAAAGTTGTTGCACTTGAAGTTAATTTGTATTGCAATTATCTGTAGAGTGGTTTCCACCATCGCTGCTAAGTTAAAAAAAAAAAAAAAAAAAAGATGTCTTATCATTTTAAAGTGTATTACATGTGAAATCGCCTATCACTGGAATTATTGCACTTGTAGTTAATCTGTATGGCAAATTTCTATAGGAGGGGTTTCCACCATCCCTACTTTTTTAGTTTAATTTTTTATTTATTTTTTCACTTTAATGTGTATTATATGTGACGTTACATATCACCGGTATTGTGGTAATATTGACGTTTATTGAGATTTCCATACATTAGAGGATTCCACAATTATTGTTAAGTTATTGATCAGTAAGTTAGCACTGCACTTTGTTTTGTGGTGAGGGGACACATAACAGTGCTTAGTGGCAGGCTTTTTATTGACACTTTTTTAATTTACCTCCAGTAGTTTATTGTAAATAGTAGTGTGGTGATTACCTATTTATACTAAAGATCGGCATGTGGCATTAATAAACAGACGGATTTCAGTTGTGCCCCACCAGGCCGGCCCCCATAGACAATGTGTCTAGCTGCTGACTTAAACTGCCCATCCCTGCACTCAGAGCACTGATGGGCACTGATTGGAAGCACTGATTGCCAGCATTCATGGGCACTGATAGGCAGCACTGATTGGCAGCACTGATGGGCACTGATAGGCGGTACTGGTTGGCAGCACTGACTGGCAGCACTGATAGGCACTGCATAGTGGCACTGATAGGTGGCACTGATTGGCACTAATTGGCAGCACTGATTGGCACTGATAGGCAGCACTGATGGGCAGCACTGATGGGCACTGATGTGCAGCACTGATGGGCATTGATAGGCAGCACTGATGGGCACTGAAAGGCTGCACCGATAGGCAGCACTGATGGGCACTGATTGTCACTGATAGATGGCACTGCTAGGCAATACTGATTGGCAGCACTGATGGGCACTGATAGGCAACACTGATGGGAACTGATAGGTGGCACTGATCGGAAGCACTGATAGGCAGCACTGATTGGCACTGATTGGAAGCACTGTTTGGCACTGATAGGCAGCACTGATTGGCACTGATAGGTGGCATTGGTTGGCATTGGTTGGCACTAATAGGCTTCACTGATTGGCAGCCCAGGTGGGCACTGATAGGCAGCACTGATGGGCACTGATTTATGGCATTGGTTAGGACTGATAGGCAGCACTGATAAGCACTCATTGGCAGCACTGATGGGCACTGATAGGCAAAACTGATGGGTACTGATAGGCAGCACTGATAGGCACTGATAGACAGCACTGATGGGCACTGATAGGCAGCACTGATAGGTGGCACTGATTGGAAGCACTGATAGGTGGTATTGGTTGGCACTGACTGGCAGCACTGATTGGCACTGACAGGTGGCATGGCTTGTCTCTGATAGGTGGCATTGGTTGGCACTGACAGGTGGCACTAATGGGCACTGACAGATGGCACTGGTGGGCACTGATTGGCACTGACAGGTGGCACTGATGAGCAATGATTGGCACTGACAGGTGGCACTGGTGGGCACTGATGGGCACTGACAAGTGGCACTGGTGGGCACTGACAGGTGGCACTGATGAGCAATAATTGGCACTGACAGGTGGCACTGGTGGGCATTGATTGGCACTGACATGTGGCACTGATGGGCACTGACAGGTGGCACTGGTGGGCACTGATTGGAACTGACCGGTGGCACTGATGGGCACTGACAGGTGGCACTGATTGGCGACACTAATAGGTGGCATTGGTTGGCACTGACTGGCAGCACTGATTGGCACTGACAGGTGGCACAGATTGTCTCTGATAGGTGGCATTGGTTGGCACTGACAGGTGGCACTGATGGGCACTGGAGGGCACAGACAGGTGGCACTGGTGGGCACTGATTGGCACTGACAGGTGGCACTGATGAGCAATGGTTGGCACTGACAGGTGGCACTGGTGGGCACTGATGGCCACTGACATGTGGCCCTGGTGGGCACTGATTGGCACTGACAGGTGGCACTGATTGGCACTGACATGTGGCACCGATGGGCACTGACAGGTGACACTGGTGGGCACTGATTGGCACTGACAGGTGGAACTGATTGGCGGCACTGATAGGTGGCATTGGTTGGCAATGATAGGTGGCACTGATTGGCACTGATCTAGGAGAGGAGAAGTTTCCCATTGAGCAGTCAGCTAGGCATGTAAGAGCCGCTCAGTGCGTTACACTGTAAAGTAATGTCACTGCTTACACAGAGGAGCTGTCAGAACTCTAAGCTGATGTCGGGGGTGGGTGGGACCGAACAGCTCGCTTATCAAACACAAGCCAATGGAATAGGGGCTGGGCAGGCCGCTCCGTGTATGTGGCTCCGCCCCTTTCTATCAGCTATCAAATACCAGCCAAAGGAATAGGGGCTGGGCGGGCTGCTCTGTTATATGGCTCCACCCCCTTTCTTAAGCAGCCCAATCATTGGCTGGTGTTTAATAGCTGATAGAAAGGGGGCGGAGCCACATACACGGCCCTCGACATCAGTGTGTTTGATAGACTAGCTGTTTGGTCTTGCCCACCCCCGACATCAGCCCCGAGTTTTGACAGCTTCTATCTGCAAGCAGTGACATTACATTACAGTTTAAAGCACTAAGTGGCTCTAACATGCCTCCCTGACTGCTTATTGGGAAACTGTCTCACAGGCAGCTCCCTATACAGTCTCTTGCAGCATCTTACAGCAGATCTCCGGACACACATTAGGGTGTGCCCAGGCACACCCGGCACACCCCGTGCGCACGCCTATGCTCCGGGGGGCTGAATACAAATGTACCCCACACTTTTCACATATTTATTTGTAAACAATTTTGAAAAACATTTGTAAACATTTGAACATCATTTTTCTTCCACTTCACAATTATGTGCCTCTTTGGCCCCTTTCACATGGGCAGACCGTATGTTCGTTTTTCAATCCATCCATTTTCGGATGAAAAATGGACATACATGTATCCCTATGGGATAGCGATCCCCCCGCTGAGCAAAGCGGAGCCCGTACACAGACACGTCCGTGTGAAAGGGACCTTTGTGTTGGTCTATCACATAAAATCCCAATAAAAAACATTTACGTTTTTGGATTGTAACATGACAAAATGTGGAAAATGTCAAGGGGTATGAATACTTTTTCAAGGCACTGTATATCACAGCTTTACCATTGGATAGGAAACATTTCTTTAACAAATCAACTTAACTAGAAAGCCCCTGAGTGAAATTCTCATTTCAATTAATTCTTATTTTATATGTCTACATACAGTCTCATTTTTATTTTAAAGCACATTAATATCAATCACAGCATGCCACAATATATACACTTGACCAACACACTGTCAACATTATGAGATGTTCAGCCTAATTAACCACTTGCCAACCGCCGCACGCTGATTTACATCGGCAGAATGGTATGGGCAGGCAAAAGGGCGTACCTGTAAGTCCCTTTGAATTTGCGCCTAGCAGGCGCACATGCGCCGCGGGAGCGTGCAATGTTCTCCAGCGGCCCGCGGTTGCACCAAGGAGAGGCAGAACGGGGAGATGCCTATGTAAACAAGGCATTTCCCTGTTCTGCCTAGCAACATGACAGGGATCTACTGCTTCCTGTCATCGGAAGCAGTGATCTCTGTCATGTTGTAGTGATCCCATCCCCCCTACAGTTAGAACACATCCAGGGAACACACTTAACCCCTTGATCGCCCCCTAGTGTTTAACCCCTTCCGTGCCAGTGTCATTTATACAGTAATCAGTGGCTATTTATAGCTTTGATCGCTGTATAAATGTCAATGGTTCCAAAATAGTGTCAAAAGTGTCCGATCTGTCCGCCATAATGACGCACTCCTGATAAAAATCTCAGATCGCCGCCATTACTAGTAAAAAAAAATTATAATAAAAATGCCATAAATCTTTCCCCTATTTTGTAGATGCTATAATTTTTGCACAAACCAATCAATATACGCTTATTGCGATTTTTATTTTTACCAAAAATATATAGAAGAATACATATCGGCCTAAACTGTGGAAGAAATTTGGGTTTTTTTTATACATTTTGGGGGATATTTATTATAGCAAAAAGTAAAAAATATTGCTTTTTTTCAAAATTGTTGCTCTTTTTTTGTTTATAGCGCAAAAAATAAAAACCGCAGAGATGATCAAATACAACCAAAAGAAAGCTCTATTTGTGGGGAAAAAAGGACGTCAATTTTGTTTGGGTACAACGTCGCACGACCGCGCAATTGTCAGTTAAAGCGACACAGTGCCGAATCGCAAAAAATGCTCTGGTCAGGAAGGGGGTAAATCCTTCCGGGGCTGAAGTGGTTAAAGCAGATGTTAATGTGTCTGTAGTGATGTCTTTGCTATGGACAAATGAGTTAAAAGGCAGGTGTTAAAATCAAAAGAAGGCCTCCAAATGTTAGTGCCTCCCTTTGTAAGTGTATATATATAGATACATATAACTATATATGTAGAGATCTCTCTCTCTCTCTCTCTCTCTCTCTCTCTCTCTCTCTCTCTCTCTCTCTCTCTCTCTCTCTCTCTCTCTCTCTCTCTCTCTCTCTCTCTCTATCTATATCTATATCTATATCTATCTATATATATATATATACACAAACATTTTAGGCAGGTGTGAAGAAATGCTGTAAAGTAAGACTTATTTAAAAAAAAAACAGTATATAAATATATATATATATATATATATACACACACTATATTACCAAAAGTATTGAGATGCCTGCCTTTACATGTTCATGAACTTTAATGGCATCCCAGTCTTAATCCATAGGGTTAAATATTGAATTGGCTCACCCTTTGCAGCTATAACAGCTTCAACTCTTTTGGGAAGACTGTCCACAAGGTTTAGGAGTGTGTCTATGGGAATGTTTGACCATTCTTCCAGAAGTGTTTGTCCTTTATGCCCAAATGGCATACCTACTCATTGTGCCTTCTTTGTAAATGATACTCGTTGGGTGGGTATTGAGGTCACGCTCTTCTTCTTTTCCTGAGCAGTTTTCTACTGCTCAGGAAAATTTGGAAAAGAGCAGCTGATGGACTTTAGCAGTACCAGAGGAGGACAATGAAAATCCAATAGATAAAATATTGTCTTTATTACAAAAGTTAAAATTGTTTAACACACTTTTTCTAAAAGAGGTTAACGCGTTTCACAATTATAGCTTCCTCAGGACCTCTATATCTTGACCACAGATAGAGATGGCATATACAAAGACAAAGGCATAGCTGTTAATCATACTGTAACCAAAACATCAGCATAATACGCTTATCAACCTGCTTTTGGAGTTCCCATATAAACCTGCTTTTGGAGTTCCCATATACAAAAAAAAAAAAGTAAGAAACATAATAACCATATCTATAGAGGCCCACTTATATGTGCCCTAGTATGAGCCAATAAGGAGCCAATAAGGATCATTAAAATAGAGAGTAGTGTGCCATGTCATCAGAGAGCAGCCTGGTATATGATGCTGTAATATCCAATAGTAGGAGGCAGCTGAATATTCTTATGTGTTGGCCCTATATCCTGGAATCTACATATCCAGTATGTGCTATTTATTATAATTAGCACTATCTATGATCATGTTTGTTGCAATATTCTCTCTTCATACTTACCAATTGGTGTCCTTTGCTCCTCGCTCTCTGATATAGGAATATTCAACTGCCTCCTACTATTGGATATTACAACATCATATACCAGGCTGCTCTCTGATGACATATATGGCACACTATTCTCTATTTTAATGATCCTTATTGGCTCATACTAGGGCACATGTCAGTGGGTCTCTATACATATGATTAATATGATTCTTCCTTTTTTTTTTTTTTATATGGAAACTCCAAAAGCAGCAGGTTGATTTGTGTATTATGCTGATGTTTTGATGCAGTATTAATAACAGCTATGCCTTTCTCTTTGGATAGGCCATCTCTATCTGATAAGATATAGAGGTCCTGAGGAAGCTATAACTGTGAAACACGTCAACCTCTTGACATAGCAGTAGTAGAGTAATAATTGACATGTTATATATGTATTGAGCTAATGGTTTTCTTTTAGAAAAAGTATGGTAAACTATTTAACTTTTGTAATAAAGACAATATTTTATCTATTTGATTTTTATTGTCATCTTCTGGTACCGCTAAAGTCCGTCAGCTGTTCTTTTCCAAATTTTGAAGTATCTTATAGGATGAGGTACCCATGTAGCCCATAATTCTCTAAGCTTGTATAAATAACCAATTATACCAAGCAGGTGCTAATGATCATCAATTTCATATGTAGGTTGAAACAAAGTCATTAACTGAAACAGAAACAGCTGTGTAGGAGGCTTAAAACTGGGTGAGGTACAGCAAAACTCTGCTACTAAGGTGAGGTTGTGGAAGACAGTTTTATGTCACAGGTTATACACCATGGCAAGGCTGAGCACAGCAACAAGACAAAAGGTAGTTATACTGCATCAGTAAATACTCGTCCAGGCAAAGATTATTCAAAGAGGTTTCAAGATGTGCTGTTCAAGTTTTTTTTGAAGAAGCACAAAGAAACGGACAGCGTTGAGGACTGTAGACGCAGTGGTTGGCCAAGGAATCATTATTGGCATCAACGAGAAGAATCGTGCCATTGATGGTGTCAGTGGAAGGAATGGAGTCTCATCATTGGTGTCACTTTGGAGACCACTGATTTAGATCAAGGACCTCCCTGGATACAGATTGATTGGACTGTTAAATGACACTCTCACTTTACACAATTGTGGTACATCTGAATGAGACTGTATACAATATAAGGTGTATGGCCTACTTTACAGGATTGCTGTCACAGTCAGATGCTATTGAAAAACAAACTGCGGTCTGGCTTAGGGGTGTCATAATAGCTTTAGTGCTGATTTATAAAGGATGTGACAAACAGTATGCAGAACCTTGTTAATTCCTTCAGAGTTGATAAAGGATTAATCCTATATACATAATCTCATGCATGGAAAACAAACAAGCTGTTAGTCATGTATATTACATGAATTGTGGAGGGGACAGCTTTTATTATGCTCTGGGGTGACTTTACACTGACAAAAGACTAGGAAAGTATACAGTAATCATTTTTAAATTGAAATAATATGCAGAAGATAACAGTGAAAAAAGACTTAAAGGAAACCTGTCCTTGCTTTTCTTTATGAAAAACCTCATCAACAATTTCCATATGTGTATATAATAGGATACAAAATGTGATTCCCATGCACTCAACACTTCTTAAAATGTGTTTGGAAGTAAAGCCATGAAAGTTCCATCTTTAAAGCAAGAAGAAGCCTGCTGTCAGTCATTTTCCACAGTGTGATTGACATCCGTCACATGCTCAGCACTTTCATAAGGGCCAGGGGAATCTCTGCTAACCTAGATACAGAACAGAAATGGTAAGAATGCACACTGAGCATACCCAGTCTATAGAATGAATGAATGAGTAACTTGTATAGTGCTACATATGCAAACTTAATTGCCTCAAGGTGCTTTTGCTGCCAGTGTCCATCTGGGTCTTGAGCTTCTTCCTGAAGGCCAGATGGTTTCCTTCCGAGTGGGTGTTAATATAGTGAGGTTGTTTACCCTGCAGGGTCCTGATGCTCTTACAAACACATACTAGGGCCAATTTATAGACAGGATCTGATTAACCTTCCAGCATGTCTTTAGAATGTGTGAGGAAACCGGAATACCCAGGGGAAACACACGCAGGCACAGGGAGAACATGCAAACTCCAGGCAGATGGTGTCGTTGTTGGGTTTGAACCAGCAACCCTATTGCTGCTAGGTGAAAGGTCTAACCACTACACCACTGTGCTGCCCCTCTCTATGGTATGTAAAAATAAACTAAATCAAGTAGATCTTACAGCTACTCTTTATAATTGGGAGAAGTTCCACAATACATGATTACCATGGTAAACTTTGTTTACTTGTCCACATACATAAAATATGCTGACCTCCTAATGGTTCCATTCGTGATGGCTTGTAAGTGACTCTACTTGCCCACCATGGCAGAGTCTTGCATGCTACAATCCAGAAAAAAAAAACACTTCTCCCATCTCCAATTTTCTTCTTCGCTCCATGTAGACTTCATACAGAAATCAAAAGAGGCACACGCCCTATGAGATTATATCTTTTCATTAAACTTTAGTTAGTTAAGCAATACATGCTGCAAGTCCCCACCTAGGAAACTCCCCTGCTGACATGTTCACCCTCCTGAGTGTACACACAGTTCACAAAGTGACATCATCAGTGTGCGCCCCTTTTGCTTTCTGTAGAGATTGGTCAATTACCTTAAAGTGGAACTTCACTCATAAATATGACTTTGTCTTCTATGACACCTCCCCTCCTCTCAAACTATCAGGGGGTGGGTTTTACGCAATACATTTTTTTTTTTATCATTTGGTCAGCTTTTTGCAGCCTCATTTAGTCAAGTATGACAAGTGCAGCATGGTCTCGTGCATGCAAACACATTCGGCGGGTCTAAAGGACCTGGAAGAACCAAGCACAGAAACCAGCATGTCTCTGCCAGTCTATGGGACCTGACAAAGCTGAACAAAATGTCTGCGCACACGCGCAGGTTGTTTGCATGATTTCACGCATCTGCAGACATGCTGCTTAACTCTGCCAGATCCCAGCCCTAGACCTAGATCCAAGAACTGACAGAGCCTTGTGACATGTCTGCACATGCACTAGATGTTAGGACAAGATGGTGGCGCAGGAGCAGAACAACAAAGAATAACACTGGGCAAGAAGGAGGACAACACATGAGGGTGGTTAGCACTTCCGTCTGGCAGCTCTAGGGCCATCAGTTCAAACTCCAACCATGACAACTCTTACGCAGAATTTGTTTTCCCTGTGCCTATGTGGGTTTCCTCCCACACTCCTAAGATATGCTGGCACATTGCGGGTTTGGACAGCTGTTGGCTCACTTTTGGTCTGTTCCTAAACCCCAAGTGTGGGCACGCTATGGCATTAAAACCCTATGTGATATTTTGGCTGCGGGTACAATGTTGAGATTTCCTCATCTCTCTTGGACATTTTGTTTGCCAGGTTGGATGTTTTTCCGCTATATTCAATTGCGTCATGCTGCCAGACCTCAATTTCCTACTCAGCCTCTCCTTCGGGTGGATCCTGTTGAGGCTGTCCCAAGATGCTCCTGATAAGCCACTTTCTGATTGATTGATAGATTCTGGGAGTTATGAAAGGAGGACATCCCTTCTTTAGACAGGGAGGATTAAGAGTACTGTTTTGAGCAAAGCCCAAAATTGGTTATCTCCTCTAGAGATAAATTGATCCAGACCAAATTCCTGCACGGGTATACTATACTCCTGTGGGATTACATAGAATGTACCCAGACAGGGACCCTCACTGCCCTCTTGATTAGACTCAGTTGGGTTCTTATTTCCACATGTTCTGGGTGTGCCCTAGGATTCATGCCTTTTGGGTGGATCTTTTTGAACTTATTAATCTTAGGCTTAAAGGTCCCACCATAGTAAACTACTGATTTCTTACCTACAGTAGTATTTAATGCAGGAAGGAAACTTCGTGTAAATGGTCCCCCCCTACTCTCCCTACTGTGTCTTCCTTGGAAGCCACGATTGATGCTGCACTGCCCCTGTACAAGTTGATGTATATCAATCGTGGTTGCCCTTGGAAATTTGACAACGTCTAGGAACTGTGGATTTCCCAGTATACTGAGCCAAGCTTTGCACTCCTCTTTCTCATTAGGAACTGTGTTGTTTCTTATGACCCTCTGTCTCTCTCTGGTGCCTTCCCTCTATTTTTCTTTCCTTTGTTCTTCCCCATTTCCCTCTGGGATGATAAGTTTGCCCTCCCAATTGTTGTGATCAGTTCTATGGATGTTATAGTAACTCTTGCATATATCTGGGTAATGATGCTGGATATTTCTTGGATGTTGTACATATATATCTGAATTCTTTATGTTATGCCATGTCAAAAGGTTTTTGTTCTGCATGATGTGCCATATTCTCCTTTTAATAAAGCAATCCTGATTGTTAAAAAAATACATGCTGGTAGGTTAAATGGCTCCTGTCTAAAAAGTGACCCTAATAAATGTATGTATAAATGTGAGTTTAAGGACCTTAGACTGGAAATTCCTTGAAGGCAGGGACTGATGTGAATGTATAATATATATATATATATATATATATATATATATATATAAAAGCACCGTGTAAATTGACGGCACTATGTAAGTACCTGTAATACATAAATAAACACATGGACTAGTAAGTATATGCTTTTATTTACGTACAAGAGATGTTTACAAGGGAATATAAAAATAAAATAGGTAGGTAAGCATGAAATTCCTCTTTTACTTGGCAGCCCACACTGTCCCACAGGCCCTTCTTTCTAGACCTCAATCCAGCGTTCCCCTGTCTGGGCTCTTCCGGTTTATCCACCCACCTCCCCCCATGTCTCTTGCCCCTTTGACCCACCAGTTTACTCCCATGCATGAAGTATGATAATAAAACTTCTTTCAGAGTGATAAATGAAGAAAATACTGGAAAAGGTGCATTTCTTTGAATTTTATTTCTACCATTCTGGAAGACATATCTCTTAGACACAGAGACAAAGCGTAATGAAAATGTGATTAAATAATGTATGACTATGTGCTTAAGTAAATGTGAATACTTTTGCTGATTTTTTACTGCAAATTGTAATCCATTGTCTCACTCAGCCATGAAGGAATATTATATACACAAGTTTGTGTTTGTACTTGAAATGTGTCCAGAATAAAGAATTTAAGCAATAATGCAATTTGACAGCTTAAAGCTCAACCCATTGGAGGATGATTTCAGAATAACAAAACAGTTCTGGTAGCAACACCCACCTCCTCTCTGCTGCTTTCTCCAGGGGTGCTGATAAGGCAGTACAGAAAGCTCTCCTGTACCGGGCCCAAGTCCCATCAGTTCAAAAGGGGGGCCTGGGCATCTGCCAAGCAGGACCGATGGCTGTACTGCCCCATTGCCAATTCTTGTGGCTCCCCCTGCAGCTCTGCCGGCTTCTCCTCCTTTTTCTTCCTCTGGATGCACTGCAGGGGGATTGGTATCTGCGTCCCCACCCCCCTGCTGTTTGGGCCTTCCTCTGTGCCCCCTCCACTGCAGCATTGCCAGCTTCCCTACCAGTGGTGGCTGGTGCTCAATTTTTTGGGGGGCGGCGGCAAACAAACCTGCCCCCCTCACTCGCACAACCGCAACCACTCACCCCCCCGCCATGGGTTGGACGGGAAGGTGGTGACCAGTCCGGCCTTATCTGCTCCTCGCTCCAGCTTGCACAACGTAGCTTCTCCCCCCGAACAGGAAATGGGTCCTGAGACCCGATTGGCCGGGAGTCCTAAGACTCCCTGGCCAATCGGGTCTGAGGACCCTCTTCCTGGTTGGCCGGGAGGAGAAGCAGGAAGACATTAGCGAATAATATTTTGCTAATGTTACACAACTGGGTGGGCTCAGGGCACAGAGCTCACCCTTTTTTGAAGCCAATTAGATCCTTATATTCTAATCTAATAGTGGCCGCAGCTCTGTAACCATGTGGTCAGCTGGGTCCAATCACAGCCGGTCACATGTAAACACGGAGATGCCAGTAATCAGCGATCCTCGCCTCACACTGACAGAGTGTGAGGAGAGGAGAGCCGATCAGCGGCATCTCCTCAAAGGGGATGGCTAGGTATGTAATCAGGGCATATTCTGCCCTGATTACAATTAAGTGCCCACCAGTGCCAGCAATGATTGCCCCCCACTGCCAGCAACCAGTGCCAGCCAGTGCCCACAATTGCCACCAATCAGTGCCCACAATTGCCAGCAATCAGTGGCCATTAGTGATGCAAGACAGTGCTGGCGATCAGTGCTGCCCATCAATGCCCATCACTGCTCAATCAGTGCCACATATTAGTGTCACCTATCAGTGCCCATAAGTGCGGCATATTCGTGCCTCCTCATCAGTGCCACCTAATCAGTGCCCATAAGTGCTGCCTCATCAGTGCCCATAAGTGCCACCTCATCAGTGCCCATCAGTGCAGCCTATCAGTGCCCATCAGCACCCATCAGTGAAGGAGAAAAATTACTTATTTACAAAATTTACTGACAGAAACTAAGAAGAAGGAGTCCCTTTTAAGGTTTATGTGACATAAGTTACGAACTCTGACCCATAACCTGCACGCCTTCGTGCATATAGAGCCTTCCTGTGAGCATCCTCGAAAGCAAAGTGGAGAGTAATTTGGAATGAATCGGGCCAATCTAGCTGGCGTATAGTACCGCTGATACAACACTTTTTAGGCATTCTCCAATATAAGGACATTTCGTGAGTACTTGGAGAGGGTCATGGTCATAGTCCGCCAGTCCTCTGGTGTTAACTGTCTCCCCAATTCTTGTTCCCATTGAAGATGGTAGGGCCGCAACTGAGGTTTTTTGTAGAAATGATGGAAGAGTATATTAATGATATCATGTCTGGGGAGTGGGGTCTGGCTCTACATAGGCTCTCAAATGGAGTCAGGGTGCATGGGGTGGGATGGGATTTGATAAGTTGTTGGAGAAAGTGTCTCACTTGTAGGTAGCTATAGTGTTCCCTCAATGGGATATCATGAGAAGAGCATAAGGTGTCAAATGTTAATATCCTAGTGGGGGTAAACATAGAATGAACATCTGTAAATTCATGTGTAGTCCAGCAGGAGAATTATGCCGGATTTTCACATCCCGGAGGGAACAATGGGCAATGAAGGAGTTTAAATAGTGGGAGATGAGGGGAGATCAAGCCCGCAGAGTATTTGACTGAGTCCCATAGTTGTAGGGAATGGGTTAAACATGGTCCTATCTATTTGTTTCAAACGGTGAGTAGGAGGGAGCCATGGTAGAGAGTCCGCCATTGATCCGACGGCATGCAAGACCTGTTTACTGATGCGAGGACAGGTGGATCCCCATATGAATTGTAAGAGCTTGCGTTGATGAATGCGTAAGATATACGAGGGGACGGGGACAGTAATTTAGGGAGGTAAGACATTCAGATTGAAGTTATTCTACCAAATCAAGACAATGGTAGGTGGGATCAGGAGGACATGCCCTGGATGTTCAGGGGCAACCAATTAAGCGTCATAGAAAAAATAAAAAGGAACCAAAATTTATACCCCTGAATGCAGATCCAGCGGACTCGAGAAGGAAAAAGAGGGAAAAGAAGTATAGAGAGTCAGACTGTAGACTAGAAGAGAAGCTTACAGAAATCAACATAAGAAGGCCGAGTAACACTCGGAGCAGTAAAGATCCATCTAACAAAGTAGCATTGGTTAGTGGGACAAAAGGCCCACTGGTGGGTCAGAGGTTGGCCAAGACTAATGTCCCGGTCAAGTTCCGGCGCATTTGGGGGAGCAGTGATCCATCGCAACCACTCGGCAATTTTCTAAAATAAAGTTATCAGTAGAATATAAAAAGGTAGGCACATAGTATATAAAAATGTTTTTAAATTACACAACCAAAACAAAAAAAGAGGAACAGCCTATTAACTATAAAGGTGCAGCTGTGCTGATGAAGTCGGTCGCTAATGCCCAGGGGCACCCCAATACAAGTAAGGGGACCCAAGGCAGGCGCCCAGCGAGCAGCAGGTAGACCATCAATGGTGGCCAAGTCAAGTAGAAGCAAACATAACAGTAAAATGATTGTCTTGGGTCTAGAATAGTACTAAACTCCAAAGCCCGGGGCCCCGGGCCACAGCCTAAGTGCAAAGGGTCGTCCCCCTCAGTCCGCAGTGAGCAAGGGGCCCCCAGTAACCACTTGGGAGTCACCAACTCACTAAGGGGGGGGCCGCCTCCTGCGAACATCCAATAGCTCTCACCTGCTATAACAAAAAAGGTATTAAAAAAAAAGAGGGGGGTAGAGATATAGTACATAGGAGGTCAAAGAGCATAACACTGTTCCAAATTACCATAACCCAGTGCTGCCATCTTGTAGGTGGGGCAACCCAGGGTAGCAGACCTGCAAAGACAAAGAACAAAAACAAACCAAAAAAAACACCCCCAAAAAAATAAAAATAGGCATAGTCTTCTTTTCTTTGGCTATTTTCCCCTCTGTTTTCATCTGGTGATCTGGCCAGTAACACACCTCTTGTATTAATGAGACACAACTCAGGAGGAATGAGAACAGGAGGCACAACTGACAGCAGCATTATCAGTCTGAGAAGAGGGGAGTGTTAATTAAATGTACTAGCAGATTGAGATCCACTGACAACCTGAAGTCAAACTCCAGCTAAGGCTCCATTCACACTAGCGCGTTTTTTGATGCATTTTGCATTTTGCAGAAATGCATGGGAATTTTTTAACATGGGTTCCTATGGAACATGTTCACATCAATGCCTTTTTGTATCTCTGCATTTTTGGAAAGGGTCAGGGACTTTTTTCATGCAAAATGCAACGTTTTGCATGTAATAGAATTCAATGGACAAGCATCAAAAACGCAACTGCAGCGTTTTTACAGCATTTTTGATGCGTTTTTGCCGTTTTTTTTTTTTTTCAATTTTTTTTTTTGACTGTATACAGTCAAAAAAAACTGTAAAAAAAAACAAAAAAAACGCAAAACGCGGCAAAAACGCGGCAAAAAACGCTGCTCAAAAACGTGGCAAGCATGACAAAAAAAAATCCAAAAACGCCAAAAGCAACATGCATAGGTGTGAATTGAGCCTGACACTTTATAATCAGTTAGACCCCTTCCACACTGAGGCAGTTTTCTGGTGTTTTAGCACTAGAAATAACGCCTGTAAAGTGCCCGAAAACTGCCTCCCATGCTGCCTGATTGTGAAAGCCCAGATGCTTTTACACTGGGGTGGTGCTCTTGCGGGATGTTAGAAAAAGTCCTGCAAGCAGCATCTTTGGGGTGGGTTAGAAGAGCTGTATACAGCGCTCCCAAAGCACCCTGCCCATCGAAATTAATGGGCAGCGCTTCCGAAGCGCTGCAACACGGGCGCTTTTAACCCCTTCTTTGGCTGCTAGCGGGGGTTATAAGCACCCTGCTAGTGGCCGAAAAAGCACTGCTTAAACATCGCCAAAGCGCCGCCAAGCGGCACTTTAGCGCTAACGCTCGGACGGCCCCAGTGTAAAAGTGGCCTTCCAGCGAACATTTTTTTTTTCCTTTTGGGATAAAGGTTTTGCAGGAATAAATAAAAGCTGCTTATTGTACAGTAAGTACCCCTGTCAGTGTTGAGTGGTTTGGCTCATCCATACAAACCGATACATTCTGCTGGAGAGTTTGCTCTGTGAAAAACAACAGACTTGCTGGTTGGATTACCTGATGAAAAATAGAAGAAAGGAAACCAATACAGTCATCAGATCTAAGAATTGTTAAAATAATAAATGTTTACTTTTGGGTTTAATACCACTTTAACTTTGCAATATAAGTAGCTTGGTTTAGGGAATCAGGGTTAATGAATTAGATATAAATTCAAGTACATCTAATAGGAGAAGCTCAGGTCAACAGAGAAATGGAGCTTTTAAATTGCATATATAAAAGTATGTTTGTGGTGTAGTCTTTAAAACACAGAGCAGATGATTTTACTGATTTTCCATCAGAAGGCTGCCGCATATTTTTGTGCTCATTGCTTAGTTTCCGGGACCTTCCAATTCCTCTCTTTGGTTAATCTAAACAGTACCTGTCTCCAGGCATAGCTTGACATGTCAGGAAAAAGTTTGACTTTTCTGTCATTTATAGCTTTGATGGCCTCTTATTAGTTATCTGAGAAGAATTTTAATGATAATATGACAGTATAAAGCTTGACATGCATTACAGAGCCCCGAGTGAACTACAATTAGGCAGGGTATTGAGGATTAATAAGCCTGCTCTGTTTGAATGTGTCTTAAAAATTGTGTAGCCTCTAGTCAAATAAAGCTGATCTCCGGGCACAGAAACGTTTCCACTTGCCGAACGCCCTATAGCAGTTTTACTGTTACAGCGCGGCCGCTAGGGTTGCCACCTTTTCTTTAAGCCAAACCCAAACACTTTAGCCGCGCACAGCAACATTTTATTTTTAACCGCATGCCGACCAGCCGCCGCAGTTGTACTGTGGCAGAATGGCACGGCTGGGCAAAACGACGTTATGTAACGTCGCTTCGCCCTGTGGCCACTAGGGGGTGCGCGCGATGCGAGTGCCTGGCGGTCTCGATCACCACCGGGCTCCCGCGATCGCTCGGGGCACACAGAGAACCCGGAACTGTGTGTGTAAACACACAGTTTCGGGTTCTCTGAGGGGAGAACTGACAGATCGTCTGTTCATACAGAGTATGAACAGACGATCTGTTATCTTCCCTGCACAGTCCCCTCCCCCTTCAGTTAGAACACAAACTAGGACACACTTAACCTCTTCACTGCCCCCTAGTGTTAACCCCTTCACTGCCAGTGACATTTTTACAGTGATCAATACATTTTTAATCGCGTTGTATTAATGCCAATGGTCCCAAAAATGTGTCAAAAATTGTCCGACGTGTCCGCCATAATGTCGCAGTCACGATAAAAATCGCTGATCACCGCCATTACTAATAATAAAAAAAGAATTATTAATTAAAATACCATAAAACTATCCCCTATTTTGTAGACGCTATAACTTTTGCGCAAACCAATCAATATACGCTTATTGCGATTTTTTTTTTTACCAAAAATATGTAGAAGAATACGTATCGGCCTAAACTGAGGAAAAACATGTGTTTTTATATATTTTTGGGGGATATTTATTATAGCAAAAAGTAAAACATAATGCGTTTTTTTCAAAATTGTCACTCTTTTTTTTGTTTATAGAGCAAAAAATAAAAACCGCAGAGGTGATTAAATACCACCAAAAGAAAGCTCTAATTGTGGGGAAAAAAGGATGTCGATTTTGTTTGGGAGCCACGTCGCACGACCGCGGAATTGTCAGTTAAAGCGTCACAGTGCCGAATCGCAAAAAGTGCTCTGGTCTTTGGCCAGCCAAATGGTCCGGGGCTGAAGTGGTTAAGGGAGAAAGCTGTGGACTCTGGTGTAAAGGGGAACTCTGATATTAGAGGTTTTCTGCTCACTAGGGATGAGCCCGATGTTCGAGTGGAACGTAAGTTTGATTTGGACATCGGGTGTTCCCCTGTTCGCCGAATAGTGAACATTTTGGGGTGTTCGCGGCAAATTTGAAAGCCACGGAACTCCCTTTAAAAGTATATGGGACAAATCAAAAGTGCTAATTTGAAAGGCTTATATGCATGGTATTGTCATAAAAAGTGTTTGGGGACCCGGGTCCTGCCCCAGGGGACATGGATCAATGCAAAAAAAGGTTTTAAAAACGGCTGTTTTTTTGGGAGCAGTGATTTTAATAATGCTTAAAGTGAAACAATAAAAGTGAAATATTCCTTTAAATTTCGTACCTGGGGACTGTTTTTAGTATGCCTGTAAAGTGGTGCATTTTTCCCGTGTTTAGAATAGTCCAAGAGCAAAATGACATTTCTAAAGGAAAAAAAGTCATTTAAAACTACTAGCGGCTATAATGAATTGTCGGGTCCCGGCAATACAGATAAAAGTCATTAAAGAAAATGGCATGGGATCCCCCCAGTCCATTACCAGGCCCTTTGGGTCTGGTATAAATATTAAGGGGAACCCCGAACCAAAATTTTAAAAAACAATTGCGTGGGGGTCCCCCCAAATTCCATACCAGGCCCTTCAGGTCTGGTATGGATATTAAGGGGAACCCTGCACCAAAATTAAAAAAAATGTCGTGGGGGTCCCCCCAAAAATCTATACCAGACCCTTATCTGAGCACGCAACCTGGCAGGCCACAGGAAAAGAGGGGGGCGAGAGAGCGGCTTCCCCTTCTGAACCGTACCAGGCCACATGCCCTCAACATGGGGAGGATGCTTTGGGGTAGCCCCCCAAAGCACCTTGTCCCCATGTTGATGGGGGGACAAGGGCCTCATCCCCACAACCCTTGCCCGGTGTTTGTGGGGGTCTGCAGGGCGGGGGGCTTATCGGAATCTGGAACAAAGGGACCCCCAGATCCCACCCCCCCTGTTTGAAATGGTAACGGGTACATTGTACCCGTTACCATTTCACAAAAAAAGTGTCAAAATGTTAAAAAAAACAAGACACACCTTTTTCCTTTAGAAATATCATTTTGTGCAGGGACTGTTGTAAACACGGGAAAAATACGCCACTTTACAGGCATACTATAGACACCCCCCAGGTACGAAATTTAAAGGAATATTTCACTTTTATTGTTTCACTTTAAGCATTATTAAAATCACTGCTCCCGAAAAAACAGCCATTTTTAAAACCTTTTTTTGCATTGATACATGTCCCCTGGGGCAGGACCCGGGTCCCCAAACACTTTTTATGACAATAACTTGCATATTAACCCTTAAAATTAGCACTTTTGATTTTTCACATTCATGTCCCATAGACTTTAACGGTGTTCGCGTGTTCGAACAAATTTTTTGCCTGTTCACATGTTCTGCTGCGAACCGAACCCGGGGGGTGTTCGGCCTATCCCTACTGCTCACCAAACCTCCCACATACATCAGAGTACCCACCAACCCCCTTAAATTAGGGTTCCCAAAGCTCCCCTTACATCAGAGTCCACAGAGCACCCCTTACATCCCGCTTACCTTAGTCTACTCACTCGCTTGGAGGCAGGAGAGAGAAGGGAGGGGGGAGACTTCAGACACAGACATTGGATGGTGAGCTCACTCACCCAAGGGTGGAGGCTCAGGCATCCACACCTTTCATCCACATTGTATCTGCCGGTTGCTGAGCTTCAAACTTCCATCCCACACATCCCTTTCCTCAGGCACAGAACGCCGGGGATTGGAGTGTGGGTGGGCAGATAGAGGGGTAGGGGTGGAAGGAGCAGAACAAGCCCTCTCTCCTCTCCTGTTCGTGTATGGGGGTGGGGCCCATGTGCACAACTATGCACTCCGCGGTTGTTGTACTTGGTTTCTTGGGTCCATTCTGAATATTGTGTCCGGGTTTTAGGTGGTCTGAAACCCGGACACACTATTCAAAACCCAGACTGTCTGGGTGAATCCCGGATGGGTGGCAACCCTAGCGGCCGTGCTGCGCAAGATCACGTGTATATATATATATATATATATATATACATGATTCTGTACATATGGGTATTGGGCATGAGATGCCACAGGCGGCTTGGCAGCTTGCTCCTGCTGAGTGGTGAGCTGATCAGCAGGTCCCGCAGACACGATGTCCGCTGGCACCGGCTGATCATTCCGTACACAGGCAGAACAGCGCTCAAGGCAGATCGCCGCTCTGTCAGTACGGAAGGCATGGATCCTGTGTTCCTGCGAAGCAGGAACATGGATTAATGCCTTCCCCTTGTAAAAAGCACCTCCCACACTGTTAGAAAACACTGGCTAGGCACACAGTTAACCCTTTGATCGCCCCTGATGTTTAACCCCTTCCCAGCCAGTGCCATTAGTACAGTGATAGTGCATATTTTTAGCACTGATCACTGTATCAGTATCACTGGTTCCCAAAAAGTCTCAGTTAGTGTTCCTGACTGTCCGCTGCAATATCGCAGTCTCAGTATAAGTTGCTGATCCCATAGTTTGTAGATGCTATAACTTTTGCGCAAACCAATCAATATATGCGTATTGGGATTTTTTTTACCAAAAATATGTAGCAGAATACATATTGGCCTAAATTTATGAAGAATTTCTATTTTTTTTTGTATTGGATATGTCTTATATTTTGTTTATAACGCAAAAAAATAAAAACTGCAGTGGTGATCAAATACCACCAAAAGAAAGCTCTATGTGTGGGAAAAAAGGACAGTTAAAGTAACGCAGTGCCGTACCGCAAAAAATGGTCTGGCCTGGGGGGTAAATCTTCTCGAGTGTGGTATAATCACTGTGCTGCTCATAGCCTGTGGGCTCCACCCATTACAAGTTGCTTGTCAAAAAACTACAGGAGTGGGAGGAGAAAAGACCGGTCACTCTGCAGAAGGAGAGAGAGCAGCAGTGACCGGTCTTCATTATAAGAAGCTCCTGTAGCCAAACAAGCCAAAACTTTCTTTAGAGTTTTGCATAGAGCAGGGAAAGGTTACAGAATATATGTCAGTTTTTTTATTTCTGTCTGTGTCCCCACTAGGGCAGATTCACTGCCACTTAAAGACCAGGCCTATTTTTCAAACTTGTTGTTTACAAGTTAAAATCATTTTTTTTTTTTTTCTAGAAAATTACTTAGAACCTTAGAAACTTTTTTTCTGACATCCTAGAAAATAAAATGACGGTCATTGCTTTACATCACACCATACCATACTTTACGTCACACCATATTTGCGCAGCGTTCTTACGAACGCAATGTTTTTGGAAAAAATACACTTTTTTAAATTAAAAAACAAGAAAACAGTAAAGTTAGCCCAATTTTTTTTTACATTGTGAAAGATGATGTTATGCCGAGTAAATTGATACCCAAAATGTCAGGCTTCAAAACTGCGCCCGCTCGTGGAATGGCGACAAACTTTCACCCTATAAAATCTCCATAGGTGACGTTTAAACATTTTTACAGGTTACCAGTTTTGAGTTACAGAGGAGGACTTTTGTTAGGATTATTGCTGTCGCTCTAACAATTGCGGCGATACCTCACATGTGTGGTTTGAACACTGTTTACATATGCGGGCACGACTTACCTATGCATTCTCTTCTATGCGCGAGCACGGCGGTATGGGGCGATTTCAATTTTTTTTTTCTTATTTATTTTAGTTTTTATTTTGTAAACATCCCTTGTAATAGAAAAAAAGCATGACAGGACCTCTTAAATATGAGATCTGGGGTCAAAAGGACCTCATATCTCACATTTACACTAAAATGCAATAAAAAAAAAGGGTCTTTTTTTTTTTTTTCAATACAAAAATTAAGACTGTTGGGCAGAAGTGATGTTTGATGTCGCTTCCCTCATCCAATGTCATTGAGTCGAGTGGGGGCCATCCTTCCCTCACTTGACTCACAGCTTCTGAGGAGAAAGGATCGGATCGTTTCCGCCACTACCGTAAGCCAGAGACGACCGGAATGCGGCAGGAGGGGGGTAGGCACCTCTCCCGCCTCCGATAAAAGTGATCTTGTGGCGAATCCACCGCAGAGACCACTTTTATTTAAAGAGGACTACCCGGAGTTTCAGAAAATACCAGCATCTATCTACCATAACCCCGGTATTCTACGTCAAAGTACCGACGTACAGCTACAGCGGTTTGCGGTAAGTGGTTAGTAGGCATGTGGAATTCGTTTCGTTCCAAATTAGTTTTTTAACGAATTTTGACAAATTCGTTAATTCGGAAATATTCTAATTAACGAAAACCTGTTTAACAAATTTTTCCGAATATTCGGAAATTCGTACATTTGTATATTTGTACATTCGTACATTTGTAAATTCGTACATTAGTAAAGTCGTAAATTTGGAAATTCAAAAATTTGGAAATCTGAAATAATAATTAACTAATAATAACTTAACTATTACTAACTATTAAATTATAGGTATTGGAATTTCCTTTCAAATTTGGCTGTTAGTGAACGTAATGAATACAAATATTTATCCGAAGTTACGAATTAGCCAAAATAACAAATGCCATATCTAAACAAATGGAACACAATGAATTAATAATAATAAATAACAATAATAATAATAATAATAATAATAAAAACATTTTATTATTATTATTATTAATAATTTGTTCCATTCCATTTGTTTAGATGCGGCAGTCGTTATTTCAATAATTCGTAACTTCGGATAAATTCGTATTCGTTACGTTCACTAACAGCCAAATTTGAAAGGAAATCCCAATACCTATAATTTAATAGTTAGTTATTATTTCAGATTTTGGAATTTTTGGGTTTTCAGATTTTCAAATTTTCGGGTTTTCGGATTTTCGAATTTCCGAATTTTCAAATTTATGAATGTACGAATTTACGATTTTTCGAATTTACGAATGCACAAATTTACGAATGTACGAATTTACAAATTGCGATCATAAAGAATGACCCGAAAAAGGAAAAACAAACAAAAACAAAAGCGAAATAAATGAAAACGAAAACAAACACATTTTTTGGCAGTGCACATGTCTAGTGGTTAGGTACTAAAGGCAAACAGGCTTTTCCTTCTGCAGTTTACAAGGCAATTTACCCCAGAGCTTAGTGAACAAGGTGAATCTCTGCTGACTTCCATCATCCAATCACAAGCGTGCAAAAATGCTGTTTTTGTTTTTATTTTCACTGCACATGCGATATTTCACCACATTCACCAACCTCTGGGAAAATTTCCTCTGCCAATTGAACATTAGCCTATTTGCCTTTAGTAAATAGACCTTTTTCTTTCTGTTAATCCCAGAGACCATTGTCACTGGGACAAGAAGTTAGGCAGGACTCAAATTTCACAGTGTTCACTTACTGAAATTGGGGGAGTTTTCCAATGACGACACCAGTTTAAATGATGGGAATTTATGTGCACTTTGGAGAGATTTTTTGTCACTTCCTGTTGTGTCACTTGGACAGAAAATGAAGGTAAATGTCCCAACTGGACAAAAAAAAAGTTCTGCTAGAGGTTAAAATGAACTCTATTCTAAACGTAAAAAGAATCTTTGTTTAAAGATAGCTTGTAATCTCAAAGCACTTTACATCTCTGTGCCCGATAATGGTTATAGACCCAGACTTGTTCAGTATATTATAAAGTTTTTCATATAGGGCAATTAAGTTTTCTAAAAGGGTAGCTCCAGGGGAAGTCCCGCTTTAAGGCCTCCTCCCCCCTCCTACTAAATAGCTCTTTTTTTGTTGGGTGGGGGGGGTACCTGGTTATGACAGGTACCCGCTCCTATTTTTGCTCGGATCACCTAGGCAATCCAAGTGGAGGTTCTCCTTTCCCCCTCCCTCCCCGCAGTCTTCTGGGACACGTCACAGGTCCCAGAAGACTGCTGGACCATTCACAATGTGCACCGTGGCTCACCCATGCGCAGGGGGCACCCAGCTGGAAAGCTGCAAGCTGTCACAGGCAGGTGTCCACATTTGAGATGCCGGGAACAGAAGACGGAGGGAAGGGACAGCTTGGTTGAGCACATCGCTGGATCCTGGGACAGGTGAGTGTCTGTTTATTAAAAGTCAGCAGTTACAGTTTTTGTAGCTGGTGACTTTTAATAAACAAAAAATGACTGGAGCCCCTTTTTAAGCCTTGCCCTGAACAGAAAAAAATATCCCAGGCTGCAAAACTCATCTTGAAACTGGAGCTGACCCCACAGTACTTTTTCTTCCCCACAAGGTGTTCTCAGTCTTCCTGGTAAAATGACAAACCAGCATCACGCAACCTAAAAAGATGGTGGATTCTATTTGAATGGAAGGCATTGGGGCCCCCATTGCAGGAGGGGGTGTCACTATGGGTCCCTTCAGTCACACCGTACTGGTTCAAGAGCGGTACTGATGTCATTATGTCAGCACTCTTTATAGTTTACAATTGATTTTAATTAATTATGTTTAATATTCAGGTAAATATAAAATATTGCCACAAAATATTTCATATTTACCACTGGCAGCCAGCAGATGGCAATCATAGAAGCCTCTTTTTCTTGCTTTTTTGCAAAATACACTCAAATAGCAGGACAGATCAGATTACACTGATAGCTGAAAGAGCAACAGGGGGTGGGGCAGTCAGCCATATTTCTTGTCTTCTAGAAGGGGTAAAACCTTATTACCTATAGTGCCAATAAGAATACAGGTAATGCTAGGCTTTCTAATAAAAAAGCCCTGCATGTGTTGCACACTGAAAGTCATGGATGTCATCCACGGCATTTTGTTTGTAAATTGGAGAGTTTAAAAAAAATTAAAAAAAATAATATATATATAGATATAGATATAGATATATATCTATCTATAGATATATATCTATATCTATATCTATCTATCTATCTATCTATCTATCTATCTATCTATCTATCTATCTATCTATCTATCTATCTATCTATCTATCTATCTATCATATTGGGCTCTGCAAAAAATCAAGCATTAGTTAGTGCATTTCATTTAACTACTTCCAGACCAGGCCTTTTCTGTTTTTTTTTTTTTTTTTTTATTAATTTTTTTTTTTTTTAACATTGTTGCTTTATTTTTTTATTTTTTTAATCACCTTTATGCTGTCACAAGGAATGTAAACATCCTTGTGACAGTAATAGGCAGTGGCAGGTCCTCTTTATGGAGGGATCTGGGGTCTATAAGACCCCAAATCCCTCCTCTGCACTTAAAATCATTAAAAAACACCAAGATCAGTGCTTCTGAATGTTTTTGGTTTTCAAAAAATGGCGCCAATGGTTCAGCGTAAACCGGAAGTGATGTCATGTTATTGCTTCCGGGTTACTAATACGACCAGCCAATCAACGTCAATTCCAGCTTTGTTTGGCTCACCAGCCAGCGGACACACTGGCTGGTCGCTCGGGTCTCCCAGTGTGACTGGACGATGTCCCCTCCCGTTGCTTGTAATAGAAATCGAGGAGCTGGTGAGCAACCGTCAGCACTAAAAAACAGTACCTGGGTGCAGGCATCATCCCGGTCAGTGACGGCCCGTCTATTAGGGGCATCGCAGCACCACCCCCTCTATCCACGGCTGCCACCCCCATGCTCTATCCATGGCCGCTATTTTGACAGGACACCCTCACCACCTATTCATCTGTCTGGCCCCTTTCAGGATGCCGGGCGCGTGAATTACAGTGGCGGGGGTGTTTTTTTGAAGCACCTGATTAGAGCCAGAGGCTCCAAAAGGCTTCAAACTAAGGTGACTCATGGCGCAGAGCATTGTGCCAGGAGCCCACCCAGGTGTTACAACAGCGAATTAGTATTCGCTATTGAAACACTGATCCTCAATCGGACCAATCAGAAAGACCAGTTTTTCGAAAAGAGAAAAGCCCCAATTGGCCACAAGGAGGAAGAAGGAAACGGAAGTCACTGTGATGCCCGTGGAAAGCAGGAGAATAGAAAGCCACCGCCGAGCAAGGGAAGCCGCAGGTGAAACCCAGGAGAAGCGCTGCCCACCATAGATGGGGTAAATGCACCAGATTCCCCTGACCGACCGGGGGGAGGGTGGGGGTTGTGGTACTGTTTGCCGCCCCCCCCCAAAAAAAAATGACCCCCGGCTGCCACTGATCCCAGTATAAACACCAAATGTCCAACGACGTACGGGTATGCTGCTGGATGGGAAGTGGTTAAAAAGGAACTGGCTTCTGTTAACTAATCTGAAAACTTTCAGCACATACGGTTTTAAAAAAAAAATACATTTGCAAATTTGAGACCCTGAGATTTATGGAAGTCAGTATTCAAAGCATGAATCTATATTCTGTATTCCAAATTCAATGCCTTATTCCAAAGTTACTCAGCCGCTACACCATGGATGACTAGGAGTATTCACTAAGACTTGGCAGACTAATCTATTGTTATCCATGGAGGAAAGCTTATTCTGCTATTTTGCACAGGAAAGCACATCAGATGGAAGAGGTGCAGCGAGAGACAACGTTCTCCGGCTTACCGGCACAAGGAAAACATTATTGATCTGTTTGGACCACTTGTTATGAAATGCAAAGGCAGCTGCTATATAATCAAGATTAATCCATTACGCATATATTTTCTTTAACCCCTTTGCTTTTTTATCATTTTGCCTAGAAATCCTAAAATGCTGATTTTGTATATGAAACGCAATGTAGAATAAAATAGTGGTAGTTGCAATTTTCTATGTCACAGAATATTTGTGCTACTGTTTATCAAATCTATATTTTCAATTAAAAATACACATAAATTAATTTTAGAGGATACACACAAAATAAAATCCCCAATTTTCTGGGTAGATGAGGTTACGTTGAGTAAATAGATACCAGATGTGTCAACCCTCAAAATTGTGTGTGTCTGTAATGTGGGGAAAAACCATTGTATACAAAATTGGCCATAGACAAGGTCTATTAACAGCTTATCAGTTTGGAGGTAATCATGAATGATGGCCCTAGCAGTGGCGGCCCATGCATTAGGGGCGCACAAGCGCTGCCCCCCCTATCCATGCACCTGGCCCCCTGATCTACATACAAGACGCTGGACCATGGATTCCAAGGGGGGGGGGGTGCTTTTTTGACGCATGTGATCAGAGGCTCTAAATAGGCTCCAAAAAAGGGTCTGTTCGGGGTATAGAGCACTGCTCTTCAAGCCCACCTAGTTGTGTGACAATAACAAAAATTTATTAGCTAATATCACACTGATTCTCCTCCCGGCCAATCAGGAAGCGGATCATGAGACCCGTTTTTCAACTGGGCAAAAGGAGAAGCCATCCTATTGGCCTATGAGGTGGAGACGTACGGTCGAGGAGATGCATCCCAGGACACGGAGGAGACACATCCCAGGACAAGGAGGAGACACCGCCCAGGACATGGAAGAGACACATCCCGGGACATGGAGGAGACACATCCCGGGACATGGAGGAGACGCCTCCTGGGACACGGAGGAGACGCATTTCGGGACGCGGGGTGTAGAGCACTGCTCTTCAAGCCCACCTAGTTGTGTGACAATAACAAAAATTTATTAGCTAATATCACACTGATTCTCCTCCCGGCCAATCAGGAAGCGGGTCATGAGACCCGTTTCTCAACTGGGCAAAAGGAGAAGCCATCCTATTGGCCTATGAGGAGGAGACGTACGGTCGAGGAGATGCATCCCAGGACACGGAGGAGACACATCCCAGGACATGGAGGAGACACCGCCCAGGACATGGAAGAGACACATCCCGGGACACGGAGGAGACACATCCCGGGACACGGAGGAGACACATCCTGGACAAGGAGGAGACGCTTCCCGGGAAATGGAGGAGACACATCCCCGGACACCGAGGAGACGCTTCCCGGGACATGGAGGAGACACATCCCGGGACACCAAGGAGACGCTTCCCTGGATACGAAGGAGACACATCCCGGGACACCGAGGAGACGCTTCCCGGGACACGGAGGAGACGCATTCCGGGACATGGAGGAGACGCATTCCGGGACATGGAGGAGGCGCATTCCGGGACATGGAGGAGACGCATCCCGGGACACGGAGAGACACATCCCGGGACATGGAGGTGACGCCTCCTGGGACACGGAGGAGACGCATTTCGGGACGCGGAGGAGACACATCCCGGGACACCGAGGAGACCCTTCCTGGGACATGGAGGAGACACATCCCAGGACACGGAAGAGGCACATCCCGGGACAGGGAGGAGACACATCCCGAGACACGGAGGAGACGCTTCCCTGGATACGAAGGAGACACATCCCGGGACACCGAGGAGACGCTTCCCGGGACACGGAGGAGACGCATTCCGGGACTCGGAGGAGACACATCCGGGGACACAGAGGAGACGCATCCCGGGACACAGAGGAGAACCATCCCGGGACATGGAGGAGACACATCCCGGGACACCAAGGAGACGCTTCCCTGGATACGAAGGAGACACATCCCGGGACACCGAGGAGACGCTTCCCGGGACACGGAGGAGACGCATTCCGGGACTCGGAGGAGACACATCCGGGGACACAGAGGAGACGCATCCCGGGACACAGAGGAGAACCATCCCGGGACATGGAGGAGACACATCCCGGGACATGGAGGTGACGCCTCCTGGGACACGGAGGAGACGCATTTCGGGACGCGGAGGAGACACATCCCGGGACACCGAGGAGACCCTTCCTGGGACATGGAGGAGACACATCCCAGGACACGGAAGAGGCACATCCCGGGACAGGGAGGAGACACATCCCGAGACACGGAGGAGACACCACCAGGGACACGGAGGAGACGCATCCCGGGATATGGAGGAGACACATCCCAGGACATGGAGGAGACACATCCCAAGACATGGAGGAGACACATCCCGGCCACGGAGGAGACACATACCAGGACATGGAGGAGACACATCCCGGGACACGGAGTAGACACATCCCGGGACATGGAGGAGACGCATTCCGGGACATGGAGGAGACGCATTCCGGGACATGGAGGAGGCGCATTCCGGGACATGGAGGAGACGCATCCCGGGACACGGAGAGACTGAGGGCTGAAGAAGACACCATTCAGCACAGGGTGAGTGAGCTGGCGACGGGGTGGGGGGGTGTGGGTGCAGTGCTGGAGTGAGGGCGAGGAGGTGTCAGATCTGTTTTCTTTTCGTACACATGTGTATTTGATGTGTGTAATGAAGGGAGGAGGCAGGGGCTTTAGGAATCTTTTGAACTTTTTTTTTTCCTTATCTTTATTGATATCACAAGAGGGCTGACACGCACTTTATGCCATAGCAAAGTGCAGGTGACGGGTACTCTTTAACCAGTTCCTGACTGTCCCACGTACTTTTACTGCGGCAGGGTGGCTGCTCTGCATAGAATAACATACTTGTACGTAATCCTGCACTTACCAGTCTGGGGCACGCACCACCGGCGACCCTTTGCCGCTGTGATTGGACACAACGGGAGCCAATCAACAGGTCTGGTAGACTCTATGCCGATAGTTCAGGACAGAAGCAGAACGGCGGTCTGCCTTTGTAAAGTAGGGAAGGTAGTGATCCTGTGTTTCTGCAAACAGGAACACAGATCTCTGCTTTCCCATAATACAAGCACCTCCCACACAGTAACAAAGCACATTTTAGGCACACATTTAACTGTTTGATCGCTCCTGATGTTAACCCCTTCCCAGCCAGTGTCATTAGTAAAGTGACTGCATATTTTTTAGCACTCATCAATGTATTAGTGTAACTGGTCCCCAAAAAGTGTCAAAAGTGTCACTTAGGTGTCTCATTTGTCAGCCGCAATGTGACAGTCCCGCTATAAGTCACTGATCACCACCATTACTAGTAAAAAAAAAAAAAAAAAATATATATATATATATATATATATATATATATATATATATATATATATATATAAATTCCATAATTATATCCCATAGTTTGTAGACGACATAACTTTTGCACAAAACCAATCAATATACACTTATTGGGATTTCTTAAATTTTTTTATTGAATATGTTTCATAGCAGAAAGTAAAAAGTAAAATTGTCAGTCTTTTCTTGTTTATAGCGCAAAAAATAAAAACCGCAGAGGTGATCAAATACCACCAAAAGAAAGCTCTATTTGTGAGGAAACTAAGAACATGTGTTTTATTTGGGTACAAGGTCGCACGACAGCGCAATTGTCAGTCAAAATAACGCAGTGCCGCATCACAAAAAATGGCCTGGTCATGAAGGGGGGTAAATCTTCCTGAGCTTAACTGGTTAAGGAGACATCAGGGGGTCTATTAGACTCCTAATGTCACCTCTGCACTCTGATAAAGCTGATTGACCACAGGCTGTCCTAGCCAAGACTCCCATCCAGTGCTGGAGACCATCACTGCTAAACTTCTGCAAGGGGTGCTAGTTGCAAGGTATAGCAGATCTACACAACAGTACACAGAGTAATATTTATGCATGGTTACTAGCACCGCTGGGCCTGGCAGGAGTTGTCAACTTACCCACTTGACCTCCGAAAGATTTACTCCCCTTCATGACCAGGTGCCATACAGCACTGCGTTACTTTACCTGACAATTGCGCCGCCATGCAACGCTGTACCCAAATAAAATTCATGGCATTTTTTTCCCCACAAACAGAGCTTTCTTTTGGTGGTACTTGATCACCGCTGTGTTCATCATTACGCTGAAAAAAGACCAACAATTTAAAAAAAACAAAACAATACTTTTTACTTTCTGCTATAATACATATCTAACAAAAAATGTAAAAAAAAAAATAATTTCTTCATAAATTTAAGACAATATCTACTACATATTTTTGGTAAAAAAAAATCCCAATAAGTGTATATTGATTGGTTTGCACAAAAGTTATCGCGTCTATAAACTATGAGATATACTGGAATTTTTATTTACTGTATTAATCAGCGTATAACGCGCGCATAACACGCAGAGGGAAGTTTCAGGTAAAAGAACTGTGAAGCAAAATAAGGGTCAGTGCCCATCTGCAGTCTCACCATTGCCCATCTGCAGCCTGATCAATGCCCATCTGCACCCTCACCATTGCCACCAATGCAGCTTGATCAATGCCCATCTGCAGCTGCAGACTCACCATTGTCACCAATGCAGCCTCACCAGTGCCACCAACGCAGCCTCACCATTGCCACCAATGCAGCCTCACCATTGCCACCAATGCACCCTCACCATTGCCACCAATGTAGCCTCACCATTGCCACCAACGCAGCCTCACCATTGCCACCAATGCAGCCTCACCATTGCCACCAATGCAGCCTCACCATTGCCACCAATGCACCCTCACCATTGCCACCAATGTAGCCTCACCATTGCCACCAACGCAGCCTCACCATTGCCACCAACGCAGCCTCACCATTGCCACCAATGCAGCCTCACCATTGCCACCAATGCAGCCTCACCATTGCCACCAATGTAGCCTCACCATTGTCACCAGCGCAGCCTCACCATTGCCACCAATGCAGCCTCACCATTGCCACCAACGCAGCCTCACCATTGCCACCAATGCAGCCTCACCATTGCCACCAATGCAGCTTTATCAATGCCCATTTGCAGCTGCAGCCTCACAAGTGCCATCAATGCAGCCTCACCTTACTGCTACCTCGGAAGGGACAGGGAAGGGGGCGGGACGAAAGCCTACAGATGACATACAGGAGAATCTCCTGTTCACTCGGAGGCCTATTTAATACAAAGTCCCGCCTCCTATGATAGACAAAACAGTCGTCCAATGCCAGCCCAGGAGACGGGACTTCCTATTACACAGAGGCCGCTGAGTAAACACTGTATATAATCCTCCGAGGCAGCCCAAATTTAACGAACGGCGTATAACACGCATGCACTATTTGCACCCAATTTTTAGGGTGAAAAGTGCGTGTTATATGCCAATAAATACAGTATTTTTTTTTTATACTAGTAATGGCGGCAATCAGCGACTTATAGTGGGAACTGCGATATTGCGGTGGACAATCAGACACTAAATGACACTTTTGACACTTTGTGGGAACCAGTGACACTAATACAGTGATCAGTGCTAAAAATATACACTGCCACTGTACTAATGACACTGGCTGGGAAAAGGTTAAACAGCTAGGGCGATCAAAGGGTTAAATGTGTGCCTAGCCAGTGTTTGTGTGTACTGTGTTTGGTGCTTCCACTAAGGAAAGTGATGGAAAGAAACACCCCCTCCCCCTCCCCATCAGAACGAAGCTCTACCTTGTTTACAGGGCAGATCCCTGTTTTTTTGTGTTTTCCCGATGATTGGCTGGTGTCAGCAGACATCCATTTGCCAGCACCCGCTGATTGACTTCTGCTGTGACAAATGACAGATGACAAATGACAGCAGAAGCTACCTTAAAGTGCTGGATCACCTACTAGGTACATGATTCTGCACAGGAGAGCCACTTACATCCTTGTGATGCAGTCAGCAAGGGGTTACTTATTAGAAAAAAAAAAAAATCTAAAAAAAAAAACTGAAGCTGTTTAACCTCCCTGACCATAATTCAGAGTGTGGCTCGGGGTGGATTTTAAGTACCAAAAGCGGTAACCCCGAGCCACACTCGGGATTGCATTGCAGGATCCAGGAAGAGGTTACTTACCTTGTCCCCGGGATCCTGCGATGTCTCCCCGCTGTGTGTGTGAGTCGTGTCCTCTGCCAGATCTATCACAGTGCCGAGCTCCGTTCCCTGCGTGCGTTGCCAAATTCAAAAAGTAAAAAACACAATACATATACAGTACACTGTAATCTTACAAATTACATTACTGTATCAATTTATTTCACATCCTCTTTGTCCCCAGTGCTTTGTCCTATGCCCTGCATTTAGTTTTTTATTATATATACTGTTCTTTCTGCCTGGAAACTGGAGATTGTCCATAACAAAAAGTGTCCCTTTACATCAAAAGCGGTTTTAGACCAGCTAGAAAACAGCGATAGTAAATTAGAATCACTCGCAGAATTGAGCGATAGTGATTTGTGGGGAGATCCGTCATCAAACACTGAAAGTAATGACAGCGACAATTCTGCAACTGTGCAAATTTCAGTGTTTTTGATTTTATTACATTATTGAATAATTTTTATTATTATTATATTATTATTTGTTATAATTATTTATAGTTGTTTATTATCAGATCCCGGGTATCTGATTTTTTTTTTGCTGCAGATCTAGTGACACTAAATCATGACTTAATTCTCTAAAAAAAAAAATCAACGCACATTTATTACCTAAAGTATATGTAAACCCTCAACTTGTAAAACAACCCATTCCCTTTAAACATAAATGAAAGGCAAAACGTTTGTTTATACATTTAAAAAAAAAATGATAAACACCTTTTTACCCCTTAGTGATCACATACCCTCTGTTCTCAGCTGCATAAGAGCTGGGGGGAGGAGACACAGCAGCATACTGAGCTTCCCAGTGAAAGGCTGTGCAGAGGAGGTTGTCGGGATAAGTCAGATCATTGGAGGAGAGCAGGCTGAGTCCCAAATATACAGTACCTAGAGAACTGACCATGGTGTGCTCTCCCGCTTAGTGCGGTCAGTTTTCAATAAGAAAGCAGAGGGACTGCCTGGAACACCAGTGATTTCACACAAAGGAAGCAATACAAAGGGAACAGGATATGTTTTCTTACAAGTACATGGTACAGCAGGTACATATCAGGAATATGAAACATATTCTTTAACCGCTTCCGGACCGCCCACCGTACACATACTGCGACAAAGTGGCCCGGCTGCGTAAAGTCACATACCTGTACGTGATTTTGTGCGCGCGGTGTAGGGGGCGCTCCCCGCTAGAGCACCGCTCCCGCTGTGATTGGACACAGCGGGAGCCAGTCAGCAGGTCTGGCGGCTGTGATGGCCGCCGCGACCCGCCGATCATTGACAGGAGACACGGAGCAGTGGTGCGTCTATGTAAACAAGGCACACTGCTGATCTTTCAGTGAGGAAAAGAGAAATATTCTGTTTCAGCTAAGCTGAAACACGATTGCTTTATTTCTCCAGTGTAACACTCCCACCGTTAAAAATCGCTCCCTAGAACACACTTAACCCCTTGATCTCCCCCTAGTGTTAACCCCTTCCCTGCCAGTGTCATTTATATATTGATCAGTGCATTTTTTTTAGCACTGATCACTGTATTGGTGTCACTGGATCCCAAAACGTGTCACTTAGGTTCAGTTTTGTCCACCACAATGCCGCAGTCTTGCTAAAAATGGCTGATTGCCACCATTACTAGTAAAAAATAAAAATAAATAAAAATGCCATAAATCTAACGCATAGTTTGTAGACGCTATAACTCTATGCGCAAACCCATCAGTATATGCTTATTGGTATTTTTTTTTACCAAAAATATGTAGCAAAATACATATTGACCTAAACTGATAAAGAAATTAGATTTTTTTCAGTTTTTTTTATTGGGAATGTTTTATAGCAGAAAGTAAGGAATATTGTTTTTTATTGTTTTTATTCAAAATTGCTGCTCTTTTTTTGTTTATAACGCAAAAAAAAAAAAAAAAAATCCACCAAAAGAAAGCTCTATTTTTGGGAAAAAAAAGGACATCAATTTTATTTTGGTACGGCGTCGCACGACCGCACAACTGTCAGTTAAAGCGACGCAGCGCCGTATCGAAAAAAATGGCCTGGTCGGGAAGTGGGTAAAACCTTCCGGGGCTGAAGTGGTGAATGCCTCCTTGTAAAGTCCACCTTGAGCACCCAAACCTCCCCTTTCCCCCTGATATTATATTTGTTTAGGATGAGCAGTGCATACCTCCAAACTTTTTGAGATGGGAACAAGGGACACTTATTAGAAAAAGTATGTAGGCATAGGACACACCCCCTGCTACACCCTCCTTAAAGGAGAATCATACAAAAAATTATTAGGTAAACCCACAAGTGCTTTTTTTACCACTACTATTCCTTTATATTGGCTTTTAAAATTTACAAATGCAGTAATTTAGAAATTGGATGAAATGTTAAGCACTGGGAAACACTTTTTGAAAGATAAATAGTGCATTTTAAATACAACTATATATAGATCAGACCAAAATGAGGGACAAATGAGGAGGAAAGAGGAACAAAGAGACTTTGTTCCAAATCAGGGACAGTTGGAAACTATGGCAGTGCACGATAATTGCGGGCATGTGCACTGCTCTATGCACACTGCATATCCCATTCGACATGTGCGGTTTGTTTCCTTACGAATTAAAATTCGGACGAACTTTCATTTTTTAGAATAGTACCGAATTTAAACAAATCCAAAATAATAAAAAAATTTGGACGAAATTCGAATTCGAACACTTTTCGGATTTGAAAAATCTTCCAATTTCCAAAGAGAATAAAATAGAATAGAAAAGAAAGGATTTTTTTTCTGTTCTATTCCTTTATGTTCTATTCTATTTTATTCTCTTTGGAAATTCAAAAACTCTTCAAATTCGAAAACTATTTGAATTCGAAAACTATTCGAGACTTTTTGAATCGATCTGAATTCGAATTTGAAAAATTCTAATCGATTCGAAAACGAATAAACAAAACGAATTCCAAAAACGATTTAAACGAATGAAACAAATTTACCTAAACGAATTTATGTAAATAACAAAAACAAAAGAAAATTTTTTTTTTTTTGTTCTGCACATGTCTATATCCCATAGACCCTAGTCCATAGTCCATCTCATGAATGAGCAAGAGAAGGTGGCTATGTTCCTACATGCAGTGGGACCACGGAGAACTAAAGTAGTACCCTCTAACAGGAAGTCGAAAAACAGGAGCAAAAAAGAAAATGAATTTGGAGGAAGCTGATTGCAATAGAAGGGACTTCTTCTGAGTAAGGAATATACACTTTAAGGGTCACTTTATAGCGAAACAAAGTCAGGTAATGTGCATAATGTGCAAGTATGTTCTGCATGCGTGCACATGATAACCCACTTATCTCCTATTGTGCCCTCCAACAGGGCTGGCAAGCACAGGTTTGCAATCGCAGTTCTGATTCATCCGTCTGTTCAGCCTCTTCTTTGGAATCTTGCATTGCCCCTCTGCAGCCTATGGTTGCAACTAATGATGTAACTCCTGAGCATGCACAAAAGAAGTTACAATGTCCCTCCCTGGCACCCGGCTCCATTCTTGCCATCTTAATGATGCTGGGAATGAGATTGGGAGTGCACTCTGCACTGTGCGTGGGCCAAGGAGAGATGTAGCCTGTCTGGGGGTGCAGTAAAAAAAAAGTCACGGGGCATAATGTCAATGTAGGCAATTTCGGCTTCTAAGACCACCCAGATAGGTTCAGGTAATGCAGGAAGACCTCCGTTGACCCCCAGGCCTGGAGATATCAATAAAGTGACACAGGAGACAGGTTTGCTTAGCCACTTTATGACATCTAATTTGAATTTCAGAAATACAGCATTTATATCTTTTGAGGGATGGGAGGAGTTTTACTAACCTTATACATGTCATTGAAATTAAAATAGGTTCAGTTAATATTTAACTATTAGCTGGTGTTATAAGACAAAATCTTGCATCATTTTTACTTAAAGAATATTCTTTAACAGGTGAAGGACACACTAATCTTATCAAGAACAAACATGAGCTAGGCCAAACTCCATATTCTAGCTAAAATGTATAGGCAACCTTGAGAAGGTTTTCTATAGATAACAACTTAAAGATAATGTGGGTTTCAGTTAAAACTCATATTTGAGTTTTCTCAATTTTCCTGTGAAACATAAAATGGTTCCCTAGAACTAAAATGGAGTCCCTCATGATATGTGCTATGTTCTTTACAATCCCCTCTTTGAGACATTATTTATATGGCTCACTATCTTTCACAGTTATGTAAATTTTCTTCTATCATAATACATACTCAGATAAATTCTATTCGCAGCAGCAGGATCAGGGGTTCGGGATGCCTTAACAATTATGCACATTATAAGCTTATAACAGGCATATAGGAACAAAACAAAAAGAGCAATCATAATTATAGTTATGGCAGCACTTTTTATCCATGCCAAAATTCCTATCCCAGAACTTAGGTTTGCAAAAGGATCCCATGTCTTAGCAATGTTTCTAGCTTCATCTTGTAATTTGCTTACTTCTTTCCGGTGTTGTGCAATTATATCATAATAATCTGGTACCTCCATACTTGTGTTATGAAACCAGGTACAACACTCATAATTTTCTGTGTTTTCACATAACCCAGTTAAAGCAGCACTCATGCTTTCTATGGCTAACTCGTGTAGTTCTAATTGTTTTCTAATTGCCCTAGTTTCTATATTTAATTTAGTAATATCATCAGAATTCTTTTCCATTATTTCATCAATGATTCCAGTGTAATTATTCAACCTTTTCATTAAGTCTATTCCCCACCCAGTCCATGAGGGGAACCAAGCCCATGCCTTATCCTTTGTAAGAAATAACTCCCTTTTATTGCGGTGTTTGAGGGGGTACCTAGGATGCATGCTAGCTTCAAGGAGGTGTCCTCCCTTGCTATCTCCTACTACGCCCATGATGGGGACTAGGGATGCAAGATAACACCATCCTTGGGGTTCGGTGGGGATCCAAGGGTGACAGATTTTTCCACAACAAATATAAATACTGTTTCCTAGAGCTAAGGATCGTTTGTTGAATATTGTCATCATTTCATCAGAAAAACTGGAAAAAGTTAAACTCGACAATAATTGTCCTACTGTGGAAGTGGAACTGGAGTTAAGAAAGTTTATTAGAGTGGTGTTTAGGGCAGGTTCTGAAGTATGAAAGAAAGGGCTTTCAATTGAAGTCATTGAAAAATTAATATTAGCTTGTTGGCAAACTTCAGCTCCATTTGTGGAGTTTCCCAGCCTAAAACACCAGTCTGGGGAATGACTTCTACCAGTAATTTGGAAAGTAAGGGTATTATTTGAAAGTGTTCTTATGACTTCTGTGAGGACGACAGGAGGTGTGCCATTAAGGAGTGGGGTGAAGTTTAGAGGTACTGCCATTAAGGGGATTCTAGCAGTGCTAGGATGGAGTTTACTACATATCCAACATTTTTCAAATCCAGATTTCTGGGCGTAGCTATATTTAAACTTCAATAATAACATTTTATCTGTAAAACTTTCTGAGTTTTCATTTCTCTTGTGTCTGTCATGTGTATTATTCTGTTGTAGAGTGTTAGAGGCCCCACAAATACCCTTTATGAGTCCCAAATCTTCAGAATAATAAATACAGTTAGTTATCAGCCAAGTTGGCAGGAACACAATCAGGGCAGCCCAGCATAGGAGGCACAAGGCCTTCCCAGAAGTCCGTGATGAAATAAGCGACGTCATCTTGTTCAGAGTCTTGACCACCTGCTTCACTCAGTGTTCGAGGATTTATATCACCTGCTTCACCTCTCTGTGCTTTATCTTTGCCTTGCTTCTTAGGGTCCTGGTTGACCTTCTTTACGCGACTTGCATGAATCCAGGCCTGTTGTCCTTCTACCAAAATAGCTGTGTGGGTGACTGCGATCACTGTGGTTGGGGGTCCGAAGGGAAACTCTTGTTTCTTGGTGCGGTTCAATCTCTGGACCACCACGGTGTCACCCACCTGGAAAGGGTGTGTAGGTTCCTGTGAAGAAGAAGGAGAGGTGCGAGCAACATTCCTTTCAACTTTATCCAAAGTTTCAATAAGTTTTTTTACATATTCTTCCTGAATAAGATCTAGGTCCCCTCTTTCTAACATAAGTGGCTGTCTGGCCCATGGGGTGGGGAATGGCCTACCCATTAAGACTTCAAAAGGAGAGTATCCTGTCTTTTTAGAGGGTGTCATTCTTACCTCGGCTAGTACAGCTGGTAGGACCTTCTTCCAATTTGCATACGTACCTCCAATGGCCTTCCTGATCTTATCTTTAATGGTTCTGTTCATCCTTTCCACTATACCTGAACTCTGGGGGTGGTAAGGAATATGAAACTTCCATTCTATTTTCAGTGTTTTTACCAGGTCTTGACAAACTTTGGCCACAAATGCAGGACCATTGTCAGAGTTGATCTGCAGTGGGCAACCCCACCTTGGGATAATTTCTTGTATCAGAATCCTCACTACTGTTTGTGCATCTTCCTTTGTAGTTACAAACAATTCTATCCATCTTGAAAACATGTCCACTATTATTAGCAAATATTCCTGTCTTTTACCTAGTTTGGGCATGTGTGTAAAATCTATCTGCAGATGAGTGAATGGTGTAGATGGATATATCAGATGTTCGTGTTTTGCTTTGTGAGGGTTGCTAGGGTTATTCCGAATGCATGTGATGCATCTGGAAACATATGCCTTAACGAGAGAGGGAAGACCTGGAATGTAAAAATCCTTATCCAAAAGTTCACATGTGACTTTCCACCCTCTGTGACCTATCCCATGGTATTGTGAAATAAAAATGGGTGCACTGGCTACAGGGATACATGGTCTCCCCTCTTGGCAGACAAGGTCAGTTTCTGGGTTTGTCTGCACACCTATTGAGTTCCATTGCTGGATGTCTTGGTCCGTGGCATATGCTTGGAGATCACGCAATGTTTGATCCAAAAGAGGAATTTCTGGTGAGAGTAATGGCATTTGTATGTTTGCAGGCTGTGTGGATGCTGCTTCTCTTGCTGCTTTGTCAGCTAAGGCGTTGCCTTTGGCTATGTCATCCTGTTGCCCTGTATGTGCCCTACAGTGTAGTATAGCTATGGACCTTGGTAATTGTATAGCTTCTAACAGACTTGTGACAAGCGTGGAATGAGAGATGGATTTACCGTCTGCTGCTATGTAGCCCCGCCTTTTCCATATGACTCCAAAATCATGCGCGACACCGTACGCGTACTTGGAGTCTGTGTAAATGTTTACATCCTGCCCTTCAAAAAGCTGACAAGCTCGAGTAAGGGCTATAAGTTCTGCAGCTTGTGCTGATTGGAATGGGACAGGGTTTGCTTCCAGTATTTTATCAGGCAGCTGAACAACAGCATACCCTGCATGGTATGTGTTATCATTTGGTCTTGAACAAGACCCATCCACAAAGACATTCTGTGCTCCAGGGAGAGCAGTTGAAGACATGTCTGGTCTCGGGGATGTGTCTTGGTGGATGAGGTCCATGCATTCATGTTGAGGCACTACCTCATCTTCTTCACCTTTCAAGCCTAGCAAGGCATTCAGGATTGGAGCTGGGCCAGAAGTGGGAGAGGCATATTTGATCTCAAGTTTTGGGTTAGAAAGTAAAATTACTTCATAACCGCTCAGCCTCTGGGCTGACATGTGCTGGGTATGGATGTTCTTTAGTAGAATGGATACATTGTGAGTGGTGTGTAGTGTGGTGGCATGCCCTAGAGTGAATGATGTAGCCATTTCCACCACCATCGCACAGGATGCCAGAGCTCTGAGACACGCCGGCATGCCCTGTACTGGCATCGGCACAACTTTTGAAAAAAACGCAATTGGGCGGAGTTTCCCCCCATGCTCCTGAGCCAGGACCCCCGCCATTGTTTTACAGTTGTCCCTTGCAAACAAGTGAAACATTTTACCATATTCAGGTAGTCCAAGTCCAGGAGATGTGACCATTGCAGTTTTAAGATACACAAAAGCATTGTACATTTCATCATTCCATTTCACACAATCTGGCATGTCAGTACCTGTGGCTTGCCTCAGGAGATTATCATAGTAGGAACAATCAGGTATCCATTGGCGGCAGTAACCAATCATTCCAAGAAAGGATAGCATGTCCTTCTTAGTAAGTGGGCGGGGCAGACCCACGAGAGCCGCAGCTCTCTTGTGACTGATTTTCCTTTCTCCTTTGGAGAGTACAAAACCAAGGTATTCAACAGTTTCCTGACACCATTGTAGCTTTTTCTTAGAAACCTTGTGACCATTGTCTGCTAACCAATGTAACAGATCTAAACCATCATTTTTACATGCTTTCTGGCTTGGACTACACAACAACAAATCATCAACATATTGGAGTAGGACAGAACCATGGCGGGGTGTCCAAGACCGCAGGGTTGCCTGGAGGGCCACTGTGTACACTACAGGGGAGTCTACATAGCCCTGAGGTAGTCTACACCACGTCATCTGTCGGTTTCTGAAATTGAATGCAAAGATAGGCTGTGTCTCTTCGTCAACAGAAACTGAAAAAAATGCATTACAAAGGTCAATGACCGAAAAATACTCTGCATCGGATGGTATGGAAGTTAAGAGTGATGGCACATCAGGCACTATGGGAGCAATGGGTATTACTAGGTTGTTTATAGCTCTGAGGTCTTGTACAAACCTGTAAGAGCCGTCTGGCTTCATTACTGGGTTAATGGGGGTGTTGTAGGGTGACAGTGTCTCTTTAAGAATTCCTAGCTGCAGGAACCTTTCCACCATTGGGGCCACTCCTTCCTCTTTTTCTTTTGAAATGGGGTATTGTTTGTGATAAACCGGCTGTGCCCATGATTTTAAAGCTGCCTTGTATGGGGTACAAGAAATAAGACCTACATCCAAGGAGCTTTTTGACCATACCGGATCATCTGGTGGAGGGAGATCACTATCCTCAGTGTAATATATTGGTATTACCTTGGAGTGTACGAAGACCCCTCCTTCAGTAGTCATTTTCAGTGTTATACCCAATTTTCCCATCAAATCTCTACCCAAGAGATTCACAGGACAATTTGGTATAATCCTGAAACAATGATGCAAGACTGTTGCACCTCCCCTTTCAACATCACTTACTGGTAAAGGTGGTGTTTTGTATGTTTTGGTAAGTATCCCATTAATTCCCATAGAAGGTTCAGCAATTTTAGTCTCACCTCTGTAGTAGTCCTCACTGAGGGTGCTCCGAGTTGCCCCTGAATCGGTTAAAAATGGAACAGGCCTATTTTTGACATATAGGGTCACAATTGGTTGTTCATTGTAAGAGTGTGAGATCAAAGGAAATGCTGGGATACTACCTTCCGGGCAGCTTCATTTTAGTTGCTGTTGATTCCACTGTATAGGGAATCGGGGACCCTGTTGCTTTGGGGCAACTTGATTCGGTTGGCTAGATTGGGGTCCCTGTGTACGCATTTGATCTTGATCTTGAGTATTTGGGTTATTCCATTCATAAGGACATTGATTTCTCCAGTGACCCTCTTGTCCACAGTTAAAACAACATGTGCGGGACTGCTGGGGTGGTCTGGAAAAACCATGCCCTCTCCCTTTTGTTCTTCCTCTTCCTCTGCCTCTGTTTCCACTGCTCCATTGTCCACCATTATCTTGGGGAGGCTGAGTTCGCACTCCACCCTGATAAAGGCTACTCACTGCTTTCTCTTTTATTACATCAAAACACCCTGCTGCTTCTTTCTGTATTAAAGTTTCCTGAAATTGGTCAATCGTCTGTGTGGTCCATTCAGATATCATCTGTTTCACCACCAAGGCGAACTGGGGTTTTAGATTATTCATAAAAGTTTGAATAAACAAAGCTCCCACATCAGTAGTTGTAGCTAATCCAGCTTCTGTTGTCCAATTTTCATGAAACCTTTTCCAGAATTCAACTACAGTTTCTCCTGACTTTTGTTTGCATGCTATGGCAGTAGGGAGGGAACTTTTATTTTTAAATACTCTCATCATTTCAGTCTCTAATTCTGTCCACATGGCGTCCCTACCTGGTACTGTGTTTAGCCCATATGCTCCCGCGTTTCCAGTGTCAATAGTGTTTATACTTGGAACATTTGCCCAGCTCCAGGAACTGGTGTGTCCTATGATACCATCAATGATAAGACGCATGTCTTCCTGTGTGTAATTTCTACCCTTACATGCCTTTTTTAAGTAAGTTAAAGTGCCACCTGCAGAGGCGGTGGGTTTGGGGCAATGTTTTACTATCCTGTCAATGTCCTCAATGTCTATTACCTTTTTTAATAATTCATTTCCAATGGTCATGAAAGGTGCTTGAAGGTTAGTGTTACTATATACAGTTCCACTCTTTGTTTTAGGGGGACTAAGTATTCTATCCCCTTTAACGTCTTCTTCCTCCTGCTCTTGGCCAGGTGGTGAAACTACCCCTCCTATAGCTCCCTGTTCATCTTCTGGTTCACCTACCTCGACTCGGGCCCTCTGTGGGTGCTGTCTATCTTGTTGTGGAGCGGGAGGCATCTGCTGTTGTGGTTGTGGAGCGAGGGGGACCTGCCGTTGTCTGGTTGCATAATGTCCAGCCAGAAGATCAATATCTTCTTTTCTTAAACTCGGATAGACATGTACATATGCAGGTGGAGGATGACTGACTATTGGCAGGGGTGGGGCTATTGGGTCAGGGACAAATCTCTTTTTATCGGCTTCTTCTCTATGTTTCTGGTCATAATCTTCCTTACTTAAACATTTGGTGGGCTTTTTCTGTTTCTTATTATCCCTCTGAAACCAATATGGGGCGTATTTTAACCAGTTCTCTCCTCCCTTTTCCATATAATCCATATCCCATTGAGGATCCCCGGGGTACCAAGGGAAAGCTCTCTTATCTCCTAAACACAATCCTTTTATCATATCTATGTGAAATTCATCATTAGCGCCATCCCGGGGAAAAGGATCTACACTGTGTATGGCTTCGGTCCATCCCGCTAAATTTGAAACCCATGGGACTATGAATTCATAATTAGTACCACAAATTCTGGCTACAAAATCCTTACACGTTTCTCCTGGATTGGGAAGAGGGGGAGGATCTTCTTTACCTTGTTTCTGACCCATATTGACAGTGGGAGCCGACTGTTCTTACCACCCAGTCTTCTGACCCACACACACACAACAGATTATCTTATAACTTCTAATGCGATAGATAAGAAAAAGCAAAGGATTTTGGGGTCACCGGAGTCTATTTCCTCATTAACCACTTCATATCCCTTCCCAAAAGGAATGTCTCTATATATGTGTATGCAGTACTGCTTATCTTTGTGGGTTTCCCAAAAACCCTCTAATATTAACCTCTGGCGTGGTTCTTATCCCCTACTAATTTACGGGTCTAAAAAGCTTTAATCAGAGCTGAGGCAAGAAATATTTCGTCAATAAAGACAAAATGAAGACTTACCTTCAGATATGATTTTATTTGGCTTTTTTTTTTTCCCGGCGAGCCCCCAGATTGTAGGCAATTTCGGCTTCTAAGACCACCCAGATAGGTTCAGGTAATGCAGGAAGACCTCCGTTGACCCCCAGGCCTGGAGATATCAATAAAGTGACACAGGAGACAGGTTTGCTTAGCCACTTTATGACATCTAATTTGAATTTCAGAAATACAGCATTTATATCTTTTGAGGGATGGGAGGAGTTTTACTAACCTTATACATGTCATTGAAATTAAAATAGGTTCAGTTAATATTTAACTATTAGCTGGTGTTATAAGACAAAATCTTGCATCATTTTTACTTAAAGAATATTCTTTAACAGGTGAAGGACACACTAATCTTATCAAGAACAAACATGAGCTAGGCCAAACTCCATATTCTAGCTAAAATGTATAGGCAACCTTGAGAAGGTTTTCTATAGATAACAACTTAAAGATAATGTGGGTTTCAGTTAAAACTCATATTTGAGTTTTCTCAATTTTCCTGTGAAACATAAAATGGTTCCCTAGAACTAAAATGGAGTCCCTCATGATATGTGCTATGTTCTTTACAGTCAACACCGTATGACAGTCACTGACAGTCTATCACACACTATTACAGAGATGCAGGGAACCAGTATTCCCTGTACACTCAGCACATTTCTGTACCATGAGTTATGACCTGAGAAACACAAGTTTGTATTAGGTTGCCATGGGATGATTAAACAGAACCTGTGCCCCCTTATATCGAGTGTCCCTATCAGAGTCCTACCCTACATCAGGGTCCCCATCAGAGAGCTCCCTTACATCAGGGTCCCCATCAGAGCCCCCTTACATCAGGGTCCCCATCAGAGCCCCCTTACATCAGGGTCCCGATCAGAACCCCCCTTACATCAGGGTCCCCATCAGAGCCCCCCTTACATTGGTTTCCCCATCAGAGTGCCCCCTTACATCAGGATCCCCATCAGAGCCCCCCTTACATCAGGGTCCCCATCAGAGTGTCCCCTTACATCAGGATCCCCATCAGAGCCCCCCTTACATCATGGTCCCCATCAGAGCCCCCCTTAGATCTGTTTCCCCATCAGAGTGCCCCCTTACATCAGGATCCCCATCAGAGCCCCCCTTACATCAGGGTCAGCATCAGAGTGTCCCCTTTGATCAGGATCCCCATCAGAGCCCCCCTTACATCAGGGTCCCCATCAGTACCCCCTCCTTACATCAGGGCCCCCATCAGAGCCCCCCTTACATCAGTTTCCCCATCAGAGGGCCCCCTTACATCAGGATACCGATTAGAGCCCCCCTTACATCAGGGTCCCCATTAGAGCCCCCCTTACATCAGGATCCCTATCAGAGTACCCCTTAAATCAGGATTCCCATTAGAGCCCCCCTTACATCAGGTTACCCATTAGAGCCCCCCTTACATCAGGGCCCCCATCATAGTGCCCATTTACATGGACTATCTTCATCAGAGTGCCCCAACATTCAAATTATTTTTTTCCTCCCAATGACCAATGACACTATGCATTTTTATGTGCTGACTACCAACACCTGCTTTTTTTTCCCACTAACTATGGACCCCAGTATTCATTTTTCCTACAGAAAACGACACTTGGCAATTTTTTCTCTCATTATACCAGTCATTTTTTCTTTCCCTCCTGACCAATAATGCTGGACCAACTAATACTAACTGACTCTTGCTAGGACCACTGACATCAGGGAATTCTTCCTTCCTGAGGACCACTGACTTCAGGGCATTTTTTCTTCCTGAGGACCATTGATTTCAGGGCATTCTTTCTTCCTGAGGACCACTGACTAAGTTCAGGGCATGTTGTTCTTGCTAGGGACAACTGACTTCAGGGCATCTGCTATTCCTAATGACCACTGACATCAGGGCATTTTTTTCTTCCCGAGGATCACTGATTTCAGGGCATTCTTTCTTCTTGAGGACCGCTGACTTAAGGGCATGTTGTTCTTGCTAGGGACCACTGACTACAGGGCGTTTTTTCTTCCTGAGGACCACTGACTTCAGGGCATTCTGTTTTTCCTAGGGACAAATGACTTCAGGGAATTTTTTTATTCCTAAGGACCACTGACTTCAGGTGATTTTTTTTCTTACTAGGGACTACTGACTTCAGGGCATTTTGTTCTTCCTAGGGACCGGTGACTTCAGGGCATTTTTGTATTCCCAAGGACCACTGACTTCAGGGCATTTTCCTTCCTAAGGACCACTGACTCCGGAGCATTTTTTGCTAGTGACTTATTACAGGCTTATTCCCCACAAATGAAACTGAAGTATTTTCCTCCCAATCACTAGCATTATAAGGGGCCCTATGATACATAGTCCTGCTTCTGAATAATTCATTCTGTTGGTTTGTGTTTCCTCCACTTCTCCTGCTGCTTCCTAATAATTACCCTATGAGACATCAGGTGGGCAACTCTGAAAAACCCTACTACTCTACCAAGATGCCTCCACCACACAGAGACAATACAGAACAAGATATGGCAAGTCAGAAATAAAGAAAAGATCAGCTGCAGGAAACCTACAAGCAATACTAATGACTAGTCCTTTAGGCTCTACTTGCCTTTTTAATGCACAGGTCCTGTTTAATGTCGACCACACATCATGCTAATGTCACAGTGTACCTCATTAATACTGCTATCCCTCTTCACTATTTAATAGGTGGTAGATAGATGTACCTGGTAAAGTAGTAACTCAGTGTAAACTTCATAATAATAATGATACAAAAAAAATAAGGCTTTTTGCAGTGGGTAAGGCAAAAATGCATTTTTTGGGCACTTACTGAAAATGAATTCCCTTTTTAAGTGCAGATTCATTGTCTAAAATTGCAATGTTTCAGCAAAAACCTCTTCTCACCCATTATCCCATATCCCGGGACGTCAATATACAAAATGCCAAAATATCATCCTTGGCACCTGGTATGCTGCAATGCTTTTAAACAATAAAAGCAAAACCCCAGGGCACATCTGGAGGAAACAGCACACATATAATAGCGCTAATGGAATAAAAGAGTCACCTGACACTGTACAGACTGGGAATAACGTTTGCCAAAATCACCTATCAGGAGTCAGAGCTCCAGCCTACAGAAAGCAACTTAATGAATCTTTTGAGAAACTTTTGAAAGTTTGCAGTCTCTCTGACAAATACCGACTGCTTCCATAACGACCTGCGTGAGCATTAACTGGTGTCTATAGCTTCAATTTATTGTTATAGTAAGTTTTATAAATGTGCCAGAGGAACATACCGTATATATATGCATCCAATAAAACAAAATATATTTTAACCCCTTTATATTTGTCCAGGTACTCTGGTGCCATTAGATAAAAGTAGCAGGTAATATTATAATGAAAAGATTCTCAGAACAGCACTGGCACTAGAAAATAAATAACATTTTATAATGCAGTCCATATATAAAGTGCATGTGGCAATCTTTAAAATAATACTCATATGAATGGTTTGCCCCTCCATTAGCTCCCGGTGGAGTTGGCGAGTCCCAGAGACAAAAAGGTCAGAAGCATAAGAGCAGGGCCTACATGCAGTGGTGTATTTTGGTTTTGTGCTGCCCTAGGCTAAACTAAATTTGTCCCACCCCGGCGGCAAACAACGCAAATTTTACTATCCATAGGCAACGCTTTAAAAGCCTTTACAGGTTACCACTTTAGTTTTACAGAGGAGGTCTGGTGCTAGAATTATGTAGCGCGGTCCCAGGCCTCCTTTAGTCTGATGAGAACCTCCAGAGCCAGGGACAACTGACATCCTTCTGTATAGAGTGGGTTGCAAGGCATGGTGGGTGTAATGCAAAATAGATTCGCCAGACACTTCTTGAATGCAAAGAGAGTTATTTCTCTTAAACAGAACTGTGGGAGAGAGGGTTAGGGTCAGGACACCCTTAGGTAGTTGCAATGTCAATTGGCAGACTCCAAGACTTCTATAGATAGACAGCCATACAGGGAAATGCATCCAGAAAGACACCCCATCTGCATGTGTAGGACCGCTGTCTCCTATGGCAACAGTCTTATAACAGTTCCTAACACAAGTTGTAATGGACTCCTTTACTTCCTCTACAATCACTTCTTGTAGACTTTCAGTCCACTGAGCTCCCAGTCTCTCTCACTAGATTTGCTGGTTCACTGCCACTGAACCCCATGAGCTCTCCCAATAGTCTTAATTAGTATCTTCCTCAAGCGTCACCCCCTCTTCCATGCTGGGTCCCTGGCTTGGCACTCCAGCTACTCCTCAAACGTAACGCCACTGGCTGGGTCCCTGGCTTGGCACCTGCTGAAGTTTCCCAATTCTTCACTATCCCCGGTTGGTGAGAATACTGCTCCAGTACTTTCTTCAGCTACTCACTCTGGTCCCTGGTAATAAGGTGTTTGGTCCCTTAGTGGCGACAGCTTCCCCTCTACCTCCGACCATGACAAGTTCTCTGACCGGCAGAACCTTCACTTCTGGTTGGACTGCAACCTGCAGTCCCAACCCTATGCTGCTCTCTTGCTTCTGGATAGGCCCTTGGACAGCCTAGCAGCCAGATGTACTCGGGATAGGCCCAAACTCTGGCCTAGCAGCCCGGGCAGCTCAACACACGTTCACCCAGACAGCCGTCCAGGTTGCACAGAACACTGATCACCTGACTGCACCCAAATATATAGGTTCTCCCAGCAGGCCAAGGGATTTAAGAAAACCTCTGCCCATTGGCTGAGGTACCCCATACACTCCTAATCTGTCCTTGCTTTGCCCTTGTCTTTTCTAATGTCGCCAGGTACCCGACCACCCAGCGGCAGAAGAGAGAAGTGCAGCAATTCCAGACTTAGGGTGAAATCAATTGATCCCTGACTATTATCCAAGGCAACTATACCTGGCAGGTAAATTTAAGAGCAACCCTGCCTCAACATCAGGGTGCTACAATTACTTCCCATGGTCTAACATTCGTGATGATACCTGTGTAGGACGGTCGCTGTTTGCATGTGTGCGGGACAGACACGCGCATTCGCCTTTGCACATGAGCATGTGAGGACTTTAATTTTTTTAGTATTTATAAAAAAAAATATTCTCATTCTAATGCCCCATACACACAGTCGGACATTGATCGGACATTCCGACAACAAAATCCATGGATTTTTTCTGACGGATGTTGGCTCAAACTTGTTTTGCATACACACGGTTACACAAAGTTGTCGGAAAATACGATCATTCTGAGCGCGGTGACGTAATACACGTACGTCGGGACTGTAAACGGGGCAGTAGCCAATAGCTTTCGTCTCTTAATTTATTCTGAGCATTCGTGGCACTTTGTGCGTCGGATTTGTAAAACACGATTTGGATTTCCGACAACGGATTCTGTTGTTGGAAAATTTTATAGCAAGCTCTCAAAAGCATTCAAAAAGCATTCAAAAGCATTCAAAACACCAAGATCTGTGTTTTTGAATGGTTTAGATTTGTCAAAACTGGCGCCGATGGTTCCTGATTTAACCATGTCATGCCATTGCTTCCAGTTTACTGTTCAGCCAAGCAAAGCGGATCCCTGCTTTGCTTGGCTGTCCGGTGGGTGTGGATGTGGTGGTTGTGCCGGCTGGTCACTCAGGTCTCCCGATGGGACAACAGAGCCCAAGAGAGCCACAGAAGGTGGCAGGAGGGAGGATGTCCCATCCCGCTGCTTGTAATAGTAATTTAGCGGCTAGTAAGCCTCTCTGATTGCTATTACAAGAGAGCCGACCGCAAGCTCTAAAAACGATACTGTGGTGATGCCTGCAGCTGCAGCCATCATCCTGGTACAGACGCCGCCCCCCCCCCCCCACGAAAAAAAAAAATTATGCCCCAGGCAAGGCTTGTTTGCCTTGTGGTAAATGACCCCTGCCTACATTACAGGGGCTGGGGATGAAAGTGGGCGATAATCAGGAGTAGAGAGTAAAAGTTTAGTACGACTTAAATAAAGGAGCTGACGGCTGGCAGGAGGGGTTTAAGGGGTGGTCCATGGGGATGAGTCAAACTGTTGGAGGCTAGCATCGGCAAATCACCCACCCTACTAAAGTTTGGGTGGAGTTGCAACTCCTATTTCCAATGGTATATTGAACAGACCAAAAGGGCACAAATAAGGGAAGTTTCTTGTTGGTTCTACATAAATTTTAACACAAAGTGCAATGCTTTGTTAAAGGTGATATATCACGAGTGGGTGGAAAATCCTGTACTAAAATCCCCTGCCTCTTTGCAGATATAAATGTGAGCAGATCCCATGCATAGTGCTGATCACAAGTCATCAGTGATGGGCAGTGAAGTCTGTGTTTCATCGTAGCATAGTCTTCCTGCAGGGTAGGACTGGAGTGTTGCGCCTCCTGTGTATATTCACTAATTGCAGAGATAAAGAGGCAAGGGGGTCATGGGATTCCTTTAGCTCTTTACTCAGCAAATTAGCTATCATGATTTGCTGGCAATTGCATTTCACAACAACCAATTTGCTTACCCCAAAAGCCTAACGTATGTAACAAAAGAAAATATATTGTACTCTATCCAAAAGATGCTAGCTACAACTTTGGTTGGGAACTTTGTTCCAAAACCATGCTGATCATTATCCTTGAGATTACATGATGGAGCTGACATGCGGCAGTAGTGCTCCTCTGTACTATATTGCCTACAGCATGATCAATATACATTTCAAAGAAAAAATCCTAGAGAACATCAAACACTGACATGCAAACAGATCGTTCATCTTGGGGTGAAGCCCCCATAGGAACAACATGAAACCTTAGCTACCCAGGGTGAATGGCCTGCAGGACTAGATGACAGGCCAAAAACAGATTGAAGATTAAAGTTTGGATATATTACTATTCAATGAGAATAAAGATCTGAAAGCACAGCTTGATTTTTTTTTTTGTGTGTCCAATATTTTCCAATGCTCTGTAGAGACCAGAAGAAAATCAAACTTAACCTCCCTGGTGGTATGATTATGTCAGATTTTTGCATCTCAAAGCGGTACATTGTTTCACATGGAAGTTTGGCATTTTATATTGTAGTCCTGTAATTCTTAGGAATAACACACTTTAATCTGTCTAAACAAGAGTCTAGTAGACATCCCGGGTATGATAAAGTTTGAAACACGAAATCATAAATTATAATATAATAAATAACTATAAAGAATTATAACAAATAATAATCTAATAATAATAAAATGTATTCAATAATGTAATCAAATCAAAAACACTGAAATGTGCTCAGTTGCAGAATTGTCGATGTTGTTACTTTCAGTATTTGATGACGAATTTCCCCACGATTCACTATCGCTCAATTCTGCAAGTGATTCTAATTTATTATCACTGTTTTCTAGCTGGTCTAAAACCGCTTTTGACGTAAAGGGACACTTTTTGGTTGCTATGGACATTCTCAAGTTTCCAGACAGAAAGAAGAGTATATATAATATAAAAGTGTAGGCAGGGCACTGGACAAAGCATTAGGGACAAAGGGGATGTGAAATGATTTTATACAGTAATGTAATCTGTAAGATTACAGTGTACTGTACCGTATAAGTTTTGTTTTTTGCACTTTTTGAGTTTGGCCTCAGAATCTTCATGTTGCGTTTTGGAAAAGCTCAGTCGTGACGGCACGTGGCCTTTCTTGAGGAGTGGCTTTTTTCTTGCAACCCTCCCATATAGGCCACATTTGTGGAGAATGTGTGATATTGTTGTCCCATGCACACAATGACCACTCTTTGTCAAAAATTCTTGCAACTGCTTTAGAGTTGCTGTAGACCTCTTGGTAGCCTGTCTGACCAGTTTCCTCCTGACTCTTTCATCCAGTTTGGAGCAACGTCCTGATTCAGAGAGGGTCTGTGTTGTACCAAATACCTTCTGCTTCTTAATATTAGACTTCACTGTGCTTCTAGGCATTGATAAAGCCTTTGAAACATTTTTGTATCCATCTCCTGACTTGTGCCCGTACACAACTTTATCCCGGAAATCTTTTCATAGTGCCTTGCCACCCATAGTTGATTGCTTGCACTACCAGGGGCTGAAATGCTCCAGGAAAGCTATTTTTATGCTGAGCTAATCAAATTGACCACAGCTGATCATAGTTGAAAGTCAATATGAGGTGATGAGCTACACCTGATTGAGTTTGCAGGTCATTTTTAGGAGGGGGTGATCATTTTATTCACCTGCAGATTTATTTTTGTTATACACTCTGGGTGCTTCCTTGGATTTGTGGATTCTCTCTGGATGGACTTTTTTTAATAAAGGCTGCATTTTTTATAAATGTGACTTGGAATTGTCAAATAGCATGACAAGTTGCACCGGTGTGAACGAGGGCTAAGACTGAGAACCAAGTGATCAAATGGCTGCTGATCACGGTCTGCTCTGAGTGGAGTGCAGTGATAATCAGTCCCTGCTCTTTGCTCTGCCCCTCCAGAGCTCACTGGATCGCCGGGCTGTGGAAGGGGGTGGGAGCATCTGGCTGTCAGCCAAACTGAGAGGCAGAGCTAACTGTCAATCAGGCAGGGTGGAGCATCTTTGCCCCATCAGTTGATAATGGGCAATAGCTCCCATCAACTAAATGGGTCACAGGAGCACAAAAGTGTACTATTGTGACCTACAAGAGAAGTATGGTCAAAAAAGCTTTGCCTAGTCTTCTCTTTTGAAGTATATTAAAGACAAAATATTTTTAGTGACCCCTGTCAGTTTTTATTGCTGTCTGAGTCCCCCATTAGGTGCCTGCAGTCTCTGCAACCCTGGTAACCATTGTCACTAGACTGAAACTGAAGGAAAAGTCCACAATTTTGAGTTGCTACCAGAACACATATAAGCCGGACATTTTCCAATGGAGACAACTGTCAAGAGCGGATATTCTGAGAGTTTTTCTATCACTTCCATTTGTGTCTACAGGACAGGAAGTGAATATAAATCGTTTTGAATGGGACAGAGGTGTCAATAAGACTTGACAAGGGTTTTAAATGAGATCCGCGGTCACGGCGTACACTTTCATTTTATAACATTAGCAATGTAATAACAATACAAACAATAGTTATTTTTGACAATCCAATATAACTTTACTTGAAAAATTTCCTTTCATATTAAGAGTTCTGCCTGTTGGCTGGTCTTCTCCTTCCACAACTTCCTGCATTCTCTGAATGCTTTGCAGATTCTTCCCTGCTGTTTGCTTTCAATTTCTAAGGACTACATATCCCATGGTACCTTGCTGCCTGCAAGCAATGATTGTACTGTCTCCACCTCCTTAAACTCCTCTTTTCGGCATCTCTGTAGATCAGAAGTCAGGCTCTGTGAAATGTGTGACACAGCAGTGCCTACTCACAGGGCATAATGACTATGTGTGACAGAATTCAAAGGGTAAATGGGTGAGTTTATTTACAATCATAGGTGTACACAGGGGTGTGTCAGGTGTTCCTATTAATTTGTCTGTGCAGCTGAGGCTTCAGAGAAAGGGAATGATGAATCAATGTTCCCAGTCCCTTTCTCATTCTCAAATGTGGGACATCAGGGGTCTGTTTAGACTCCTGATATTTCACCAAAGCTCCTCAACAGTGCAGTTAAAAAAAATAATACTCTAAACAAAAAGTAAAAAAAAATAATTCTAAAAAAATAATTTAAAAAAATGAAGGACTCATTCACATATGCTTTGCTCTCTATAATTTTTGTTATGGCTATGAAGCATAGCATTGTGACCCAGGCATGTGTACACCCCTAGTCTCTGTTCCTCTATGTTTCATCTTTGGGGTGCGCACACGTATGTTTACATTGTAAGTTTACAAACTTCAAGATCTTGCAGAGTAACAGCAGTAGGCTAGAAATAATTAAAAAATCAATCTGGAAATTAATATATGATTTAACCACTTTCTGACCAGCTATAGCCAAAAGAACTACCCTTAGGGTGCTCTGTGATCTTGGTAAAGGGCCAATCACAGCAGCCCTTTACCGTATGATTAGCTGTGTTCAATCACAGCTGATCACATGTAGACAAACTGGCTTGTTATTGGCATTCCTTTCCTCGCGCGCTGTTACAGCTCGAGGAGAGGAGAGCCTGTAACTGGCAATCTGACAGGGTACATTTACACTGATAATCAGGGCAATGATCATCAGTGCCCATCAGTGCTGCCTATCAGTGCCCATCAGTTCCGCATATCAGGGCAGCCTCATCAGTGCCCATCAGTGCCGCCTATCAGAGCCACATATCAGTGCAGCCTCATCAGTGTCTCCCCAAAGGGGAGTACCCATCAGTGCTGCCTATCAGTGCCCATCAGTGCAATCTATCAGTGTCGCATATCAGTGCAGCCTCATCAGCAACGCCTATCAGTGCCTCCTCATCAGTGCTGCCTATCAGTGCCGCATATCAGTGCAGCCTCATCAGCGCACATCGGTGAAGGAGAAAAGATACTTATTTGCTAAATTTTTTAACAGAAACTAAGAAAAACATTTTTGTTCAAACTGTTTGGTCTTTTTTAGTTTGTTTAGCAAAAAATAAAATAAAACCAGTGGTAATTAAATACCATCAAAAGAAAGCTCTAATTTATAAGCAGTTTAAAGGACCCCCTCTTCATCTTTACATAAAAGAAGTAGTCTAAATATTGTTACAAAATATTAATCAATGATAGCAGCAAACACTTCCATGTTATAAAACGGCACTCATATATTTCATGTAAATGACAAGGATTATCTTTTACAAAAAGTAATAGATGACATCCGATGTGTATCTTAGTACAGGGGCACCCATAGCCATCTGTGTCCTCCATTTGACTATCAAGTCAACCGACTTATATGCTGACACTAAAGAACTTTACTGTCCACATAACACAAAGTACTATAAAAATGTAGACATTTTGCATATCTGGAATTGTTTCTGTTTTCTTGAACCTCCTTTTCTTTTCTGACAAGCCTAGTGGGCCACACAGACGCTGCCAATAACATAAAAAGCCCAGACACAGCTACAACACAGAGATGTCAGAACATATATTCCATTATTGGCTTCTTAGCCACTAGCAATGCAGACTTAAAATATTTATGTCCAAAATGACAGATGGGGATTCGAAGAATAGAGATTTTCATGAAATATGTAGATTTTACTGGAAAGCAAACTAAAAGAGAAATTAGGTCAAGAGAATATATATTAAATATTTCAGACATTTTAAATTATAATTCGCATTTATTAGTGAACCGCATGCACAGTTGCTATTTTTTTCTTCCAAAATACCAAAATACTAAAAACTTTAATACTTATCTCAAAATGCCAATGTATACTGAAAGTACCAGGATTAAAAAAAAAAAAAAGCAGAATGCTAGCTCATACCATGCTGATTTCCAGTAAATAGGCCAGGCTAGTTCTACCTCATCAAAACGCATACAAAACTGTGCAAAATTTATAGGCAGGTGGGGAAAAACCCTAAAGGGGGTGCTTTAAAAAATAATGAAAATAAGAATTAAATCAACATTTTTTTTTAGGTTCATTTTAGGCTGTTAATTAGTAGTTGAAAAATATTAATTGCATTATTTTTCTTTTTTATTATTGAAACATTTTAGACAATAATATACAAGAAGTACAAAAAATCAGTTAAAAAATACAAGTATGAGAGCAATTTTGGGCAACTATGTGGCAAATGAGGTTTATTGTTGATAAATGTAAAGTTATGCACTTGGGGGCTAAGAATATGTATCAAACATACTAGGGGGGGGGGGGGTCAGCTGGGGGAGTCAATGGTGGAGAAGGATTTGGGAGTTTTGGTAGATCATAGGCTTATTAATAGCATGCAATGCCAAGCTGTGGTTTCCAAAGTCCTTTCTTGTATTAAGAGAGGTACAGTAGGTGACCGCGATATTGTGTCAATCTCACCGCACTTCTCTGCGAGATTTGACACCTACGAGCCCCGTCGCAGGAGCCAGCGCCGAGATGGCTCACTCATCGGGAAAGGAAAACGTTGTTTTCCTCCCGCGATGAGTGACAGGCAGCGCTGACAGCTGTCTAGTATGAATCCTGAGGCGGGAACACCTCGCCAAATTTTAAATGAAAAAACCGGCGTGGGTTCCCCCCTCGGGGGCATACCAGGCCCTTAGGTCTGGCATGGATTGTAAGGGGAACCCCCTATGCCGAAAAATCGGCGTGGGGGTCCCCCCCAAATCCATACCAGACCCTTATCCGAGCACGCAGCCCGGCCGGCCAGGAAGGGGGGTGGGGACGAGCGAGCGCCCCCCCCCTCCTGAGCCGTACCAGGCCGCACGCCCTCAACATGGGGGGGTGGGTGCCTTGGGGGAGGGGGGCGCCCTGCGGCCCCCCCACCCCAAAGCACCTTGTCCCCATGTTGATGAGGACAAGGGCCTCTTCCCGACAACCCTGGCCGTTGGTTGTCGGGGTCTGCGGGCGGGGGGGCTTATCGGAATCCGGGAGCCCCCCCTTAATAAGGGGGCCCCCAGATCCTGGCCCCCCACCCTGTGTGAATGAGTTTGGGGTACATGGTACCCCTACCCATTCACCTAGGCAAAAGTGTCAATGTAAAAAAAACACACTACACAGGTTTTAAGAATAATTTATTAGTCAGCTCCGGGGTCTTCTTCCGACTTCGGGGGGTCTCCTTCCGACTTCTCCCGGTGTTCGGCCTCTTCTCCCGGGCCCCGCCGCTATCTTCTTCCAGCTCTATTGCCAGCGAGGGGCCCGGTCTGCTGCCGCTGTCTTGTCGCCGCTGTCTCGTCGCCGCTGTCTCGCCGCCGCTGTCTCGCCGCTTCTTCTCTTCTTTTCTTCTTCCCCGATGTTGACACGACGCTCTCTCCGGCTGGAATGCTGTGTGCGAGCTGCGGAGCCATTTATATAGGCGGTAACCCCGCCCCCTTACGACGTCATGGTCCCAGCATGCGCAGGGACTCTGGCGTCATAAGGGGGCGTGGCCCCAGAGTCCCTGCGCATGCTGGGACCATGACGTCGTAAGGGAGCGGGGTTACCGCCTATATAAATGGCTCCGCAGCTCGCACACAGCATTCCAGCCGGAGAGAGCGTCGTGTCAACATCGGGGAAGAAGAAAAGAAGAGAAGAAGCGGCGAGACAGCGGCGACAAGACAGCGGCGACAAGACAGCGGCAGCAGACCGGGCCCCTCGCTGGCAATAGAGCTGGAAGAAGATAGCAGCGGGGCCCGGGAGAAGAGGCCGAACACCGGGAGAAGTCGGAAGGAGACCCCCCCGAAGTCGGAAGAAGACCCCGGAGCTGACTAATAAATTATTCTTAAAACCTGTGTAGTGTGTTTTTTTTACATTGACACTTTTGCCTAGGTGAATGGGTAGGGGTACCATGTACCCCAAACTCATTCACACAGGGTGGGGGGCCGGGATCTGGGGGCCCCCTTATTAAGGGGGGGCTCCCGGATTCCGATAAGCCCCCCGCCCGCAGACCCCGACAACCAACGGCCAGGGTTGTCGGGAAGAGGCCCTTGTCCTCATCAACATGGGGACAAGGTGCTTTGGGGTGGGGGGGCCGCAGGGCGCCCCCCTCCCCCAAGGCACCCACCCCCCCATGTTGAGGGCGTGTGGCCTGGTACGGCTCAGGAGGGGGGGGGGCGCTCGCTCGTCCCCACCCCCCTTCCTGGCCGGCCGGGCTGCGTGCTCGGATAAGGGTCTGGTATGGATTTGGGGGGGACCCCCACGCCGATTTTTCGGCATAGGGGGTTCCCCTTACAATCCATGCCAGACCTAAGGGCCTGGTATGCCCCCGAGGGGGGAACCCACGCCGGTTTTTTCATTTAAAATTTGGCGCGGTGTTCCCGCCTCAGGATTCATACTAGACAGCTGTCAGCGCTGCCTGTCACTCATCGCGGGAGGAAAACAACGTTTTCCTTTCCCGATGAGCGAGCCAGCGCGACATTCACAGTACCCTGTCGCCGAGAACCAGCGCGATGGTATCGCGCTGGAAACACAATCTCGCGGTCAGGTACTGTATGGACTCCAGAGAGAGAGATATAATTTTGCCCTGTACAAATCATTATTAAGACCTCATCTGGAATATGCAGTTCAGTTTTGGGCACCAGTTCTCAAAAAGGATAACGGGGAACTGGAGAAAGTGCAGAGAAGGGCAACCAAACTAATAAGAGGCATGGAGGAGCTCAGCTATGAGGAAAGATTAGAGGAACTGAATTCATTCTCTCTTGAGAAGAGGAGATTAAGAGGGGATATGATCAACATGTACAAATATATAAGGGCTCCATATAGTGAACTTGGTGTTGAGTTATTGTCAGAGAGCGTACCTCGGCGGGCAGGGTGCTCGCGGTGGTGTGCGTCGTGGCCCGTCGGCGCGCATTGGCGCGCGCATTCCTGTGGACTCCGCTGTGCGCGTTCCTCGTGGTGCTGGCATGAGTGTCCCGGGAAGGCCTGTTGTGCACGCCGGTGTGCGGGGGCGCGCGCGCAGGCGTTTGCGGGTGCGCGCGCCTGTGTGTGCTGGTGCGCGCGCGCGCGCGTGCACGTCGTTTGGCGCCAAACGGCCCATTTAAGCCGGCGTCCCTCTGTGATCAGTGCTGCGTGATCAACAGCTTGCCGTCCTAGTGCCTGACCTTTGTATCTGAACTATTCCTGATTACCTGACGACCCGGCCTTGTCTCCTGGACCTCCCATTGAACTCTGCCTGTACCTGACCTCTGCCTGTTTGACTATCCGTTTGCCTGCTCCACTGTACCTCTACTGCCTGTCTGTTGCCGAACCCAGCCTGTCTCCTGACCATCCTGCTCAGTCTTGTTGCCTGTGTTCCAGCCAGCTCCAGCCATCTCACCTGTTCATCCTGCAGTATCTGGACTGTTGCATACAGGCTCTCATACCACTCCGCACTCCTGTGCCTCCTGTTTGCCTTACCAGGGGCCGCGAGTCAGACGCGTAAGGGAGCCTACCTTCTGCCCAAGCGGACTCACCGGTCTGGTAAGTAGGAGCCTGACAGTATCAGGCAGCCATGACCGAGTCCGGGCACGGGGCTTCCCCTATGGATGAGTTCTGCAGACATCTGGTGGGATTGACCCAAGCGGTGAAAAGCTTACAAGAGGGTTATACAAGACTGAAAGAGCGTGTACAGGCCCTATCTGCACCCTCCGGTCCACAGGGGGCCGCAGCCGCAACCTCAGCACCCTCCATAGTCATGCTACCTCCAGAGCCCAAAGTACCAGCACCAGAAAGATTTTTTGGAGACCGTAGCAGGTATCGTGCTTTCCGGAATGCATGTGGTCTCTATTTCGCTCTTCAGCCACGCACCTTCTCTCTAGAGGTCACTAAGGTGGGCTTCGTTATCTCCTTGTTATCTGGTGAACCTCAAACCTGGGCCCACCGACTCTTGGAGCAAAAATCTGACGTCTTGGAAAGTCTGGATGCCTTCTTTGGGGCAATGTCTCAACTTTATGAAGACCCTCAGCTAACCGCAACTGCTGAAGCCACCCTACACTCCCTCTGTCAAGGCCGTCGAGCGGCAGAGGATTACGCTGTCGAATTCAGGCGCTGGAGCTCTGATACGGCGTGGAACGACGCAGCCCTGCGCCATCAGTTTAGGATGGGCTTGTCTGATCCTCTCAAGGATGAGCTAGCACGGGTTGGGGTGCCTCAGACTCTGGAAGAATTAATCAACCTGTCCATTCAAATTGACCGTAGGCTGAGAGAACGACGCACCGAAAGATCCACCAGTACCTATCGCCCCACCTGAGATAATTGGGATAAAATATTAGGAACAAAGAATACGGAGGAGAGATGGGTTTGCTTTAAGAGCATATTAAATAAGGGCATTAGCCAATGTATTCCATTGGGTAATAAATTTAAAAGAGCGAACAAACATCCTGGATGGCTTAACTCCAATGTAAAAATGCATATAAAAGCAAAGGAGAAGGCCTTCAAAAAATACAAGGTTGAGGGATCATCCTCAGCATTCAGAATTTATAAAGAATGCAATAAGAAATGTAAGGGTGCAATTAGGATGGCTAAGATAGAACATGAAAGACACATAGCGGAGGAGAGCAAAAGAAATCCCAAGAAATTCTTTAAGTATGTAAACAGTAAAAAAGGGAGGACAGACCATATTGGCCCCATAAAGAATGAGGAAGGACATCTGGTTACAAAGGATGGGGAGATGGCAAAGGTATTGAATTTATTCTTCTCCTCAGTCTTCACAAGTGAATCGGGGGGCTTCAGTAACCAAAACTGCAGTGTTTATCCTCATGACACATCACAGGAAGCACCTCCATGGTTAACAGAGGACGGAATTAAAATTAGACTTGAGAAACTTAACATTAATAAATCACCGGGACCAGATGGCTTGCATCCGAGGGTACTTAGGGAACTCAGGTGATTGCCAGACCGTTGTTCCTAATATTTACAGACAGTCTATTGACTGGAATGGTACCAGCTGATTGGAGAAAAGCCAATGTAGCACCAATATTTAAAAAGGGCTCAAAAAACATCCCTGGGAATTACAGACCAGTTAGCCTAACATCAATAGTATGTAAACTCTTGGAGGGGATGATAAGGGACTATATACAAGATTTTAGTAATAAGAATGATTTCATTAGCAGTAATCAGCATGGATTCATGAAGAATCGTTCTTGCCAAACCAATCTATTAACCTTCTATGAGGAGGTGAGTTGCCATCTAGATAAAGGAAGGCCCGTAGACGTGGTGTATCTGGATTTTGCAAAAGCATTTGACACAGTTCCCCATAAACGTTTACTGTACAAAATAAAGTGCGTTGGCATGGACCATAGGGTGAGTACATGGATTGAAAACTGGCTACAAGGGCGTGTTCAGAGGGTGGTGATAAATGGGGAGTACTCAGAATGGTCAGGGGTGGGTAGTGGGGTTCCCCAGGGTTCTGTGCTGGGACCAATCCTATTTAATTTGTTCATAAACGACCTGGAGGATGGAATAAACAGTTCAATCTCTGTATTTGCAGACGATACTAAGCTAAGCAGGGCAATAACTTCACTGCAGGATGTGGAAATCGTGCAAAAAGACCTGAACAAATTAATGGGGTGGGCGACTACATGGCAAATGAGGTTCAATGTAGAAAAATGTAAAATAATGCATTTGGGTGGCAAAAATATGAATGCAATCTATACACTGGGGGGAGAACCTCTGGGGGAATCTAGGATGGAAAAGGACCTGGGGGTCCTAGTGGATGATAGGCTCAGCAATGGCATGCAATGCCAAGCTGCTGCTAATAAAGCAAACAGAATATTGGCATGCATTAAAAGGGGGATCAACTGCAGAGATAAAACGATAATTCTCCCGCTCTACAAGACTCTGGTCCGGCCGCACCTGGAGTATGCTGTCCAGTTCTGGGCACCAGTCCTCAGGAGGGACATACTGGAAATGGAGCGAGTACAAAGAAGGGCAACAAAGCTAATAAAGGGTCTGGAGGATCTTAGTTATGAGGAAAGGTTGCGAGCACTGAACTTATTCTCTCTGGAGAAGAGACGCTTGAGAGGGGATATGATTTCAATTTACAAATACTGTACTGGTGACCCCACAATAGGGATAAAACTTTTTCGCAGAAGAGAGCTTAATAAGACTCGTGGCCACTCATTACAATTAGAAGAAAAGAGGTTTAATCTTAAACTACGTAGAGGGTTCTTTACTGTAAGAGCGGTAAGGATGTGGAATTCCCTTCCACAGGCGGTGGTCTCAGCGGGGAGCATTGATAGCTTCAAGAAACTATTAGATAATCACCTGAATGACCGCAATATACAGGGATATGTAATGTAATACTGACACATAATCACACACATAGGTTGGACTTGATGGACTTGTGTCTTTTTTCAACCTCACCTACTATGTAACTATGTAACTATGTAACCTGGATGCTTCCACAAGTTCCCAGTCCTCCCAGTAGGCCCCCCGCTCCATCACCTGTTCCAGCCTGTGATGTACCAGAACCCATGCAGCTTGGTCTGCTTCGTCCCTCTTTGACTCCTGAAGAGAAGTTACGCAGACGGGCTCATAACCTTTGTCTCTACTGTGGAGAACCTGGGCACTACGCCAGCATTTGCCCTAACAAGACGCGTAAGTGTCGTTCCGCTGTTCGTACCTGTGCCACTATTTTGCCAACACCAAGTACGCATCTAACTATCTCTGTCATTTTACAGCTTCCCGGAAAGGCTATCCAAGTTCCAGTCATCATTGACTCCGGAGCCTGCAGCTGCTTTGTCGACCTGACCTTTGCTGCTCAACATGACATACCTCTTCGACCCAAGACCCAAAGCCTGGCTGTTCAACTTGCAGACGGTTCAGCCCTCCGTTCCGGCCCGGTCACTCAAGAAACCGTCCCCTTAGAAGCTATTATGGGCCCTCAGCACCGGGAATATCTCTGTTTGGATGCTATCTCCTCACCTCTCTTCCCAGTCATTCTTGGAATGCCATGGCTGCAGGTTCACAACCCCCAAATCAACTGGGCTACTGGAAGTATTGAGTTTCTCTCAGAGTACTGTCAACAACACTGTCTGCAAAGAGCCGACCTTGAGGTTCCCCAACTTCTCTGTTTACATCCTGATGCCAACCTGCTCCAAGCTATCCCAGAGCCCTAACGAGATTTCTCGGATGTATTCAGCAAGAAAGGTGCAGAGATACTACCTCCACACAGGCCCTACGATTGTCCTATAGAGTTGCTACCTGGAACCGAGGTACCCTTCGGCCGGATCTTTCCGTTGACTGAGCAGGAGCTGGGCACCCTGAAGCAATACTTAGACGAAAATTTGAAAAAAAAGTTTATCCGTCCGTCCACTTTCCCGGCCAGTGCTGGCTTATTCTTTGTAGAGAAGAAGGATCATTCTCTTCGACCATGCATCGACTATCGAGAATTAAACAAGATAACGATTAAAAATCGCTACCCCTGGTGCCTGAGTTATTCCAAAGGCTGGGAACTGCAAGGATCTTCACGAAATTGGATCTTCGCGGAGCCTATAACCTAATCCGCATCCGAGAGGGAGACGAGTGGAAGACCGCTTTTCGCACTCGTTTTGGGCATTTCGAGTATCTCGTTATGCCCTTCGGTCTTTGTAATGCCCCAGCCACTTTCCAACATTTTGTGAACGACATTTTTAGGGAATTTTTGGATCTCTACGTCATCGTTTACCTGGATGACATTCTCATCTTTTCCTCTTCCTTGGCTGATCATCGCAGGCACGTCCGGAATGTCCTTGCTCGGCTCAGGCAACACGGATTATATGCTAAACTTGACAAATGTGAGTTTGAACTCCAATGTATCCAATTTCTGGGACTCATCATTTCTGTTGAAGGTATTAAGATGGACCCACAGAAGGTGTCCGCCATCCTGGATTGGCCTGCACCTACAGACAGGAAAGGGGTCCAACGCTTTGTAGGATTTTCCAATTTTTACAGGAAATTCATTAAAGACTTTTCTAAAATCATTGCTCCCATTACGGAACTTACAAAGCAGGGAACCCGATTCTGTTGGACGTCCAGGGCACAATCGGCCTTCGAAAAATTAAAGGGTCTGTTCACATCAGCCTCTATCCTCAAGCACCCTAACCCTGCCCTGCCATTTGTGCTAGAGGTCGATGCCTCAGAAATCACAGTAGGGGCGGTACTCTCCCAACGCCAGGGCCCCAAGGCTCTTCTGTTGCCAATAGCGTTCTTTTCTCGCAAACTCTCTATGTCTGAAAGGAATTATGATGTGGGAGATCGGGAGCTTTTGGCCATAAAGACGGCTCTGGAGGAGTGGCGCTATCTTCTGGAGGGTGCTGTACATCCTATTCTCATCTATACTGACCACAAAAACTTGGAATAGATCTGCCAAGAGACTTAAACCACGACAGGCTAGATGGGCGCTCTTCTTCTCCCGCTTCTTATTTCACATCACTTACAGACCTGGCTCTAAAAATGTGAAACCAGATGCATTGTCACGAATGTTTCATGATTCCAAAGAAACCGCCCCTCCAGACACTATCCTGCCGGCGGGAAATTTTTTACTTCTTCAGGGAGATTTAATTTCCAGAATTAGGCAAGCCTCCTCAGAAATTCCCCAACCTATTGGGACCAGCCTAAGCGACGGGTTGCTTTGGCACGAAGGCAAGATCATGGTTCCTGAGAAACTTAGAGTGCCGGTACTGGAATTGTGCCATGACCACAAGCTGGCAGGTCATTTCGGGGCCCGGAAGACAACTGAACTGGTGCAACGCACCTTTTGGTGGCCACAATTGATTGAGGATTGTAGGAATTATGTCAGTTCTTGCCACACTTGTGCCCGGAGCAAGAGTAATCGCACAAGGGCCTGGGGCTTGTTGAAACCCTTACCAATTCCTGACAGGCCCTGGAGAATGATTTCGATGGATTTCATCGTAGAACTACCCCCATCTGAAGGTTTCTCTACTATCTTAGTTGTGATTGATAGACTGTCCAAAATGGCACATTTTCTCCCCATGAAGGGTACACCCACGGCCGTAGAAACGGCGAAGATCTTTGTCAAAGAAATAGTGAGACTACATGGGGTACCCGCTAATATTGTATCAGATTGTGGTGTCCAGTTCACCTCCCGGTTCTGAAAGGCACTGTGTGGTGCTCTTGAAATTGAGCTGGCATTCTCTTCGGCCTATCACCCCCAGACAAACGGCCAGACGGAGAGAACTAACCAAACTCTGGAACAATACCTCCGTTGCTTTTCTGCATTTTCTCAAGATGACTGGGTGTCCCTGTTACCAGTCGCAGAATTTTCATATAATAACTCTCTGCATTCAGCCATCAACCAAACGCCATTCTTTGCCAATTATGGATTCAATCCCTCCTTCCTTCCCAGCTCTATCCCGGAATGTGCCCTTCCTGCAGTGACTGAAACAATGGAGTTCTTCTCTACTAATAGTAAGCTTCTGCAGGAGACCATGGCCCAGTCCCAGGCATCTTTTAAGAGGATGTTTGACAAGAAAAGACGTGGGGAACTTATCCTAGAGCCTGGTAACCAAGTGTGGCTATCCACAATTAATTTAAAGATGACTTGTCCTTCCAAAAAATTGGGACCTAAATTTATGGGTCCCTTCCAGGTAAAAAGAAAAGTAAATGATGTTGCGTATGAACTCAACCTGCCGGATTCTTTTAGAATACACCCGGTTTTTCATGTATCACTTCTGAAACCAGTTGTTCCTAATTCCTTCTCTGACCGTAATGCCAAGCCACCTGAGCCTATTATGATCAATAACGAGGAGGAATTTGAAATCGAGGCAATCCTGGATTGCAGAAAAAGGCAGAATCAGATCCAGTATCTCATTAAGTGGAAGGGGTATGGACCCGAGGATAACTCCTGGAAGCCTGAAAGTAATCTCCATGCTGAGGAATTGCTACAAGCCTTCAAAGACTCTCACGCAACCAGGTTGGCCCAGCTGGGCATCCGGAGGCTGCCCTTGAAGAGGGGGCACTGTCAGAGAGCGTACCTCGGCGGGCAGGGTGCTCGTGGTGGTGTGCGTCGGGGCGCGTTGGCGCGTGCGTTCCTGTGGACTCCACTGTGCGCGTTCCTCGTGGTGCTGGCATGAGTGTCCCGGGTAGGCCTGTTGTGCACGCCGGTGTGCGGGGGCACGCGCGCGGGCGTTTGCGGGTGCGCGCGCCTGTGTGTGCTGGTGCGCGCGCGTGCACGTCGTTTGGCGCCAAACGGCCCATTTAGGCCGGCGTCCCTCTGTGATCAGTGCTGCCTGATCAACAGCTTGCCGTCCTAGTGCCTGACCTTTGTATCTGAACTATTCCTGATTACCTGACGACCCGGCCTTGTCTCCTGGACCTCCCATTGAACTCTGCCTGTACCTGACCTCTGCCTGTTTGACTATCCGTTTGCCTGCTCCACTGTACCTCTACTGCCTGTCTGTTGCCGAACCCAGCCTGTCTCCTGACCATCCTGCTCAGTCTTGTTGCCTGTGTTCCAGCCAGCTCCAGCCATCTCACCTGTTCATCCTGCAGTATCTGGACTGTTGCATACAGGCTCTCATACCACTCCGCACTCCTGTGCCTCCTGTTTGCCTTACCAGGGGCCGCGAGTCGGACGCGTAAGGGAGCCTACCTTCTGCCCAAGCGGACTCACCGGTCTGGTAAGTAGGAGCCTGACAGTTATTCACTTTAAGGTCATCACAGAGGACAAGGGGGCATTCTTTACATCTAGAGGAAAAGAGATTTAATCTCCAAATATGGAAAGGTTTCTTTACAGTAAGAGCTGTGAAAATGTGGAATAGACTCCCTCAGGAGCTGGTTCTGGCCAGCTCAGTAGATTGCTTTAAAAAAGGCCTGGATTCTTTCCTAAATGTACATAACTGGATACTAACATTTATAGGTAAAGTTGATCCAGGGAATATCCGATTGCCTCTTGGGGGATCAGGAAGGAGTTTTTCCCCTGCTGGAGCAAATTGGATCATGCTTTGCTGGGGTTTTGCCTTTCTCTGGATCAACTGTAAGTATAGGATTGTGTATATGGGATTGTATGATATATTTTTTCCCCTTTTATAGATTGAACTAGATGGACTTGTGTCTTTTTTCAACCGGACTAACTATGTAACTATGTAAGAGCAAATGCCTGAAATAAAAATAACAGCCATGTGCTTTCTACGCTATCATCTTATGATGTTCTGAATATTGTTGAAATAACTTAAAGTTCCAGGCATTGCATACCTTTGCCAAATGGGTCCTCATTGCATTATTTTTAAAAGCATCCTTACGTTAAAGCATTTTTTCTCACCTAAAGCTTTTGCACAGTATTGTATATTGTTAATTAAAGCAGAGGCACACAAAACTAACAGGAAGAATACTAAATGGTGCTAATGCAAAATTTGAAATTATTTAAATTTAATTAATAAAATTAGAATATTAATCAAACTAAAATGACCAAATATCTGTTTTTAAGCATTAAAAATTGTCTCCTGTGATTTTCTGTCCAATAAGCGCTCACAGAAAATCATAAAATCAACAAAAACTAAAGAGCTGAAACATATCATGTGATATAAGAACACAGTGCAAAAGATAAATATAACGAATATGCTCTAATGTCCCATATACATCAAAAATGGGTTGAAACCTCTCACATAAAAATATATATATATAAATGCAATCATTAAAAAAAAGATGAAAAAGAAAATATGAAAAAAAAATAGTGCAAATTGAAAAATAGTGAGAAATTTTTTGAGAATAGTACAAAAAAGAGCAACTTCGTTTATATGGGGCTCTTCTAAACCACGTATACCTATACACACACTACATCTTCCCAAAAATAAAGGAGGCCTGGGATACCCTAATTTTACTAACTACTACAGAGCAGCACATTTGGCCAGTCTGTCCAAATACCATGCAAAACAGGAAATCCCATTATGGGTATTTATAGAGGCTTCAGAAAATGACCCTCTATTAATATCAAATTTATTATGGCTTGATCCTAAAGACCGCTTTAAAATTCATAATCCCATAACTAAACACTTCTTATCTCTCTGGGATAAACTAAAAACCAAATATCAGTTACAATCTCCACACAATCCTCTCCTTTCTTTTATCAGAAATCCGGCCTTTTATCCGGCATGGATCTACCCAAATTCTTTTAAAGTTTGGACAACATCAGGCATTCAGACACTAAATGACTTCATAGCATCTAAATCATTCCTTTCATTCCCATCGCTTAGAGAAAAATATGATCTACCAAACTCTGAGATATTTAGATATCTCCAAATCAAAAATTTCTATACACCATTCCTAAAGGGGGATACACCATTATCCCAATTATCTATTTTTGAATCAATCTGTACAAAAGATCCATTTGCTAAAGGTACAATTTCATCACTTTATAATCAATTATATGGAGTAGCAAATCTTAATAGACCCTCTTACGTTCAGAGGTGGGAGGAGGACCTGGGACGAACTTTAGAAGACACGGACTGGTCTAACATATGGCTCACATCTAAGTCATCTTCACCCAACATCTTAGCACTGGAGACAAATTATAAAGTCCTAACTCGCTGGTACCTTGTACCCGCTAGAGTGGCAAAATATTCACCTAATACCTCAGCTCTTTGTTTTCGAGGATGCCCAGAAATAGGCACATATTTGCACATATGGTGGACGTGCCCAGTAATCCAAACCCTCTGGAAGGAAGTCTTCATGATTGCATCTAAAATATTTAAAAAAATAATACAACCAGATCCATATTTAACTTTACTTAATCTAAAACCGGAATGGTTAACACTCTCTCAATTCAAACTTATGATCCAACTAATAACGGCTGCAAAACAAACAGTGGCCAAGGCATGGAAATCTCCTACATTGGTACTAGCAGAAACAATTCACAGAATGAATAATACAATGTCCCATGCTAAGATGGTAGCCATCGATCAAAATCAAATTCCAAAATTTGAAAAACTTTGGCATCCTTGGATAAAACAACAGTTCCTGTCAAACTTCAATGACTCTGTCCTGTTGCCATGGTAACAGATTAAATGACTTACAGAGACACCCATTCTAAGGCTTCAAAGAGAACTAAAAAGAATAATAAACTGACGAGCGGGACAACCTTGTGGACCATACCTCTACCTTTCAACCCTTTTTCTTCTTTCTCTTTCCTTATCTCCACCTTACGATTAAAGCTCATTATCAGAATTTATTTGACCTATATACACTCTACTTGTAAACAATATGTATAGTAGGTATAAATCATTTAAATACCTACAAAAGTAACTAAGGACATGATATATATCTTTAATTTAGGTTTACGTGAACCCAATGTTTAATATTTGAAATTTCATGATATTTACCTATATAAACCCTACTGTAAAACAATGAGCTTACTTTATAGATCCTTGCAAACTTACTCTATGTATCTTTATAACATTGTATACTCAATAAACTTCTTTTGACAAGGAAAAATAGTGAGAATAGTTCCACAGAAGTCCAAAGTGATTTAGTCCAACAGTATGAACAATAAAAATACAAGTGCAGCACAAATCCTGTAGTGTGCTTAGCTAGGATCTAAGGCCCTCCACCAAGTGGCCACACGCAAGGCTTACCAGAGAGAATAGGCCATCCACTACAGATAGGTCAATTAGGCATAAGATATGATAATCTCCTCTGTTTCTCAATGGATAGCAGCTCACCATAAACGTTTTGTAGTGTGTTCTGGTACAAGGTTCCTCCATATCTCAGTATATTGGAAATAAGAACAGAAAACCCCTCATAGTTTAATCTGCATAAACGTTATTTATTTAGGATAAAAAACATTACACTCACCTGTCCTCCAATAAAAAAGCATTTTTAATAGTCTAAAACACAGATGGATAAAACAGAATTTGCTTCCCACATGTTTCCAAGATCAACGTAGTGATGCCACAGCAGGCTCCACCCAAGCGTTTCGTCATATCTGATGTCATCTGAACGCCACGCCGAGCCGTCACTCTTAATATAAGAAGCAGGGAAGCCAAGCCTAGTTTTGAATCCTATATAATTCCTAACAGAAACAGCTAACAGGCATCCAAAGGTATTGAATGAGAAACCATGTCTCTATGTGAGGATAAAGGACATGCCCGAGCATCCCCTTTCATTTGTTCCTATTATGATAAATAAACAGTAACAAGCATCTAAAAGAGATTTTCCAAATAAAATACTATGTTGCTTAACTTCAGTAGTGAAAAGACAGGTCACATTCTCTTTATGCACTTTCACCTGCCTGATGAAAGGGTCCTGCACGGCTCCGAAACTTTGCACTTTTGTGATGTGTTCTCTCTGCAATAAAAGCTTTGGCCTGCATTTGAAGATCCATGGTGTGCTGGCAAATATGCGCATTGATCTATGATATCCAGTGTCCAGCTAGTAGTTGTGACAGCACCAGATGCAGATGAGCCTAGTGATCCAGGAATGTGTGCAACAAGAATATAGACAAGATGAGCTCATCTATCTGCTGCTTTTCCCTCACTGTCCAATCAAAAGCTGGGGCCAGGAAGGTGACCATACTATTTTGCTTAACTTCAGTAGAGAAAAGACCAGTGGCGGCCCGTAATGCAGTTCGCATGGGCGCTGCCCCCCCATCCATTCTTCCAGCCTACTAAGCTACATACGGGGCTCCGGACGCATGGATTCCAATTGAGTTTTGTTTTTTTGAAGCACCTGATTAGAGCCAGAGGCTCTAATAGTCTTCAAAAAAGGGTGGGCTCGGGCGCAGAGCACTGCGCCTTGAGCCCACCCAGTTGTGTGACAATAGCAAATGAATATTTGCTATTGTCACACTGTTTTCTCCTGATTAGGGCCAGAGGCTCTATTAGTCTTCAAAAAAGGGTGGGCTCGGGCGCAGAGCACTGCACCCTGAGCCCTCCCAGTTGTGTGACAATAGCGAATGAATATTTGCACACTGTTTCTCCTGTTGGCCAATCAGGAAGCAGGTTTCCTGATTGGCCGAAAGGAGAAGTGTTCCAATTGGCCTAGGAGGAGGAGGGAGGAGGAGGAGGGAGGAGGAGGGAGGAGACGCCATGATGCAGAGAAGGATAAGCAAGGGGAAGCCGTCACCCATCGCCCACGCCATAGATGGGGAATTGCCGGGCCAAGAACTGACTGACTGGGGGGAGGTTGCAGTGGATGGGGATGACCCGATGGGGGGGGGGGGATTTGGGTGCACTGTTTGCCCCCCCCCAGAAATATACCACCAGCCGCCACTGGAAAAGAGAGGTCACATCCTATTAGTAGATGAGCAAAAATACAAATCTTTTAAATGATTCAACATCTTTAAATGGAATGTTATGTACTTCAAAGACTATTCTAATAAATAGTCTTTTAAGTACATAACATCCTTCTATTAAATATGTTCCAACTGTCTATGGATGTGTTGTAACATTTCTGCACTCTGTGTGTTTTTTCTTTCTACCTTTTGATTTGGCTTATTTGATAGTTTAAAACTGCTGCTGTGACCAAGGTAAATCCATTCCAGGTCCAATAATGTTGTCCTTACAGTATTTCAGGTTGGGGTTGCTGGGAATTGAATGAGAAGGGATAAAATAATTGCCATGTCCCTCATCCAGGGTACTTGCAAAGACCACAATTACTCTTTAGGACTCTTTATTGTATCCAGGGATTGTTCTCCCCCTGGGTCCAAACCAATGGCTTCAGTATAACTATTTCAAAAGAATCCAAACTACCAAATGACCTATTCCCTTATTCTGCATTACTACAATTGGAAACAGTTAACCAACACAACATTCATTGCTAAAAAAGACCCAGAGGTTTCCACCTGTTAACACAAATTGACAGCAGTCGTCTTAATAAGGTGCAAACAGCCACATCTGTTGTATACTAAACTAGAAAAGGTACAATTTCTGGGGAAATTGTGAAAGTGTTCTTGCCTCTACAACTGGAGTGGGCGTAGTAACTGGGTGGAGTGGCTTGAGTAACTGTGAAAAGTGTTAAAAAGCTTAATATTTTAAAAAGTATAAATAGTAGTAAAAAAGTTCCATCATTCGCTGAAAGAGCTGAACATTTTTTTCAAAAGTAATTTTTTTTTTCAAAAATGAATTTTTTTTAATCAAAAATGATTTTTTTTTTCTTCAAAAATGATTTTTTTTTTCAAAAGTAATTTTTTTTTTCAAAGGTAATTTTTTTTTTCAAAAATAATTTTTTTTTTTCAAAAATATTTTTTTTTTCAAATATATTTTTTTTTCAAAAATAATTTTTTTTTTAAAAGTAATTTTTTTTTCAAAAATATTTTTTTTTTTCAAAAATAATTTTTTTTTTTTCAAAAATATTTTTTTTTTTTTTCAAAAATGATTTTTTTTTTTTCAAAAATTATTTTTTTACTTTTTTCAAAAATTATTTTTTTTTTTCAAAAATATTTATTTTTTTACATGGGGCGGTCATAATGTTTTGGCTGATCATGGGGTGGTCATAATGTTTTGGCTGATCATGGGGTTGTCAGCTTTTGTCACTTCCCACTCTAGTTTTGAACATTTCGCCATTCATTCCTATGGGACCAATTTTGCCGCAAAAACGTCATTTCGTGGACCATTCGGCAAAACATTCCACAAAGTAATAACACACCAATCGGGAACAATCCGCTCGTTTCGGTATATTATTTGTCTCTGTAGTGTAAAAACTGTGGGAGGAGTCTACAAGCATTATCAAGTCTAGCAGATGAAGTCACATGCATTTGGAGTGTCTCAGCATCTTGTGTTTACAACCACTGTTTCCTAGCAACGCTCATGCCCTGTTTATGCTTCCCAAATACTACTTCATCAAAACTGCCCCATCAGAATTACCCCATCAAAACTGCCCCATCATATTCCTCTATTATAAATCAGTACATGGTGTGTCTGTCCCCTCCCCCGGGCTCTGTAATCAGCTGAGATGCTCCAGCCACCTCCCCCCCTGTGTATAACAGAAGCTTTGGTAACCATGGCAACAAAACAAACACTAACAGTACACTCTGATTAATGGCTAAAATTTCCTGAAATGACCTCTAAACAAATGGCCGTATTTTAAAAACTATACATCCTACAGCAAAGATCTTTATATTGTGAGAATCACAAGACCCAGACCTAGATTTTGATACATAGTATGTCTGTGAAATATTAAAAATGAAGGCACGGTCGCAGTTTAGAAATTGCCCTTCAAATTTGGAGGGGGCTAGAGTGTAGTTTCAATGAATGTCAATGGACGGCGTGAGTTGCAAACAAATGGTCATATTGTGAAAACTATCAGGACTATGGCTTAGCCGTGGACATGTTTAGTGGCAGCAGGGATAGCTGAACGTTTTGATATAAGATTTGTGTAGGTGGGCTTGAAAATGAGGGAGTGGCGGCAGTTTAGAAATCATGTTCTGATTTTTCAGCTTTTGTCATCTCCCACTCTAGTTTCCCCATTCATTCCTATGGGACCAATTTCGCCGCAAAAACGACGATATTTCGTGAACCATTCGGCGAAACGTTCCACAAAGTAATAGCACACCATTCGGGAACAATCCGCACGTTTCGGTATATTACTTGTCTATGTAGTGTAAAAACTGTGGGAGGAGTTAGGGTGGTAAATTTGGCTATAATAATAAGAACTAGAAAAGGTACAATTTCTGGGTAAATTGTGAAAAGTGTTCTTGCCTCTACATCTGGAGTGAGCGGAGTAACTGGGGGGAGTGCCTGGAGTAACTGTTGTGTGGTTGGAGTAACTGTGGAAAGGTTGAACTGGGCAGATGGGCAGAGTAACTGTGTGGAGTGTTTGTAGTGAGTAAAGATAGTAAACATTACACTAACCAATTGATTGATCAAATTTAAAAAGTGCACAAGTGCTAATGATGTAGAAGGTAGAAATATCGGTAAATGACTTTGTCGGACACAGACTTAAGGGTTACCAGGATTTATTCCGCCCCAGCCAAAGCATAGCACCTGACGGACTCGCGTCCCAAAATCAAGTGTGTCAAAAACAGTTTACACAGTGTACATATAATTTCAATATATTGCATCACAAGCGAACTGGCGGTATATTTCCGTTATACATTAACATTAACATTAACATTTTGAACAGTCAACTTTTTGAACTTTTTGGATACAAGGCAATTCATTAAAGCATATACTTTAAACCCTTACAAATTTTCAGTTTCTCTGCAGTTTTGCTCCTTGCTGTTTCTTTGTCTTACTAATCAGCAAGCAGGCTATAGCACAGGAAGGAGAGGGTGAGTGTGATGAGGACAGTGTGATAGGGCGAGCTGACGTGCTGCATCTACCGTCTGTAGGACGGGTGATCGTTTTAGCCAGCCGGCTTCTTATGCTTATTTGAATCTGCTACACTGTAAGTGTTATTTTAATTCTTTTAATAAACCTCAAAACCAGGATTACGCTATGTTGTTTCCCTCTCTTTTCCCGGGGTACCCCTAAATGAGAACAACCCCCCAGCTAGGAGTCTTTTATTAATCTCCATGATAAGAGTGATTTCCTGTGACTTGGTGGACTAGTGGTATCATCACCCTTTGGCTGTATGAAGTGGCATGTCGTTTCCTAGAAGCCCATCCAATGAAAGGCCCTGACCGGGTTAAGGTCTCAAGCCCCCTTGTGCTTGCCGTTTGGTAAGCGCGCATTTTATTTTCAGCTACCACCGTGGTGCGGTGGAGGAATTTTTTCTATTTTACATTTCCTGCTTTAAAAAAATGGGGTCTGAGCCTATGTATTTTCACAACATTTATTTGGACTTTATTCACTGTGTTAGGACTGTCCAGTGAACACTTATTGATTTAGGTTTCAAGAACTGTGTTAGTTATTTAATTTGGGTTCTAACCAATTAGTCCTATTCAACACTGGTACTAGTATTTACTCCTATTTACAGCGCTGCTATATTTGTTATATTGTTGTATTAGTGTGTGTATCTCACATAGAGTGGCTGCTTTTGTTATTATGTAGTTTTTTAAAATTTTTTTTCACTAAGTTATTTTCATCACTATTTTGGTTATCCCCTATTTGGTCATTCACAATATTTCACGAACAGGTACCCTTTTTGGGTGCACTACAGCGCGGTATTCCTCTTACTATATGATGAGGACAGATGTCTGTGATGGATGGGGGGGAGTAAGTGAGTTCAGTGTCTAACAAGTACACCGAACATGAAATATAGAGAATGATGTTTAGCTAATTGTAAATGGTCCCACATAACTATGGCCACGTAAACTGACCCTCATTGCCACTTTATCTGTTTGATGACCACTGTCTCACAACCACTGTTTCCTGGCAACACTCATGCCCTGTTTATGCAGGCTCTAAGCGTGTTCACAACCACTGCTCAAAACACAATACACAGGATAATGGTAGCTGTAATAACTGTGCAGTACTCCTGACTGGAGACACTGCTGCACCCTGGAGATGTAAATGTGATCTAACAGTGTGTTTTTTTCTGTGGTGGCTGCCCAGACCAGTTGAGTATATCCTCTTGAGTGAAGAAGGTCAGATATTGGCTTCTTTTCTCTGCACAGAAAATCTTCATTGAAATCTCCACAGAGTATTATAGGTTGGCAATCCATTATTTCCAAAGATTCCAAGAGGCCCAGCAGGTTAGTAAGGAATTGGCCAATACTGTAATCCGGTGGCCTGTAAACGACAGCGATCAAAGCTTGTACAGGGGACTCCAGTTTGACAACCAAGAACTCCAAGTCAGTCACATTGTGATGATACTGCTTTTCATAGGCCTTGAAATGGTTTCTGACATACAAGGCGACACCTCCGCCACTTTTACTTGCAATGTCAGGAAGGTTTGTGTACGAGAGGTGTCTGTTGCGTTTGAACAGGTTGTAGCCCTCCAGCTGGAGACTTTCAGCAACAGAAGAGCCTGAGAGATGAGTTTCAGTGAAACATAAAACATCTCCAAGTGTCAACTCATGGTGAGATTTGATATCTTCAATGTGAGCTGGTAATCCTTCCGTGTTGTGATGGATAATTGTTAATGTTTGCTGTTTGTCTGTTGTCTGTAGAAACTTTAAGAGGGGCATAACACTTTCCAGTGATGCATTCTTCATTGAATCCAGGGAAGCTGTGATTTCAGGATCAGCAAAGATCTTCTTCTCATCAAAGTCGGTTATGTACAGTCCTTGTAGTGTAGTCGTTCTACTCAGAGCAACATAGGCCATTCCCGGTTGGAAGACCCGTTTCAATGAGACCACTGCCGACTGTATCGACATCCCCTGACACTTATGAATCGTACATCCAAAAGCCAACTTCAGGGGGAACTGCCTGCGAACAACTCCTTTCTGTCTCAGGTTTTCCTCTACCCTTTCTATGTACACCAAGTTGTCAGCATCACAAGACGACTTGTTACCTTATCTCTGTCCTGCATTTGGATTGTCCAGCACAAACCCAAGCTTGTTTACCGTAGTAGCACCATTCTCAGTCTGGATGATTATTCTTGCAATCTTGCCAAATGTCCCGTTAACAAGCCCGTCTTCTACATCAATGTTTCTTGTGATCATGATACGGGCACCTTCAGCTGCTTGCAGTGTGTCAATCAGATTGTCTTTGTGTCCTTTGAAAGGTTGGTGTTGCCTCAGCATCACTCCTGTCTTAGGGTCTTTTCTGTAATCGTCGGCATCTATGTTGGTGACGTTTGAATGGAGAACAGACACAGTTGCAGCATTATGTTTGTGAACCTCTTTGTTGGTGGCAAATATGTGTAGCACGTCATTAGGGCAGTGGGTGGGATCTGTAAAAGCCTGAGCAAGCACAGCTTTGTCATCATTGCTTAAGGTGCCAGTCTTCTGCTTGACTCTGATTCTATTCAAAAGCTCAGCAAATGAAATGTCTTCCTTCTGTCGCATGATCTCTGTCAGCGTGATCATCTGAAAGTTGTCTTTCCAGACGTCATTGGTATTTTCCTCAAACACGCAGAGTGGCTTACTTTTTCCCAGCGGGGGGACCTGGTAAAAGTCTCCTACTGCTAGTACTGACATACCACCAAAAGGTTTCTTACTGCCTTTGATTTGCTGTAATCTCCAGTTGATGTAGGCAAACAGGGGCTTTGAAATCATTGACACCTCGTCAATAACAATGATCTCCGCATTTGACAGCTGTGCCCTCACTTCATCTATTAGATTTCCAAGTCCTTGGTACGGTGGCTTCAAGCTTCTTGGCAACTTCAGCAGAGAATGCATGCCTGAAATGTTGAAAGCTGCTGTTCCTGTAAATGCAGTTAGTAAAACGCTGGGCATGGATATGTCTGCTTCCTCACGTAGTCTGGTAAGTTTACAGAGTATCTTTGTCGCCTCAGCATAGATGCACTTTATCAGGTGTGATTTGCCTGTCCCTGCACCACCAGTGACAAAGTAATAGAATGGGTCAGGATTTAGGCCACGCACACGGTTAGTGCACCAGTCACAAACTGAGTAGAATGTCTGAGCTTGTGTCCGGTTAAGGTTTCTGTACATTTTCCGAAGGAAATCAGGGCACATTTGTGGGGCTTTCACAGCAAGCGCAATTCCACCTGTTTGTTTGTGATGTGTATACTCCGGAACATCATCTTGTTCATTCTCATGAAGTGGCTCCCCTTCTTTGCGTTCCTCTACACATTCCAACCTATCCAACTCAGCTTCTGGGGCAAAGGTGTTCCAAGCATCTTCAACAGGTCCGTTTTTTACAAAGTCATCCAAGACTTGTTCCACAATTTTGTTGTGTTGTTCGAACTTCTTTTGGTTGCTGGTAACAATTGCAGACACTGCTTGGATTGCTTCTTCTCCTGGTAAGCTCACACAGGCGCCTTTGTAAAAATCCTGGTGTGTTGGGAACCTTACAGTTTTCAGTGATGACTCTGAACGGTGGGGGAGGTACAGTTTAAGCAGTCTGCCGTAGTAGTTCTCAGGGTCCTTCTTCTCTGAGAAGCGTGCGTACCTGATGATTGCAGGCTTCCCTCTCGTGCGTTTTTGAATCATTCCCATTTCATTCAATAGGCTGACACGCTTGCTGTCTTCCTTTTGCTTGCCATCTTCCTTCTGCTTGCCATAGACAACCCTGTAATGGGATGCAAAGTCTGCCAGACACATGGACTCAAACTCTGGTGTTTCAGGTCTGGCTCTGTATTTGTCGACAAAACTCGTCATCCACACATTAAGAGAATCGGCTGGTTTGTTCTGCAATGCACTGAGCGGGAGACTCATTTTCAGTGCGTTGTCACCAGTTGGCAGAAAAACAACCTCACGTGAGCAAGACTTCATTTTCAGGCTGCACGTACGGGCCACAGACTCCTGGGCGCTGACCTCTCTGTGTTTTGAATAAGCCTGAAGAACCTCTTTCATTTCTTCTCGTTCTGTCGCTGTTTCTGGGCTCATTTCTTTGACTATTGTTTTGAGATAGTCACTCAGCTCCCGTTCTGGCTTGGATATGTAGGACAACATGTACATGATGCAACCATACTCATCAAGAATGTACTGGATGTCCATGTTGGCGTTCCAGGCCGTCAGCAAATGTGGATTATAGTTGTTCACCCAGCAGTCCTTGACATCACGCTTCATTAGAATCACGCTTGAGGAGGTCAATGCCTGAATGTAGGAGTTGTACTGATTCAAAGTCATATCACACTGTGCCAGTAGCTGTGACATGTCTTCAAGCTGCACTTTTGGGTTATTAAGCAAATCCCAGACTGGTTTCAGTTTGTTTTTGGCTGCTTGTGGTTTCATTGCACAATCTCCTTGTTCTTCTGGCATCGGGTAAGTTATCCTTGTTTTTCTAATAGGTGGCTTTGGAAATCCAAATCTGCATACTCTGTTACCTTTCTTGCATGATTTTGAATGAGATCTGCTGTGCATTTGAAGTTCTGTTACAAATCTGTGAAGTAAGGCCTGTTTGGCTTCATCAGGCAGCTGGCATGAGATGTTATGATCTATAAAGGCACACACCTTGTCATCACTGTCTTGTCCAAATATAGGAGCTCCTGCTACCCAACAGAGACAATGTATATGAGGGCTCCCTCTCGCCTGAAATTCAACCCGGTAAAAGTAATCGATAACTTCACCAATTGGCTGTGCAGGACCCAACAGCAGCTCTCGCATCAGAGCATCAACCCGTTTGTCAAACATGCGCATGGTGGTCACTGGGTTGCCTCGAAGAATGTCACACTTTTCAGCCCAGTCTAGCCCCGCAAAATCCACCTTTTGACCTTGTTGTGCCTTTATTGCCGTTATTACCTCTGGCCATCTGAATTCTGCAGCAGAGAAGGTAAGAAAAAATGTTGGCTTACCCAATTGTCTGACCATGGCTAGCAAATTCTTCAGATTTTTATCCCAGTAAGCTGGACTCCCTCTCAGTGGTTGCATGAACCTTGTGGCATCTCGGTTTCGCACCAACCTCTCAACCTCACACTTGTCCTGTAGCAGCTTGTTGGATATTTTCCGTCCATCCCTGGTATTGGGTTTTCCTTTCCTTAACTGGATGGACATGCTGCTTTTGGCCATGTGTGTTTCTGTGACAAACTGCGCAAAGAAGAGGTAGCTTGTGTCTCTTGAAAAACGAGTATCAACACAAAAAAGCCTTGCATTGAAATACATGCTCGGGGACAGTTTGACTTGTCTTGCCTGGTCCAATGTATTCTGTCCAGTAGGGAACTGAACAGGGAAAGCCATTGCCTCAAGCCTAGGAACTTTAAAGAAGCTGACAGGTGTGTTTCCTTGTGCAGGCGCAATGCTGAATATTCCATCACCGTGTGTCAGTGCTTCCTCTCCAAGGTCAGATGGCTGCAAACAACTGTCTAGGCCAATTCCAGGTCTTAGTGTATCCTTCTCATCCTCTGCATTGGGAGGTTGTTGGTCATGGACTTCCTGTTGCTCAGAAGCAGCCGGTAAACATGCAGACTGTACCTCTGATGGATCACAATTTTCGATGCGTTCAAGTATCTCCATCATTTCAGTTTCGTCACAACTGTCGAGTTCCATCCCATCATCATGATCATCATCATCAGCGATTGTCTCATCCACTCTAATTGAAATGTCACTGTAGTCGGGGTGTGTGTCAATGAGTTTTGACAGACCTGCTACTACATTTCCCATGTTGACATAATGAAACAGCTGGTGGCCTTTGTAAGTCAGACATCTTTTCAGCTTGACTCTGTGTAACTGGGATTTGCTGTGCGATCTTGGTAGAGTATTGACCGTGGTTTCCACCTCGGATGGCACACACACTACAGCGCCATGTATAGCTGCCTGTCGACCTTTGGGAAGTGTGATGATCTTGGCAAATGGCAGTATTTTGGCCAAAAGTTGTCTTTCCAGCACATTCAAATCACAGAGCTCTGGGGGAATGGGCGCCAGCTCCATGTTGTTAGCTACAGCGATGGATGATTTGTGTCCTGCTTTTAAATGTAAATCACAGTTGTGACAAATCCATTCTTTGGTCCTTTCATCTGGTACGGTGCATTGTTCAGGTCCTTGACAGTGATTGTTGCACACATGGACATATTTCCCTGTCAAACAGGCAGCAACAATGTGTAGATTCTTCTTGTAATTGCTGTGAATGCAATGTTTCACTTGGTTAGGGAAAAGGGTGCGATGACACATCGTGCACACAAATGTTGGCCCAGCTTTAATGCATTCATGGAAAGTGGATATAGCTGTCTGCATTAGGCTGTTGTCCACTGGTTGACTGCATTCCCGCATGACACGAGTCCATCGTCTGTATTTCATTCTTATTTTGAAGGCACATTGCATCTTATGGGTTATGCGAAAATCTGCTTGAGTTTGACGCTTCATTTTCATGTAACTCATGCAATGTTGCAAGTGACGTTTTCTGAAAGCAGGATCATTATGATATTTTCTGGTGATGTATTGCTTCTGCTTCAACTTGAAATCGACATTTGTGGCATATTTTCTGGTGATGTATTGCTTCTTCTTCAAGTTGTAATCTGCATTTGTCGCATATTTTCTGGTGGTGTACTGCTTCTGTTTCAAGTTGAAATCTGCATTTGTCGCATATTTTCTGGTGATGTATTGCTTCTGCTTCAAGTTGAAATTGGCATCTGTTGCATATTTGCGAATGATATATTGCTTCTGCTTCAACTTAAAATCAGCATCTGCTCTGTATCGGCTGGTGATGTATGTCCTTTTCTTATTGGTGACAGACATCTTTGTAGCCTTGAAATCACGCCTTCTTTCATTTCTGTGTCTTGTCTTCAGTTTTTGTCGTCTCTGTGCATTTAATTTGGACAATGCCTTACTGTCCTTCCATATGCCCTGTGAGGATTTCGCATCAACTGACCGTGGAGAATGCTTGCTGGCTGGGAATCCAGTGTGTGTTACATCTTTGGTCATCTGTGTCACTTTGTTCTCCACATGCTTTGCATTATGTGGTTTGTCAGATTGCACCAGTGGGGACAGCAAACCATCTGACAGACGTCTTGCACGATGAAATGAGACTGGCATGAAGTCATACTGCAGTCCATCAATAGGGCCTCTGGTGTCTGTAAGGAGCAATTCATACAACTTATAAATCCTTGCCCCCATATCACTCAAATGTGTAAAAGTGATCATAACAGCTTTTCCTTTTCCAGTGGCAGGAAGTCCATCCTTATTTCGACTATGAGAATCAAACAGTCCATATCTCCCAGACTTGTCTCTGAACAATGCAATGCAATATGGCACTACTATAAAAAGTGCATGTGTAACATCTGCATTGAGGCACTGAAGTCTTGTGGAGAGGTCAACAAACCAACCTTGGTTGTCACCGTCTACCGTGTCTCTCATACATCCCGATAACACTGGAGATTTAACAACGTTATACTCATATTTGTCAGTGTTGACTCTGAGGGGCACTTCTTCCATTGTCAAGTGTTGATGCTGATAGACATTTCTTTGTTTTAGCTGTTTTATTGTTGAGCCATACAAGCTGTTGCCCTTCTTCAGTATTTGATCAAGATCACCCTTTCTCACATCATCAAGCTCACTGTGGTATGCCAAAAATGTCAGAGCCATGCATGTACACTGTTTGTTCCTTAACCTTCCATAGCCATGATGACCCTGATGAAATGATGCCTGCACAGAAATCTCACTTGGTACACATGGTTCTTGCATGCCATGGTTTTCAGAAGTGCCCATCACACTGTCACTGTGCTCTTGAACTTGACACTGAGTTGAACATGAAAATGACACCACAGGTTCACTATGTACCTCCTGGGCACATTCACTGTCACAAACCTCCATATCCACTATGCTGCTGTGGGGCTCCGGATCCAGTTTAGTCCAGCGTATCTTTGCAGCTTTAGATCTCTTTTCTTTAGATGGCATGATGATATTTGTGGAAGGAGCTATAATTCTCCTCAGAGCTTTGTTCGAAGAGCTATAATTCCCCTCAGAGTTGTGTTGGAGGAAGAGCTATAATTCGCCTCAGAGCTGTGTGGGAGGAGCTATAACTCCCCTCTGAGCTGTGTGGGAGGAGCAATAATGCTATAATTCCCCTCAGAGCTGTGTGGGAGGAGATACAATTCCCCTTAGAGCTGTGTGGGAGGAGCTATAATTCCCCTTAGAGCTGTGTGGGAGAAGCTATATTTCCCCTCAGAGCTGTGTGGGAGAAGCTACATTTCCCATCAGAGTTGTGTGGGAGAAGCTATAATTCCCCTCAGAGCTGTTTAAAAGGAGCTATAATTCCCCTCACAGCGGTGTGGAAGAAACTATAATTCCTCTCAGAGTTGTGTGGGAGGAGCTCTAATTCTCCTCAGCTGTGTGGGAGGAGCTATAATGCTAAGCTGTAATTCCCCTCAGAGCTGTGTAGGAGGAGCTATAATTCCCCTCACAGCGGTGTGGGAGAAACTATAATTCCCCTCAGAGTTGTGTGGGAGGAGCTATAATGCTAAGCTATAATGCTATAATTCCCCTTTGAGCTGTGTGGGAGGAGCTATAATTCCCCTCAAAGCTGTATTGGAGGAGCTATAACTTCCCTCCAAGCTGTGTGGGAGGAGCTATAATGCTATAATTGTCCTTAGAGCTGTGTGAGAGGAGCTATAATTCCCCTCAGAGCTTTGTGATTTTTTTTTTTCAAAAATGATTTTGTTTTTTTGTTTTTTCAAAAATGATTTTGTTTTTTTGTTTTTTCAAAAATGATTTTTTTAAATGATTTTTTTTTTCAAAAATGAAATTTTTTTTTTCAAAAATGAATTTTGTTTTTTTCAAAAATGATTTTTTTTTTAATTTTTTTTTTTTCAAAAGTAATTTTTTTTTCAAAAATATATTTTTTTTTCAAAAATATTTTTTTTTTCAAAAATATTTTTTTTTTCAAAAATTAATTTTTATTTTTTTCAAAAATATTTTTTTTTTTACATGGGGCGGTCATAATGTTTTGGCTGATCATGGGGTGGTCATAATGTTTTGGCTGATCATGGGGTTGTCAGCTTTTGTCACCTCCCACTCTAGTTTTGAACATTTCGCCATTCATTCCTATGGGACCAATTTTGCCGCAAAAACGACGATATTTCGTGGACCATTCGGCGAAACGTTCCACAAAGTAATAGCACACCAATCGGGAAAAATCCGCACGTTTCGGTATATTACTTGTCTCTGTAGTGTGGAAAATGTGGGAGGAGTCTACAAGCATTATCAAGTCTAGCAGATGAAGTCACATGCATTTGGGGTGTCTCAGCATCTTGTGTTTACAACCACTGTTTCCTAGCAACATTTCCTTTTGAACATTTTGCCATTCATTCCTATGGGACCAATTTTGCCGCAAAAACGACGATATTTCGTGGAACATTTGGCGAAACGTTCCACAAAGTGATAGCACACCAATCGGGAACAATCCGCACGTTTCGGTATATTACTTGTCTCTGTAGTGTAAAAACTGTGGGAGGAGTCTACAAGCATTATCAAGTCTAGCAGATGAAGTCACATGCATTTGGGGTGTCTCAGCATCTTGTGTTTACAACCACTGTTTCCTAGCAACGCTCATGCCCTGTTTATGCTTCCCAAATACTACTTCATCAAAACTGCCCCATCAGAATTACCCCATCAAAACTGCCCCATCATATTCCTCTATTATAAATCAGTACATGGTGTGTCTGTCCCCTCCCCCGGGCTCTGTAATCAGCTGAGATGCTCCAGCCACCTCCCCCCTGTGTATAACAGAAGCTTTGGTAACCATGGCAACAAAACAAACACTAACAGTACACTCTGATTAATGGCTAAAATTTCCTGAAATGACCTCTAAACAAATGGCCGTATTTTAAAAACTATACATCCTACAGCGAAGATCTTTATATTGTGAGAATCACAAGACCCAGACCTAGATTTTGATGTATAGTATGTCTGTGAAATATTAAAAATGAAGGCACGGTCGCAGTTTAGAAATTGCCCTTCAAATTTGGAGGGGGCTAGAGTGTAGTTTCAATGAATGTCAATGGACGGCGTGAGTTACAAACAAATGGTCATATTGTGAAAACTATCAGGACTATGGCTTAGCCGTGGACATGTTTAGTGGCAGCAGGGATAGCTGAACGTTTTGATATAAGATTTGTGTAGGTGGGCTTGAAAATGAGGGAGTGGCGGCAGTTTAGAAATCATGTTCTGATTTTTCAGCTTTTGTCATCTCCCACTCTAGTTTCCCCATTCATTCCTATGGGACCAATTTCGCCGCAAAAATGACGATATTTTGTGAACCATTCGGCAAAATGTTCCACAAAGTAATAGCACACCATTCGGGAACAATCCGCACGTTTCGGTATATTACTTGTCTATGTAGTGTAAAAACTGTGGGAGGAGTTAGGGTGGTAAATTTGGCTATAATAATAAGAATAATATATATGTGAGATAACAGTAAGTGGTCTTGCTATGCAAGAACACTTAAATATATTTAATGCCATACAATAGTGTGCAGTTTCCAGACACAGGATGAGTACACTGATAAAAAGGTGCAGTTTATACATACAAAATACAAAAGTGGAAAACCATGAATTCTGTTGGGTGGGTGGAAATGACGTCAATAAATACAATTACATCAAAACTAAATAGATACCATCGTTTTTTGTCCCACAGCGGAAAAGGGATATTCAGAAATGTCAAGGCTGTACCACACAACAAGACAATTTTATGAAAATTCAAGCCTGAATCACAAAACATTAAACTGATACAAAAAAATGAGACTCCAGAATATTTGGGTAAAGAAAGAAAATGCATTACCGGGTTTGACAACAACCTCCAAACTGTGTGGAGGCGAGGGAGTGGGGGAGACATACCGAACACAATGCCACCCTCATTTCTCCAAATTCACAAGCCCATAACAAAAATGGTAGGATGGAAATCTCATGTCCGTGTTAGGCATTCATAGGAGGTAATACACTGAACAAAAGAAAACAACCAGCTGAAGGCACATATTGACACAAAGCAGATCAGCTAGAAAGAAATGCATCAGTGTCATAACCTCCATTAAGACCGAGCCTCTTAATGGTCCTGTCGAAAAACAGTCATGCAACAGTCTGTTGAATGGTTGGAGCACATACACATCCTGAGTCTGGGCTTTTTTTTTCCATAATAAATTCTATATGTAGCACACCCCACATAAGAGCTGCATGGTTAGGATTCCCCACTGCTACACAGCCAGGAACACAGCATTTCCTTCATGCATTCCAACACAGAAAATCAGTCCTTCTCTTGTGTTTTTGTTGTTAATTAGGGGTTCATAACCTGGATGGGGTAAGGGATTTATGGGATGCCCAACTTGAAAAATGTCCAGAACACAGAACAAAGGAGACAACTCCGTCCTTATTTACACAAAGTCTTCTTTTTCCTTCCTCCTGCACAAACTTGGTTTACATATGCTGATCACTCCAGGGGAACCAACAGTCTTTTGTGTTAATTCAGCAACTGCCCATTTCAGGCTGGGAACATCCTGTCCCTTAGTGGATAATGTAGTAAAACAGTGAGTGTGGAGTGAACAGCATATCAGTCTGCCTTCTTGTAGACCCTGAGCCCAGTTCTACTGTCGCAGAAGATATTAGACCACCTGGATCCTTGCTTCCCCAGTCCTTCCTGACTGGCGCACTTCCATGGAGATTCCCCAGGGCAAGGATGAAGTCTTCAGAGAGCACTGCTACAGATGACAGCCTCTCCCCCTTGTGTTGTCCATGCACTGTGCTGATTTTACTCCCTGTCTACGCTTTGCCTCTTCTGGCATGAATCCCTCCAGTTGCCTCCTATGCTGGGATTCTTCCAGGCCAGTCTCCCAAGCTCCAGCCTGAGGTACAAACCCTCTCTGGCAGGGGTCCCTCAAGGGCCACCAACAGCCTTTCCTCAGCACTCCATCTCCATCTTCTACCCGCCTCCCCTTCTGGCATGGCCCATGTCTAGTTATGGGATTTTCTCAGTCCCCTGCCAGCCCACTTCAGGGGATCGGCTGAGGTCCCATAAATTTCCATGGGAGCTCCTCTTTACCTCCACCCTTTAGTTCAGAACATTCTCCAATATTCCATTTACCAGAGAGCTGCCAGGATGAGTCATCCTGCCCTGGCCTCTAATAACCCTGACCTAATAAGTTGGCTCAGGTTTAATCCTAGAGCCAGGCTATGCTTTTACCTACACTACTCTTCTAGTAGCACACATTACTGTGTTGTTTATTAGGGGTTGATAACTTGGACGGGGCAAGGAATTTATGGGGTACCCAACTTGAAAAATGTCCACAACTATGAACAAAGGGGTCAACACCCTCCCTATTTACACAAAGTCCTCTTTTTCTTTCCTCCTGCACAAACTTGGTTCACATAAGCTCCTGCTGATCATTCCAGGGGAACTAACAGTCTTCTGTGTTAATTCAGCAACTGCCCATTACAGTCTCTCCCCTTGTGTTGTCCCCGCACTGTGCTGATATTACGCACTGTCTTTGTTTGCTCTTTCCCGCTGCCTCTTCTGGCACTAATCCCTCCAGTTGCCTCCTATGCTGGGATACTTCTAGGCCAGCTATCCCGAGCTCCAGCCCGAGATAAAACCCCTCCCCGGCAGGGGTCCCTCAAGGGCCACTGACGGCCTTTCCTCAGGCACTCCATCTCCATCTTTCACTGGACTCCCCTGCTGGCATGGCCTATGTCTATTTCACAGTCCCCTGCCAGCCCACTTCTAGGGGTTGGCTGAGGTCCCATACATTTTCATGGCAGCTCCTCTTCACCTACTCCCTGTAGTTCTAGAACATTTTCCAATATTCCAGATACCAGGGGAAGTCACCAAAGAGCTGCCAGAATGAGCCATCCAGCCCTGGCCTCTAATAACCCTGACCCAATTCAATGACTCAGATTTAATCCTAGAGCCAGGCTATGCTTTTATCTACACTACTCTTCTAGTAGCACACACTAGAGGGTGCTACATATTCATAATTCACATTGTTACACTAATGCACAAGAAAATAACAATCTGTTAGACACTTTCCTCTGACCCTTCCACAAAGTAGAATTTGCAGTCTGAGCTGGCCATTCACTGCACCAAACCCTGTCACATGGGGGTTAGTGGTCTGCATCTCCAATCATATGCAAATTCTGCAAATCTGTATTAACATATCATTTTGGGGGATTTACTGCAGCATATTAGTATGGTAGGCAGCAATGCTGAAGATAAGCTATGGCATCAGATGATGTCCGCTGTACCTTGGGGGTTGGTTTACTAACCAAAGAATGCATACAGAAACATAATACAGTATGTACGAGGTGTGACAATTTAATTCCCGGAATGGACTGTAAAAAAAAAAAAGTGTTTGCTTACCTGCACACTAGCAGCTGTTGTCACTTTCAGAGTAGTCCTCTAGTGAAGCTGCACAATTTTCTAGACAATGTGCCACTGAACCTTTCCTAAAATTTGTTTTTTCAGACCGATGTGCAGGATCTTTGTTGTGGTGCGCTGGATGTTCGGAGTGTCAACAAATCTGTATCCTTTTAAGCCCCATTTTTAATTTTGGAAACAGCCAAAAGTCCAGGGGTGCTAAGTCAGAGGAATAAGGTGGTTGGTCAAGTTTTGGAATGGATTTCTGGGGCAGGAACCCGTGAACACTTAACACATCTTGTGGAGGAGCATTGTCATAGCCTGTTTTTTCCTCTGAAGAGATTCCCATAATCTTTTTTTCATTTTCCACATTTGCATCCATCCTTTGCATTTTTGGCTGCCCAATTCTTGTGCCATCATGGATATTTTCCCGCCCCTCTTTAAACCGACTATGCCATTCAAAAACACTTGAAGTCTTCATGGAATGTTTACCATAATTGAAACAACCCTAAATAAACTCTGCATATCATAAACATACAAAATGTGATATATGAATCTGATTAAATATCACAAATAAAAGGATTGCGTACAATATTGAAAGTCCCAATATTACAGTCCCAATGTGATTATACAATATAAAAAGTGTCAGTGATCCTAATGGACTCGTTTTGATGACATATAAAGTGCCAGTGCTCCTTAGGAACAGAGCATTGTGCTCCACTCCACAGTGCTTTTAGTTCCCCACATGGACTAACACTTTACTATATGTAATTGACCAACTATTACGGTCAATAGCGCTTGTGGGGCAGTCCCCTAGTTGATCGACACCACTTGACTTTGCCAGATGATACCCAGCATACCCAATAATAACAGGAAGGGAAGGTTGACAGGATGAAGATCTCATAGCGTAAAACCACTCCAATACATTTTTTTGTTAAAAAGATACAGAAATACACTCACTTGCTGCAGTGCCTTAAAACCTGGCACATGGTGTTACCAGCTTTGTTTACAGTATATGTCAGGGGATGATGGGTGCCACTTGTTTCAAGACAGGAAGTGAGGGGCTAGACACGGTCTGGACATGACGTCAGCAGAAGTTGCATGACGGCTACGTGGACCAAGCTTCAACGCATTTCAACCTGATTGGTCATCCTCAGTAAGCTTCTGTGTCTTATATAGTGAACATTCTAACTGCAGAAATCCTCTTAAGTTTCACTCCTTTTATGTTCCATTTCAAATATTTAAAAAATTGTGTATCCATGGCGCAGAAAACATTTTCATTATAATGCTTACCATAAGCCTGTTGTAACAGAGCTAAAGTTTAACTCGCACATTTGCCAATTTTCACACAAAATTGGATGTGAATCCACTGCTCCAGATTCCAGTTACACACTCGATGTGGATGGGGGTATTACTTCTGTGTGCTATAGTTTTCATGTTTGTAATATAACAACAAATACACATATAGTACATTACATTAGACTACCCTATGATTAAGCTCTGGTGGGCATAGAGAAACATGTCAGGGGGAGTTGCTTTGGGCTGAGGCCATTTTCAAATCTACACTAGATTGGCTGGATGGGAGTGCGGAGCTTCTTTGATTTTATGATTGCATCGTTTCAGATGAGCACCTTTTGCAGCCTGCACCTTTCTCCCTGGTGACTGCGAGAGTTTGGTTTACTCAGCTCGAGAGGCGTTCATAATTTAGTACCAAGGTCACAGAAAGTTCCAGCATATTAATTGTCAAGTCTTCTCCTATGGGGACCTGGTCCCCTGCACTGACAGGTAATCCTGGTCTCCTCCCCATCCTGATCGTCTGGGGTCCATTGTTAGTACCTTCCAGGAAAAAAAGGGGACTAAAGAATTCCTTGTCTCCAACCTCACTGAAGACATCCATCACTGTAGACTAGGGATGAGGTTCGAGTTCGAGTCGAACTCATGTTCGACTCGAACATTGGCTGTTCGCAAGTTCGCCGAACAGCGAACAATTTGGGGTGTTCGTGGCAAATTCGAATGCCGCGGAACACCCTTTAAAAGTCTATGGGAGAAATCAAAAGTGCTAATTTTAAAGGCTAATATGCAAGTTATTGTCATAAAAAGTGTTTGGGGACCCGGGTCCTGCCCCAGGGGACATGGATCAATGCAAAAAAAAGTTTTAAAAACGGCCGTTTTTTCAGGAGCAGTGATTTTAATAATGCTTAAAGTCAAACAATAAAAGTGTAATATCCCTTTAAATTTTGTACCTGGGGGGTGTCTATAGTATGCCTGTAAAGGGGCGCATGTTTCCTGTGTTTAGAACAGTCTGACAGCAAAATGACATTTTGAAGGAAAAAACTCATTTAAAACTACCCGCGGCTATTGCATTGCCGACAATACACAGAGAAGTTTATTGATAAAAACGGCATGGGAATTCCCCAAAGGGGAACCCCGAACCAAAATTTAAAAAAAAAATGACGTGGGAGTCCCCCTAAATTCCATACCAGGCCCTTCAGGTCTGATATGGATATTAAGGGGAACCCCGGCCAAAATTAAAAAAAAAAAATGACGTGGGGTTCCCCCTAAATTCCATACCAGACCCTTCAGGTCTGGTATGGATTTTAAGGGGAACCCCACGCCAAAAAAAAAAACAAAACGGCGTGGGGTCCCCCCAAAAATCCATACCAGACCCTTATCCAAGCACGCAACCTGGCAGGCCGCAGGAAAAGAGGGGGGACGAGAGTGCGGCCCCCCCTCCTGAACCATACCAGGCCACATGCCCTCAACATTGGGAGGGTGCTTTGGGGTAGCCCCCAAAACACCTTGTCCCCATGTTGATGAGGACAAGGGCCTCATCCCCACAACCCTGGCCGGTGGTTGTGGGGGTCTGTGGGCGGGGGGCTTATCGGAATCTGGAAGCCCCCTTTAACAAGGGGAACCCCAGATCCCGGCCCCCCCCTGTGTGAAATGGTAAGGGGGTACTTACCCCTACCATTTCACTAAAAAACTGTCAAAAATGTTAAAAATGACACGAGACAGTTTTTGACAATTCCTTTATTTAAATACTTCTTCTTTCTTCCTTCATCTTCTGGTTCTTCTGGTTCTTCTGGCTCTTCTGGTTCTTCCTCCGGCGTTCTCGTCCAGCATCTCCTCCGCGGCGTCTTCTATCTTCTTCTCCTCGGGCCGCTCCGCACCCATGGCATGGGGGGGAGGCTCCCGCTCTTCTCTTGTTCTTTTCTTCTCTTCTTCTCTTCTTCATTTTCTTCTCCGGGCCGCTCCGCATCCATGCTGGCATGGAGGGAGGCTCCCGCTGTGTGACGGCGCTCCTCGTCTGACAGTTCTTAAATAATGGGGGGCGGGGCCACCCGGTGACCCCGCCCCCTCTGACGCACGGGACATGACGGGACTTCCCTGTGGCATTCCCCGTGACGTCACAGGGAAGTCCCGTCAAGTCACCGTGCGTCAGAGGGGGGCGGGGTCACCAAGTAGCCCCGCCCCCGTTATTTAAAAACTGTCAGACGAGGAGCGCCGTCACACAGCGGGAGCCTCCCTCCATGCCAGCATGGATGCGGAGCGGCCCGGAGAAGAAAATGAAGAAGAGAAGAAGAGAAGAAAAGAACAAGAGAAGAGCGGGAACCTCCCCCCATGCCATGGGTGCGGAGTGGCCCGAGGAGAAGAAGATAGAAGACGCCGCGGAGGAGATGCTGGACGAGAATGCCGGAGGAAGAACCAGAAGAGCCAGAAGAACCAGAAGAACCAGAAGATGAAGGAAGAAAGAAGAAAGAAGAAGCATTTAAATAAAGGAATTGTCAAAAACTGTCTCTTGTCATTTTTAACATTTTTGACAGTTTTTTAGTGAAATGGTAGGGGTAAGTACCCCCTTACCATTTCACACAGGGGGGGGGCCGGGATCTGGGGGTCCCCTTGTTAAAGGGGGCTTCCAGATTCCGATAAGCCCCCCGCCCGCAGACCCCCACAACCACCGGCCAGGGTTGTGGGGATGAGGCCCTTGTCCTCATCAACATGGGGACAAGGTGTTTTGGGGGGCTACCCCAAAGCACCCTCCCAATGTTGAGGGCATGTGGCCTGGTACGGTTCAGGAGGGGGGGCCGCACTCTCGTCCCCCCCTCTTTTCCTGCGGCCTGCCAGGTTGCGTGCTCGGATAAGGGTCTGGTATGGATTTTTGGGGGGACCCCACGCCGGTTTTTTTTTTTTTTTTTGGCGCGGGGTTCCCCTTAAAATCCATACCAGACCTGAAGGGTCTGGTATGGAATTTAGGGGGAACCCCACATCATTTTTTTTTTTTATTTTGGCCGGGGTTCCCCTTAATATCCATACCAGACCTGAAGGGCCTGGTATGGAATTTAGGGGGACTCCCACGTCATTTTTTTTTTTAATTTTGGTTCGGGGTTCCCCTTTGGGGAATTCCCATGCCGTTTTTATCAATGAACTTCTATGTGTATTGTCGGCAATGCAATAGCCGCGGGTAGTTTTAAATGAGTTTTTTCCTTCAAAATGTCATTTTGCTGTCAGACTGTTCTAAACACAGGAAACATGCGCCCCTTTACAGGCATACTATAGACACCCCCCAGGTACGAAATTTAAAGGGATATTACACTTTTATTGTTTGACTTTAAGCATTATTAAAATCACTGCTCCTGAAAAAACGGCCGTTTTTAAAACTTTTTTTTGCATTGATCCATGTCCCCTGGGGCAGGACCCAGGTCCCCAAACACTTTTTATGACAATAACTTGCATATTAGCCTTTAAAATTAGCACTTTTGATTATTCATGTTCGTGTCCCATAGACTTTAACGGTGTTCGTGTGTTCGAACGAACTTTTTTCCTGTTCGCATGTTCTGGTGCGAACCGAACAGGGGGGTGTTCGGCTCATCCCTACTGTAGACATTGTTGAGTACTGGGATTTAAAGACATTAGAGAATCCAACAACTGAGTCCTTGTGTCCCACCTAGACTGGACATTCTGTTGCAGAGGCCTGGAAAACTGAGAACCCACCCAACCTCTGCAGGGTGCAAATCGTGAAATATAAATTGTGCTCCAACTGAAGAAGGTATTAACTCCGATCAGCAAATCATCCAGGTATCCAAAAAAGGCCACCCCCAGAGCCAAGGCCTAAAAATGCGACTAGGGCCTTTGTAAATGCTCACAGAACCAAGCAGCACCACAAACTGAAAAATGACATATTTCTATTGCAAACCACAAAAAACCTCAGATGAGGAAGGAGGTCGGGGCTGAAGTAAACTGATGCAAGGAAATCTCCTGGCTGGAGCAAAGCCATTCGAAACCGCCAAACTTCGAGAAATTTGTTGGTTGTGGGAACGTAAAAAGGTATGAATAAATACTGAGAACCCCTTCTTGTTCTGGAAGTGGCACGATTAAATTTACCTAATTCTAGCACTCATCTAGGAGGTCGCTAGACATAGGTGTAAACAGGCGCAATTGAAAACCATGGGATTTGAATGCTGAGTGTTTTAGAGCTTCAAGCTATGAAATGCTCAGGTGCAAATGGGGCTCAATACTGCGCTCTACTTTCAGCTAAATGGGTGCAAGTGATACTATATTTCATTATTAAGAATGTAAACAGAAGAAAATTGACAAAGTGTCATACGGCGCCAGAGTTAGTAATTACAGAGCTTGTACAGTAATAAAACATTTCAGCAATATGGTACATATGCAAATGAGAGGTTAAGGAGTACAGGAGAGGGGAATCTATGAGAGGGTGCTATTTACAATATAGTCATTTGCAAAAGACAAAAACTTTAGATGAAGAGAGGCCTCTACAGGATATCTAGGGTGAGTTGTATCCTGCCTTAAAAGGCCAGGATAATTTATAATATTAGATACTTGCTGTACAGCCTGAATGATTCAGCCATTTAAGCCAGTGCTTCCAGAAGGGTGCACATTTGCAGTTTTTAACTGCAAATAACAGTTCAAATTGAAGAAAGAGAGAGCGATCCGAAGGCTCAGCTTGTTTCCAGGCAGCAGCCATCGTTCTCCTGGCTGCTATGATGCTATGTACAGAGAAAGGGGTTTGTGTTGAAGCCCAGGATTCGTGGTGTAGTAGGAGGAGTTCTGTTGCAGGGTTGCCTTCCATAGGGACTGTTGATACAGAGGATAGAAAGTTGAAGACAAAATTTCAGAATGGCTTTATTACAGGGCATTCCCACCATATGTGTAATAGGGATCCGTGGCTTCCGCATTCCCTCCAGCACAATGGTGACTGGGATAGAAATATTTTAGCCAATTTAGTAGGGTAGTAGTACCATCTGTGAAGAATCTTTAGGGATGATTCCCAATGGGTGGTACATTTTGAGGATGTGATAAATAGTTGAGAGGCCTTTCGCCATTGATGTGTATTGAATTGTTGTGAGAGTTCGGCTTCCGATAATTCCATAGAGGGTGTTTTGTTTGATAAAAGGTTGTGGTTGATAGTCTGGTAGAGAAATGAAATGCCTTTGTTCTTTGGAGATGCATCGGTAAAGAAGGATATTATATCCGTTGGTATGTAGTGGGTTCCTTTGTTGATAGCTGAGAGGATAGATTGAGTTCGGAGGTATATGTAGAAGTCTGATTTTGACAAACCATAAGATTGTTGCAGGGCTTGGAAGGTGTGTGGTGACTTAGATTCTGTTAAGCAGCCCAGAGTTGATATTCCAGCAGTCATCCATTGTGAAAGTGATAAGTCTGGTGACAAAGGTTCTAGGGAAGCAAGAGGCAAGATGGCCAAGTGTGATGAGTGCGATTTCAGGAGTTGCAGGCGCAGATTCTTCCAGGTGGATAGAGCAGCTCTGATGGTTAGGTAAAGAGGTGGTTGGGGAGTGAAACCTAGAAGTATTGCTCCTAGTGTACCTTGTAGGGATGACCCAAGTAATGAGTGTTCAATGGGACACCATACATGGTACAGTGATGGGGACCACCAGAATTTTAGTTGGTCAAGAACAGCCGCTTGGTAGTAACTTTTCAGGTTAGGAACTCCCATTCCTGCGTCTTGTTTGGGTCTGTAGAGAATTGAGGATTTGAATCTAGGTTTTTTCCCATTCCAAATAAAGTGGTTAACAGTGGATTGAAGTTTTTGGAGGTAAGAGGATGAGAGCGGGATTGGAAGCGTCCTGAAGAGGTATAATATTGTTGGAAGTAGTGACATTTTGACTATGGCTACTCTACCGGCCCATGATAGATGGGACATCTGTAGTTTGCTAATTTGTTGTTTTAGTGATAGGATTGCCACGTCCAAATTTAATCTATGAGGATAACTCCATTACCAGATATCTCTTTCTGGGAAAAACCTATGAGTAATTGTATACTGTAAGGTTAAATTTCCCTTTTTATTGTTATATTGATTTTGTTCAATTGTATGTTTTTTATATGTAATAAATTATTTGATTTTATTGAAGTTGATTATCTGTCTATCAGAACCGGGATAGTCCATTAGCAATTTTCCTTGGTTTGAGTGTGTGAGAGGACAGCCTCAGCAACTGTCCGCACCGTCTTTCCTCCCTTTTTCCTCTATATAAATTTTGGATGAAGGTACTTTTTATACCTTAAGACCCCTTTCTCACCGAGCCGCCTATAGTGTCTGCGGTAAAATGCTGCTATTTTTAGCTGCGTTTTACCGTCGGATTTGTGGTGCATTTCGGCCGTTAGCGGGGTGCTTTTACCCCCTGCTAGCGGCCAAGAAAGGGTTAAAACCGCCCACAATAGAGGCGTTTTGCCGACGGTATCCCAGCGCTACCCCATTGATTTCAATGGGGAGCAGCGGTGGAGGAGCAATAAACACACCGCTCCTTCACCGCTCCAAAGAAGCTGCTGGCAGGACTTTTCCTGACGTCCTGCCAGCGCACTGCCCGAGGGCTTTCACACTGGAAACAATAGAGCAGCTGTTTGAGGGCGGATTGCAGGCGCTATTTTTAACGCTATAGCGCCTGCAAAACGCCCTCGGTGTGAAAGGGGTCTAATTGTATGACCTAATATCTGAGGCTGTACCCAAAAATTTTACTATAATTTATTTGATGAATGGAGGAGCTTGGTGAGATTAGCTTAATGCCCAGATATTTGATTACAGTGTAGGGGAATTATCAGCTTGCTTTTATAGAATTCTGTAGCGATGTAGAGATGTCTGTAGTGCAAAAGGGGAAATTGTTCAGGGCATTTTTCAAACCAAAACGTCCAACACCAAAGGTCATATTTTAGACCTTCCACTGCCCATTTTATCACAACCAATTCTCCGATTTGCTGAATATGCTTGAGAAATTGGTGACTGGCAGTGCTGAAAAGAGTCACAGATTCATAAGCAGTTACAAATTAAATTAAATAATGATTGAAACGGGTGAAGTTATTAAACTGCAGTTTAGCGTTTTAACATTGGCAACGTGCCTGATTGAATTTCTCAGGAAACATAAATTTAGCACAGATGGTCTTTCCACAGTTCCAGAATGAAATGCCCTTATCATTAATATGAGGAGAATGCTTTTATTTCTCAGATTTTTAAACTCTGATTGAGGGGTGCTGAGCTCAATCCTAGGGGTTCCATGTTGCTGGACACAACACTCACAGACATATTTGGGCTTTAATGAAATGGTGCCATCTGTTAGTGATATACTACAACTGGAGCTATGTCTCAGAGCTCCTGCAATGCCACACATCCTCTGTCCCTGGAACATACAGCAAGAGCAGTTAGTCTGCAAATGAGGCCGTATTGCTGTTTTATTATTTGTTGAAGAGAGTGGAGCTGAAAACTAAAACCTTTTGCTCCACAAAGTTTACTTACACAATTGTTCCCCCCAAAAGTTTTCTTATCTTGTTATTCTTTATAGTTGGTACTAGCAAGAAGTTACATTTTGTAGGTGATATATGATAAATTAACAACACTTAGAGTCCATTCACATCATTGTGCCTGTGCCAGGTTGCCCTTGAGAAAGTCCGGTACGGACGCAATGTGTCAATCTGGTGGAGTTTCATGACATCATTACGTTGGGCGGAGCTTGGCACCATCTTGGATCACTGGCTTGTCATTTTCTCTGCCATTGAGTGAGAGAGTTTTTGAAGAGATATCCTGTGTATTTATTTTTTTAATTCAATAAAATCGTATAGCTTTATACTATGGCGGTCCCCTCTACTTTTGTTCCCTGAGTGCCACATTAAGGAACATCTGGGAACATGGAAAGGGAAGGTTAAACTTCCTAACAGAAACATTGAGAGTGTGTGTTGGGACACATTATAATTGCTTTTTGACCTCTGTGTAACACAGTTAGGTCCAATTTTAGGTCCATCTGTGCACAGCTGTGGTGTTTGCTTACAATGTTATAGATTTAAAGCCACAGTGAAGATATTCTAATACATGTTGGAATTTCCATTTATTGGGACTATACAGTGATTATAGAAAATAATCATCCCCCTTTAAAATAATCAAATGTTGTTGCTTTGCAGAGTTAAATGAAGAGAGGCACAATTTATATTTTAGCCAGCTGTATTTACTAGTGCAACTTATTAGATCCAAGTGAAAGATATAGCACCAGCATGTCAGAAAAAATAAAAAAAAATAAAAAACAAAAATCACTGAGTTGGAAAAAGGATCACCCCCTTTATGTCAGTATTTTATTGGAACATATTTTTCTTTAATTGCAGCCTTTAGTCTGTTGGGATGTCTCTATTAACTTTGCACATCTAGACTTTGGAATATTTGCCCACTCTTCTTTGCAGAACTGCTCAGGTTCAATTTGATGGTGATCCATTGTGGACTGCAGTCTTCAAGTCATTCCACAGATTTTCAATCGGGTTTAAGTCTGGGCTCCGACTAAGCCATGCAAGGACACTCACCCTTTACGCCTTCAACCGCTGTGTGATCATTTTTGATGTGCGCTTTGGGCCATTGCCATGTTGAAAGGTAAACCTTCTTCCCATTGACAACTTTCTGGCAGAGGGCAGCAGATTTTCCTCAAGAATTTGATGGTATTTTGCCCCATCTATTTTTCTTCTATCCAGACAAGTGCTCCAGTCCCTGCTGCAGAGAAACACCCCCATAACAAGATATTACCACCTCCATTCTTTTACAGGAATGGTGCTATTTGGATGGTGAGCGGTATGGGATTTCCGCCAGACATATCGTTTGGTGTTGAGGCCAAATAATTCAATTTAAGTCTCATCTGACCACCTTAAACACACCTTGAAGATTCTGAGGCTACATGGAAAAGGATGTTATGGTCAGATGAGATTTACTTGTTTTATGGGTTGCATTATACTATCATTGGAAGTGATAGTAGCATCGGGATTACTTTATATACATTAAGCCACGTGTTAACGTGCATTACCTTAAGGCAGCAACAGTGCCGGGACAAGGTCATCTAGAGTCCAGGGCAAACATGCAAAGCTGTGCCCCCCCCCCAAAGATGTACGAGCATTATGTGTCAGCAAAAGTTCCCGAACAAAGACACTGAGCCCTAATCTGCATGCTTATCTCCTAAGCATATATTTCCCCTCCTTCCAGTACAAAATCCATCCCCCTGCTGTGCCCCCCCCCCCCATCCTTACCTGGCTTGGGCTGCACAAGCGCCTCTTCTCTGTGCAGTTGGGCAATGATAAAGCTGCTTTCCATCTAACACTTGCATGGATCCAGTGCTGATCTCGCCTCTCCAGATCCGATCTGCAGATGATCCCTCTCCTCTCCCAGGTCACCGATCCTTTCCCTTCACGCTCCGGGGAGACAGCAGTGGTCACTGGGAAGAGAAGCACAGATATACAAGTAGATCGGTGGCTCGCAGCCTCAAATCTCAGAATTGCTTCAACATGGAGAATCCAGACTAAAGAGAAGCAAACCATCTGACCCTCCGATATGGACGGCCATGTCCCAGATAGCCCTGTACATCCCTCCCCTGCTCCCGGCCAATATGGTTGCTTCTCCTCTCAGCCAATCGGATCTTAAGACCCACTTCCTGATTGGCTGGGAGGAGAAGCAGGAAGACAAAAGCAAATATTACTTTGCTATTGTCACACAACTGGGTGGGCTCAGGGCGCAGTGATCTGCACCCCGAGCCCACCCTTTTTGAAGCCAATTAGGGCCTCAGGCTCTAATCATGTGCTTCAAAAAAACCCCAAAAAACATTGATATCTATGCATCCGGGTCACTGCACGTTGATTAGGGGTGGGGAATGTGGATTAGAGGGGCGGCGCCCCTATGCCCGTAATGGAGCGGCCTCCACTGACAAGGAGGATTAGGACATTGATTGAGGAGGTTGAACTGGATAGTGCAAAATCTGTTGCAGCTGTGCATGGTAGCCAATCAGCTATTAACTTTAGCTTGTTCATTTTATGCTTTGACAAAAAAAAAATAAAAACCTGGAAGCTGATTGATTTATATGCAGAGCTGCAACAGATTTTTCCCTCTCCAGTTTTAGTAAAACAATCCCAATATGTCACAGAAAATGCCTCTTTCCATTGGCCAAAACAAATGCCTGGAGCTTGACAATACATCAAAAACACATGCACTACATGTTTGAAAAACATTTGCATATGGAAAACATGCAAAAAAATCCTCAAAAAACGCCTGAATACACTAAACCTCAAATGTGAAAGGGTGCTCAAAATCGCATGAATACACTCACACTCATGTATGAATTGGGGCTTAAGGTTGTTATAAAAAACATAAGCTCATTGTTTAAAGCAATATAAATGACTGATTACTTTGTGTGACAGGCAGACCTTGTTACTTTGGTTTCACCAATGTGCAATGTATATTGTTTTTTTCTTATCACACTGCTTGTTTATATATTTAATAAAGCTTTTAAATCGCTGCTTTGGATTTGTCGTAGCCTAATACCCGTTTTAACTCTGCCAGTCCAGTTATTACAATTTGGATTGGCAGTGTAAAGCTGGGGTAGGCAACCATTTCTTCCTAGTGTGCTGAAAAACATTTGTAAGAAATTGTTCCCCAATATATAAAATAAACTGTATACTTCATACCCTCAATCATGAAAAGGAAATGTTTGCCACTCGCCAGTGGGTGTAGATTTTTTTTCTTGATTTTTATGTTATAGTAACATAGTTTAACTGATATCCCAAGGTTTTTGCAAATTTGAAGTCACCCCTTTGGGTGGCTAGAGGAGAAGAATGAGGTGGCTTGCACAGCTTAATGCCGCGTACACACGGTCTGAATTTCCAACAACAATTGTTCGATGTGAGCTTGTTGTCGGAAATTCCGACCGTGTGTAGGCTCCATCGGACTTTTTGACGGAATTTCCGACAACAAAAATTTGAGAGCTGGTTCTCAAATTTTCCGACAACAAAATCCGTTGTCGGAAATTCCGATCGTGTGTACACAATTCCAACGCACAAAATTTCATGCATGCTTGGAATCAAGCAAAAGAGCTGCACTGGCTATTGAACTTCATTTTTCTCGGCTCGTTGTACATGTTGTACGTCACCGCGTTCTTGACGTTCAGAATTTCCGCCAACATTTGTGCGACCGTGTGTATGCAAGACAAGTTTGAGCCAACATCCGTCGGAAATAAATCCAGCATTTTGTTGTCGGAATGTCCGATCGTGTGTAAGCAGCATAACACTCGAGATTACATGCAAAGTGCAGGGGTCAGGTTTATGTAATATACATAGTGCAGGTGTAAGGAGCAAATACATGATGTTTTTCTAGGCAGCTGCCCAGGTGTGGGAATCCTGTGTACCCCTCTCTGATGGTGCACGTGTCGTCTTCTCCCCCAAAAATATTCTAATATGTCCATGACTGACTCTCAGGAAGCTTCCTGCAACCCTCTCCAGGTCAGGAACTTAGGTCCCTACATTACCCTCCCTGCTATAAAGAAGTGGACCACTCTGTCATACAGCAGGAGCTGCTCTAGAGTTTTGTTGGTGTCACAGTCAAACTGTCCCTGCTCTACCCCCTAAATCCCTAAATTGGCGGTCCCCAACCTTTTTGGCACCAGGGACCTCTTTTGGTGTAGCCAATTTTCACAGGGACCGAGGGGAAGGGGGGGCGAATGGGGAAGGCAGTTCATGGAGTCTTCACAGTCCTCCTTACAGTCATGGCCCCCATCAAAGTCCTTCTTGCAGTCATGGCCTCTCCATCACAGTCCTCCTTGCAGTCATGGCCCCCCATCACAGTCCTCCTTGCAGTCATGACTCCCCCATCACAATCCTCCTTACAGTCATGCCCCCTCATCATAGTGCTCCTTGCAGTTATGCCCCCCATCACATTCCTCTCTGCAGTCATGCCCCCATCACAGTCCTCCTTGCAGTCATGCTCCCCATCCCCATCACAGTCCTCCCTGCAGTCATGCCCCCCCATCACAGTCCTCTCTGCAGTCATGGCTCCTCATCACGTCCTCCTTGCAGTCATGCCCCCCCCAATCACAGTTCTCCCTGCAGTCATGCCCCTCCTTCCATTACAGTCCTCTCTGCAGTTATGCCCCCATCACAGTCCTCCTTGCAGTCATACCCCCATCACAGTCCTCCCTGCAGTCATGGCCCCCATCAATAAACAACAACGAAAGGTGCTACTACCCCAAATTAATGAAACCCCTCTTGAGCTGTCGGGTGCAGGATGTGCAGTTACTCAGCTGCCAAAGTGATGAATGTATAAATGACAATCCGCAACTCCATACATGCTCTTTAACTCAGTCCAAATTTATTATATCTCCATACAGATAAAAGTACAGCAGAGGTAGACGCGTTTCAGCCACAACGGCCTTGTTCACCCCATCAAGTCCCCCCTGCAGTCATGGCCCCCCTATCATAGTCATTCCTGCAGTCATGGTTCCCCATCATAGTACTCCCTGCAGTCATGCCTCCCCCCAATCACAGTCCTCGCTGGAGTCATGCATCCCCCCATCATAGTGCTCCTTGCGGTTATGCCCCCATCACATTCTTCTCTGCAGTCATGCCCCCATCACAGTCCTCCTTACAGTCAAATTCCCATCCCCATCACAGTCCTCCCTGCAGTCATGCCCCCCAATCACAGTCCTCCCTGTAGTCATGGCTCCTCATCAAGTCCTCCTTGCAGTCATGCCCCCCATCTCAGTTCTCCCTGCAGTCATGCCCCTCCTTTCATCATGGTCCTCCTTGCAGTCATGGCCCCCCATCACAGTCCTCTTTGCAGTCTTGCCCCCCATCATAGTCCTCCTTGCAGTAATGCCCCCATTACAGTCCTCCCTACAATCATTGTTTCCAATCACAGTCCTCCCTGCAGTCATGTCTCCTCATCAAGTCCTCCTTGCAGTCATGCCCCGCCATCATAGTCTTCGCTGCAGTCATGCCCCCATCACAGTCTTCCCTGCAGTCATGCCCCCTCCATCACTGCCCCCCTTGCAGTCATTACCCCCATCACAGTCCTCCCTGCAGTCATGGCTCCTCATCAAGTCCTCCTTGCAGTCATGCCCCCCCATCACAGTCCTCGCTGCAGTCCTGCCCCCCATCAAAGTCCTCCCTGCAGTCATGCCCCTCCATCACTGTCCTCCTTGCAGTCATGGCTCCCCCATCACAGTCCTCCTTACAGTCATGCCCCCTCATCATAGTGCTCCTTGCAGTTATGCACCCCATCACAGTCCTCTCTGCAGTCATGCCCCCATCACAGTCCTCTCTGCAGTCATGCTCCCATCACAGTCCTCCTTGCAGTCATGCTCCCCATCCCCATCACAGTCCTCCCTGCAGTCATGCCCCCCCCCCAATCACAGTCCTCCCTGCAGTCATGCCCCCCCAATCACAGTCCTCGCTGCAGTCATGCCCCCCCCAATCACAGTTCTCCCTGCAGTCATGCCCCTCTTTCCATTACAGTCCTCTCTGCAGTCATGCCCCCCATCACAGTCCTCCTTGCAGTCATACCCCCCATCACAGTCCTCCCTGCAGTCATGGCCCCCATCAATAAACAACAACGAAAGGTGCTACTACCCCAAATTAATGAAACCCCTCTTGAGCTGTCGGGTGCAGGATGTGCAGTTGCTCAGCTGCCAAAGTGATGAATGTATAAACGACAATCCGCAACTCCATACATGCTCTTTAAATCAGTCGAAATGTATTATATCTCCATAAAGATAAAAGTACAGCAGAGGTAGATGCATTTCAGCCGCAACGGCCTTGTTCACCCCATCAAGTCCTCCCTGCAGTCATGGCCCCCCTAACATAGTCATTCCTGCAGTCATGGCCCCCCTATCATAGTCATTCCTGCAGTCATGGTTCCTCACTATAGTACTCCCTGCAGTCATGCCTCCCCCCAATCACAGTCCTCTCTGCAGTCATGGAGGTAGACGTATTTCAGCCGCAACGGCCTTGTTCACCCTATCAAGTCCTACCTGCAGTCATGGCCCCCCTAACATAGTCATTCCTGCTGTCATGGTTCCTCACCATAGTACTCCCTGGAGCCATGCCTCCTCCCAATCACAGTCCTCATGCAGTCATTCCTCCCCCCCTCCATCACTGTCCTCCTTGCACTCATGGCCCACCCCATAACAGTCCTTCTTGCAGTCATGGCTCCCCCATCACAGTCCTCCTTACAGTCATGCCCCCTCATCATAGTGCTCCTTGCAGTTATGCCCCCCCATCACAGTCGTCTCTGTGTTCATGCCCCCATCACAGTCCTCCTTGCAGTCAAGCTCCCCATCCCCATCACAGTCCTCCCTGCAGTCATGCCCCCCCAATCACAGTCCTCCCTGCAGTCATGGCTCCTAATCAAGTCCTTCTTGCAGTCATTCCCCCTCCATCACAGTTCTCCCTGCAGTCATGCCCCTTCTTTCATCACGGTCCTCCTTGCAGTCATAGCCCCCCATCACAGTCCTCTTTGCAGTCATGCCCCCATCATAGTCCTCCTTGCAGTCATGCCCCCCTATCACAGTCCTCCCTGCAGTCATAGCCCCCATCACAGTCCTCCCTACAGTCATGCCCCCCCATTACAGTCCTCCTCCTTGCAGTCATGGCCCCCCCATCACAGTCCATCCTGCAGTAATGCCCCCATTACAGTCCTCCCTACAGTCATCGCTTCCCATCACAGTCCTCCCTGCAGACATGGCCCCCCATCACAGTCCTCCCTGCAGTCATGCCCCCCCATCACAGTCCTCCCTGCAGTCATGGCTCCTCATCAAGTCCTCCCTGCAGTCATGCCCCCCCATCACAGTCCTCGCTGCAGTTATGCCCCCCCATCACAGTCCTCCCTGCAGTCATGCCCCCCCATCACAGTCCTCCCTGCAGTCATGCCCCCCCATCACAGTCCTCCCTGCAGTCATGCCCCCTCTATCACTGTCCTTCTTGCAGTCATGGCTCCCCATCACACTCCTCCTTGCAGTCATGCCCCCCCATCATAGTCCTCCTTGTAGTCATGCCCCCCAATACACAATATTCTAAATGAGTTCTAACTAAAGATCTTTATAGGGGAATCAGGATCTCCTTCCTCCTGCTAGTGATCCCTCTAGTGATGCATCCTAGAATTCTATTCGCTTTTGCCACTGCCTAGCAACACTGTTTGCTCATTTTGCAATTGTCTGAAATAAGTACCCCTAAATCTTTTTCTTCTGTAGTGCTGGTCAACACTGTACCCCCAATATTGTACTCCATCAAGGGATTATTTTTCCCTAGATGCAGGGTAATGACAGTCACGTGTTTCTGGTTTCTGGTTTAATACACAGCTGAAGGAAATATATAAGAAATGTTTTCCAAGGCTCAAGATATGAAAGGTAACACAATTCACTTTTCCTGTTCAATAGACACCATGGCCTAAAGAAGGGGGTAACATTTTAAAAGCATGCAGTTCAACAAAATCACCACCCTACTAATCATCACTGGAGTGCTAGAGAGCATCACTAGAGAAGTGTGAACTGACTCTTACGAACCAAGTATTGAAACCTTTGGCTTTCTTACCAAGCATTCAATTTCAGCTTCTGGTGATGTTTATTGGACACAAACTCATTAAAATAGCAATACAAGCTTTGTTGGTCACAGACTCTTGGTGCTGCTGGCCATTACACCAGGGGTCAGCAACCTGTGGCACATGTGCCAATTAGTTGAAATGCGTACTCCTGTCTGATGGGGGGCTTTCTTTAAAGGAGAGTTTAATACCATTTTAATGCTTGGAATAGACTTCCTACAGAAGTGGATTCAAGCATGCTTGGAACAAACCTAGATCTATACTCTATAAAAAAAAAAAAAAAAAAAAAAAACATACATACAATAGATAAAAATGGGGCAGACTCTATGGACCACTTATTTTTTTCTGCTATCACTCTTCTAGGTTTCTATTATTAAACTAATCTCTATGTTGCTAAGTTGCTAACTACTCAATTTTGTAAGAGTGCACCATTCATTCCTCTATAGGTTACAGAACATCTGCATACAAAGATTAAACTAGTGCAGACGAGAAGCTTGGAATAAGAAGGAGCTTTTAATACAGGATTGAAAGGCCTCAAGTCTGAACCACACAAAGATAAAGCGTAACAACAAACGGCTCACTCATATTTCGGAAGCTCAACAGCTGCCATTGAATATGTTGCAATTACTCGTGTTTCATGGTGCTTTAAATTATGGGAAACAGATGGACCTCTCTCTATAGCACATATCATCAGAATGGGTGGAGCTGGAAGTTCACCAGATAATTGAAAATCTATATGCCATAAACACAAAGATTATTTGCTGACATATCTATGTTTCTGCTCTAAAGAACACATTAGAAATGGCATGAAATTATTGTTATGGTGCTACAGTTGGGACGGAAAGTATTCAGACCCATTTAAATTTTTCACTCTTTGTTCATTTAGGTTCATTTTTTTCCTCATTAATGTACACACAGCACCCCATATTGACAGAAAAACACAGAATTGTTGACATTTTTGCAGATTTATTAAAAAAGAAAAACTGAAACATCATATGGTCCTAAGTATTCAGACCCTTTGCTCAGTATTTAGTAGAAGTACCCTTCTGTTCTAATACAGCCATGAGTCTTTTTGGGAAAGATGCAACAAGTTTTTCACACCTGGATTTGGGGATCCTCTGCCATTCCTCCTTGCAGATCCTCTCCAGTTCTGTCAGGTTGGATGGTAAACCTTGGTGGACAGCCATTTTTAGGTCTCTCCAGAGATGCTCAATTGGGTTTAAGTCAGGGCTCTGGCTGGGCCATTCAAGAACAGTCACGGAGTTGTTGTGAAGCCACTCCTTCGTTATTTTAGCTGTGTGCTTAGGGTCATTGTCTTGTTGGAAGGTAAACCTTCAGCCCAGTCTGAGGTCCTGAGCACTCTGGAGAAGGTTTTTCGTCCAGGATATCCCTGTACTTGGCCGCATTCATCTTTCCCTGGATTGCAAGCAGTCATCCTGTCCCTGCAGCTGAAAACACCCCCACAGTATGATGCTGCCACCACCATGCTTCACTGTTGGGACTGTATTGGACAGGTGATGAGCAGTGCCTGGTTTTCTCCACACATACCGCTTATAATTAAGGCCAAAAAGTTCTATCTTTGTCTCATCAGACCAGAGAATCTTATTTCTCACCATCTTGGAGTCCTTCAGGTGTTTTTTTTAGCAAACTCCATGCGGGCTTTCATGTGTCTTGCACTGAGGAGAGGCTTCCGTCGGGCCACTCTGTCATAAAGCCCCGACTGGTGGAGGGCTGCAGTGATGGTTGACTTTCTACAACTTTCTCCCATCTCCCGACTGCATCTCTGGAGCTCAGCCACAGTGATCTTTGGGTTCTTCTTTACCTCTCTCACCAAGGCTCTTCTCCCCTGATAGCTCAGTTTGGCCAGACGGCCAGCTCTAGGAAGGGTTCTGGTCATCCCAAACATCTTCCATTTAAGTATTATGGAGGTCACTGTGCTCTTAGGAACCTTAAGTGCAGCAGAAAATTTTTTGTAACCTTGGCCAGATCTGTGCCTTGCCACAATTCTGTCTCTGAGCTCTTTAGGCGGTTCCTTTGACCTCATGATTCTCATTTGCTCTGACATGCACTGTGAGCTGTAAGGTCTTATATAAACAGGTGTGTGGCTTTCCAAATCAAGTCCAATCAGTATAATCAAACACAGTTGGACTCAAATGAAGGTGTAGAACCATCTCAAGGATGATCAGAAGAAATGGATAGCACCTGAGTTAAATATATGAGTGTCACAGCAAAGGTTCTGAATACTTAGGACCATGTGATATTTCAGTTTTTCTTTTTTAATAAATCTGCAAAAATGTCAACAATTCTGTGTTTTTCTGTCAATATGGGGTGCTGTGTGTACATTCATGAGGAAAAAAAATGAACTTAAATGATTTTAGCAAATGGCTGCAATATAACAAAGAGTGAAAAATTTAAGGGGGTTTGAATACTTTCGTCCCCACTGTACAAACAAATGTTACATTTTTCAACAGAATCAGATGCAAACAGCAGAATACCCTTGTTTGGTGCGCCAGATTCATTGCTATTGCCCCACATTTCCACCTATCAGAGTCAGTGTCGCTTACACTTCAGATAAAAATGTTTTATCTCTTTTGGTGGGTTTTCTGAAAGCGCACCAGAGATACAGGTTGCAGGACTTTTGGTCAGGTGCGGCCCGCCCATTGAGGGCGCTTGGGCGCCACCCCCTCTCTCCAGGCCTTCCCCCTATATGCAATGGATAGATTCATGCATTGATCAGTGGTGGGAAGTAGAGGGTGCAGGATCTGTGATGTGGGCTGTGTTGCACTGCCCCCGGTGTCCTCACTCCCAGTGTCAGGTTCACATCCCTGCTGGCAGGTGAATACTCAGATAAAAGTGCCCTTTCTCTCTCTACTCGGCGCCAAGAGGAAGAACTTTCCCTGGGCTGTTTAATAAAAAATCCTGTATCCACTCATTCTACTGCATAGTGTCCATTGCGATCTGTAGTCCAAAGAGTCTATGGGTCCCATAATTCGGCTGCCATCCCAAACTACAACTCCCAGGATTCTCAGCAACCTGCATAGACGTCTATGGGTTTGCCTGGCTCTAGCTCTCCCCCTGCTGGCCAGAGGAGAATGGTGCAGCATAATCTCAGAAGAAAGTGATTGTACAGGGGGAAATGTTTCTCTTCATGTTTCTGTAATCCTGGTTACACAAGAAAGTACGCATTTACTGAGTATGTTTGGGTGAACACAAAATCTGGGCATGCCAGCAAGCTATTAGCATTAAAAAAAAGAAAAGAAAAACATTTATTAGACCATTAATAGTACTTGAAAATAATATGAGGCCTGGACAAAGAAATACATCTGTTAACTCAAAACCTTCAGATGTAAACATTTAAAAAAAGGGGGGATTTGGGATACAGAATCTTAAGAGTTTTTATTTTAAGGTTTAAAGCAGAGGTCCGCCGAAATTTTTTTTTTTTTAAGTCAGCAGCTACAAATACTGCAGCTGCTGACTTTTAAAATATGGACACTTACCTGTCCAGGGCACCCGCGATGTCGGCACCCGAAGCCGATCTGTCGCTCGCGTCTCCCATGCTGCCACCGCCATCTTCGGTGAGGGAATCAGGAAGCGAAGCGTTGCAGCTTCACTTCCTGGTTCCCTACTGCGCATGCGCAAGTCGCGGTGCGCAATCAGGATGGTCCCTGCTGTCTCTGGGACCCGTGTTTTTCCCAGCAGACAGCGAGGGGGGAGGCGTAGACTCCCACGGGAGTCTATGCCTGGAAGTGGGTGCAAATACCTGTATTATACAGGTATCTGCACCCCCCCTGAAAGGTGACACCGGAGGGGGGGAGGGTTCCGAAAAGCAGAGGTTCCATTTTTGTGTGAACCTCCGCCTTAATTCAGGGGCAGGGGTGGGGAAATCACGCTGAATACATGCTTGAGCAAGAGTGCCTCTGTAAGGGTCTCAAAAGAAAGCTTCTATGGAAGGGTCTCAGGGGAGAGCGACACTGCAAGGGTCTAGGGGAGAGCACCTCTAAAAGGGTCCCCGATGACAGCGCCTCTGGAAGGGTCTCAAGAGAGATCACCTTTGGAAGAATATCAGACAAGTGTGCATCTGAAATCATCTTGGGTGAGGGTATCTCTGGCAGCGTCTTGGGTAAGAGTATAATAGTTAGGGTCTGGGGAGAGAGCTAATCTGCAGATATGTTTAAGCAAAACATATTTGGGTTCAGAGAAGACTGCCTTTTGGTGGTCAGTGGAAAGTATGAAGGTGAATTGGTAGTCAGTGGAAAGTTTGCCCCTCACAATGGTAGTCAGTGGAAAGTATGTCTCTCACAATGGTGGTCAGTGGAAAAAATGCCCCCTTTACATTGGTGGCCAGTGGAAAGAATGCCCCTTTCAGTGGTGGTCAGAATAAAAAAGACTATCCCTTACATTGGCAGTCAATGGGAGGGAAAAATAATGTCTCTTAACTTGGTGGCCGGAATGGCCCTTACAGGCAGCAACAAGATCATTGATGCCCATGGCTACTTCTCTTAGAAACAAGAGGACCAATTTGTCCTAGGAATATGTATGCACCTGTAGCATCCTCCTAGTTAGGTTGCTAGGTTGTTAGGTACATTTTGTCTTGTTGGCTCCTCTGTAGTCATTGGAGCAGTAGTTGATTTCTTTTGGCTGTTCTGGGTTTCACAAGCTACAGGCTTGATTGCTCTCCTCTGCCTTCCAGTAAGTTCTGGAACATAGGAGTGGAGCAAGGCAAATGGGCAGCATGAATATATATGGTGCTGAAGACAATCCCTGAGGAGGTTTGCCCAGAACGTACTGCAGCTGAGGAGCACGTAGCACCACTGTTCTGAGCTGTAGAACAGCGGTGTCTTACTGTCAAAAGGATTCCACCTGTTCAGATGGAGGGCGGCCACCCCTACCTCCAGCCATTCCTCTGTTTCAAGTTGCTGTTCAATGAGGTCCAGGCTGTGGCAGTGCCGGTGGTCTTATACCTGAAAGTTTCTCTGACACCCTAAGACTTCACATAAGGATCCAGTCTGCCTCACTGGCAGTCACATGGAAGAAGCTGAATGGGCACAGCTGCTCTCCTGGCCTTGTGAGTACTGCTTTGCTGCAAGATCCTGGTTGCTGTGTATTATTGGGATTGCTGGGCCTTGTAGCTGCTCTCTTGAGAGGTCCTAAGAGGTAATTTAAGTGTTTTCTCACCAATGCCAGAAGTCTGCCAAGCAAAATAGGTGAGTTGGAAGCTCTGGTGCATGAGGAGAACTATGATTTAATTGGCATTGCTGAATCCTGGCTTAATTCTTCACATGACTGGGCTATTAATATTCCTGGCTATGCTCTCTTTTGGAAAGACAGGGAAAAATGGAGAGGTGGTGGTGTCTGTCTGTATGTGAGAATTGATCTCAAAGTGAGTGTGAAAGAGGACCTAGTTGATGGAGAGTGTGATGAGTTTGAAGCATTATGGGTGGAACTGTACATGGATGTATTTACTACAAAGGTTATCATTGGAGTTTGTCATAGACCTCCCAGTGTTAAAGAGGAGGTGGAGACTGAGCTCCTTGCACAGATGGAAAGGGGTGCAAGGGCTGGGACAGTAATAATAATGGGGGATTTTAACTACCCAGAAATTGACTGGAGTAATGGCACTGCAGGGACAGTTAAAGGGCAAACATTTATAAACCTATTACAAGACAATTTTATGGTCCAGTTTATTGAGGTCCCAAATAGGGATGATGCTCTGCTGGACCTGGTAATCTCAAACCATGCAGAACCTATTACCAATATTCATATAAAAGAACATCTGGGCAGTAGTGAGCATAACATGTTTTAATTTAATGTTAGGTGTAAGCAACAAACACAAACAGGAAAGATAAAAACACTTAACTTTAAGAGAGCAAATTTTCCAAGGATGAGGGCTGCTCTCCAAGACTTAGACTAGGAGGGAATATTGGCATTGATTAACACAGAACAGAAACAGGAATTCTTCAAAAAGACTATATGCAAACTCACTGTAAAGTATATTCCCATGGGCAATCATTTTAATTCTAATTCTAAAAATAAAACCTATGTGGCTCACGGCCAAAGTTAAAAAAGTTAAAGATTCTTATTATTTTGAACTTTTTTAGAGCTTTTAAAAAATATATAAAAATGAAGGAACACTATCATCATTTAAATGTTACAAAAAATATAACAGAAAATGTAAAAAGGAAATCAAGGACGCAAAAATTCAAAACTAACAACAGATTGCAAAAGATAGTAGGACAAACTGCGAAAAATTCTTTGAATATATTAATAGTAAAAAGGTCAGGTCTGAGCATGTAGGCACTTTATAAAATAATCTAAAGTGGGTGACTCTGGACAAAGAGAAGGCACATGTATTAAATACTTTCTTCAGCTCTGTGTATACAAAGGAGCATGGGGGAGCTCATGTCCATAATGGGGATGGTATTGACACAGCCCCAAATGATCAAAAGTGATATGGTCCAGAAATATTTAGACATATAAAGGTGGATAAAGCACCTGGACCTGATGGCATCCACTCACAGATCCTAAAAGAATTGAGCTCTGTCATTTCAAAGCCATTGTTTCTCATTTTTAGGGACTCGTTAATGACTGGAATGGTACCACTGGATTGGTGTAGGGCCAACGTGGTACCCATATTTAAAAAGGGATCAAAGTCTTTACCAAGTAACTATAGACCTGTTAGTTTAACTTCTAGATTCGGGAAGATATTGGAGAGTTTAATAAAAGACCACATAGATGAGTTCTTGCTGGGAAAACTCATCTATGTGGTCTTTCATTAAACTCTCCAATATCTTCCCGAATATTTTAAGCAACAGACAGCATGGATTTATGAAAGGCAGAAGTTGTCAAACAAACCTGATTTCTTTTTATGAGGAGGTAAGTAAAATCTTGGACAGGGGGGTGGCTGTGGATGTGGTATACTTGGATTTTGCAAAAGAGTTTGACACAGTTCCCCACACACGGCTAATGTGTAAGGTAAAGTCTACAGGCTTGAAAAGATCAGTTTGTAAATAGATAGAAAACGGCTAAAAGACCGAATTCAGATAGTAGTGGTTAATGATTCTTACTCTGAATGATCTAAGGTTATTAGTAGTGTACTCCAAGGTTCAGTGTTGGGACCCTTACTTTTTAATATCTTTATAAATGATATAGGGTCTGGGATTAAATGTACCGTTTCAGTCTTTGCAGATGACACCAAACTATGCAGAGGAATAACGTCCTTACGGGATGTCTCCAACTTACAAGCCAACCTCAATGCACTGTCTAATCGGGCGACTATGTGGCAGATGAGGTTTAATGTTGATAAATGTAAAGTTATGCACTTCAGGGCTAAGAATATGCATGCATCATACATACTAGGGTGAGTACAACTGGGGGAATCCATAGTGGAGAAGAATATGGGGGTTTTGGTAGATCATAAGCTTAAGGTCTCATGTACACTGCTGCTGGTAAACGGATGTTTAGGAGCAATTGAACATTTTTCAGCTGCCCCTGAACGCTCCTCTATGTTATCTTACCAGTACACAGGGTCGTTTATAGTAGTTTCTAGGCAGTTTAATTTAGAAGCATTTTTTGGAAAGCAAAAAAAATGCGTTCAGGACGGATGTTCAGAGGCATTTAAAATTGCAAATGCCTGTAACAGCTTGTAAACGCGGTAACTCGTGTTTAGCCGCATTTCGTTTACAGGAATTTTTAATGGAAAAACATTTTTGAATATTTTCAATGTAAAAAATGCTTCTAAATGCAAACGCGGCTAAACGCGGCATGTATACATGGCACAACGGACGTTTTTAAACATTGGTTACTATCTGTCAAGTTAAATCGTTCAGGAGAGGTTTTAAAACGTCCTGTGTACATGAAGTCTAATAATAGCATGCAATGCCAAGCTGAGGTTTCCAAATCGAGCAAAGTCCATTCTTGTGTAAGAGAGGTATGGACTCCAGAGAGAGAGAGAGATATCATTTTGCCCCTGTACAAATCATTAGTAAGACCTCATCTGGAATATGCAGTTCAGTTTTGGGCACGGGTTCTCAAAAAGGATATCGGGAACTGGAGAAAGTGCAGAGAAGGGCAACCAAACTGATAAGAGGCATGGAGGAGCTCAGCTATGAGGAAAGATTAGAGGAACCGAATTTATTCTCTCTGGAGAAGAGGAAGGCGGGAAATGATCAACATGTATAAATACATACAGTAAGTGGTCCATATAGTGAACTTGATGTTGATTTATTCACTTTAGGTCATCATTGAGAACAAGGAGGCACTCATTACATCTAGAGGAAAAAATACTTAATCTCCAAATACGGAAAGGTTTCTTCACAGTAGAGCTGTGAAAATGTGGAATAGACTCCCTCCAGAGGTGGTTCTGGCTAGCTCAGTAGATCCTTTAAAAAATGCCTAGATTCTTTCCTTAATGTACATAAAATAACTGGGTACTGACATTTATAGGTAAAGTTGATCCAGGGAAAATCCTCTCGGGGGATCAGGAAGGAATTTTTTCCCCTGCTTAAGCAAATTGGATCATGCTTTGCTGGGGTTTTTAGCCTTCCTCTGTGGGTATAGGATTGTGTATATGGGATTGTATGATTTATTTATTTTTTCTATTGGTTGAACTTGATGGACTTGTGTCTATTTTCAACCTGACTAACTATGTAACTATGTTTATATATCATGGTTTAGTGGAAGTAGTTCCTCTCCTTAAAGGTTCATACATCTGTGTCCTCTAGTTTCTTGTGGGAGGACTGTCCTTTGAAGCTGGGTCAAGTAGTTCCCCGGCCGGTGGAGTACATACCTCTCGTCTCTACTAAACTCTCATGGGAAGATTGTATTCTGAGATGAGCAGAAGAACTGTTCCTAAAGTTTACAACATAGAGAAGTGTGTCCTCTTCTTTCCATTAGTGGTTCTGTAGTATCCCATACTACCTTACACCCCATCTAAGTGATTTAAGAATAAAACCACAAAAAGATATCCCTTAGACTGCTCTTTGTGTCAGTGTGCCTGGACTGTACTTTGTGGGTGGCAGCCTCTGCATTAGTGAGGAGAACCCTGGTCATCATCATCATCACCATCTGTGCTGAAAGTGTACAGTGACTTTGCCTTTGACCATCATCAGCCAGCGTCCCAATCTCTAAAGGAACCCTAGGAACCCTGGTTGAGTTCTGTCTGACAATACTTCCCATCTAACTTGGGCCTATGTGTATATATGATGTTGATCCCATATGTGCTTGCAGGACAGTCATTTGACCACTGAAGCACTGAAAAAGACTTGCACAATATGCCTTTCTAGTATAAAAATAAGAATTTCCATTTCAAAAGCTCTACAAAAAACATTACTATAAAAAATGAAAACTAGTGAAGAGTGACCAAACAACCTTGTTCCATTAGGCACTCTGTTTGTATAATTAATCATGGGGTCTTTCAAGCAAAACAATATAGAGAAAAAAACTTAAGATAAGTGAAACATTTTTTATGCGTAGGTAACCAATTACAGTGTACAATCTTCACCTATCTAAATTCTAGGGAAGTTGACAACCGCGCTGTCCTCATTTTCTAACATGTGCTTGCAGTTTATGTAAACATTGCCTGAGGGGATAAAAGTGTAGAAGAGAATAAATGGTATGCTTATGAATGAGTCCATTGAAAACAGTGGCATTGTTGCTTTGATAAATTCAGGGCAATTTACAATGATACAGGCAGCACTATAAACTCCAATAATACAGTGCAAACATAAAAAGAGTACAAATATTAAAGGTAAAAAGGTGTTACCATGCAGTGCAATCATATACATAAAAGAGTGTCCATAATATATTGCAGCTAGATTCTATATTAACCGCTTGCCGACCAGCCGCCGTCATTTTACAGCGGCAGGTCGGCACGATCCCGCGAACCGTCGTAGCTATACGACAGCTCATGGGATCGGGATAGCAAGCGCGCGCACACCCGCTGCACTGCAATCGTGAGCACGAGGGACAGAACACGGAAGGAGTGACAGATTGTGTGTTCCTATTAGCTAGGAACCACGATCCGTCACTTCCTCTAGTTAGTCCTCTCCCCCTTCAGTTAGAATCACCTCCCAGGGAACACAATTAACCCCTTGATCGCCCCCTAGTGTTAACCCCTTCACTGCCAGTGACATTTATACAGTAATAAATTCATTTTCATAGCACTGATCTTTGTTTAAATGCCAATGGTCCCAAAAATGTGTCAAAATTGTCCAATGTGTCCGCTGGACTTTGGTGTGATCGTGTGTAGGCAAGTCCGTCCGTTCAAAAGTCCGTCGGAAGTCCGTCAAAAGTCCGTCGAGAGTCCGTCGGAAATTCCGCCCGTGTGTACGCGGCATAAGAGTTTAATTTGAAGGGGGAGGTGTTGGTGACAGCTTATCATCTTGCAAGCAGAAACTGAACTTCTTTCTGGACAGTCTCATGGATTCAACCACTTCAGCCCTGGAAGATTTGGCTGCTGAATGACCAGGCCATTTTTTGCGATTCGGCACTGCATCGCTTTAACTGACAACTGCGCAGCCGTGCTACGCTGTACCCAAACAAAATTGACGTCCTTTTTTTCCCCACAAATAGAGCTTTCTTTTGGTGGCATTTGATCATCTCTGCGTTTTTTATTTTTTTGGGCTATAAACAAAAAAGAGCGACAATTTTGAAATAAACACAATATTTTGTACTTTTTTGCTATAATATATATCCCCATTTTTTTTTTCTCAGTTTGTATGTATTCTTCTACATATTTTTAGTAACAAAAATCGCAATAGGCATATATTGATTGGTTTGCGCAAAAGTTATAACGTCTACAAAATAGGTGATAGATTTATGGCATTTTTATTTTTTATTTTTTTTTACTAGTAATGGCAAGGATCAGCGATTTTTATCGGGACTGCGAAATTGCGGCGGACAGATCGAACACTATTGACACTTTTTTGGGACCATTGACATTTATACAGCGATCAGTGCTATAAATAGCCACTGATTACTCTATAAATGTCACTGGCAGGGAAGGGGTTAACACTAAGGGGTGATTAAGGGGTTAAATGTGTTCCCTCAGTGTGTGTTCTAACTCTGGGGGGATAGGACTGACTGGGGGAGGAGACCGGTCGTTGTTCCTAAGCATTAGGAACAACAAATCTGTCTCCTCACCCCTGACAGAATGGGGATTTGTGTGTTTACACACACAAATTCCCTGTTCTGGCTTTGTCAGGAACTATCGCGGGTGCGCCGGGCACGTGCATCGGCTCCTACAGGTGTGCAGCCCTCTATACCCCTTAAAGCGCCCACCGTACAGCTACGCTTCGAGCAAGGGAGCTATTCTGGTATATGGTACATATACTGTGGCAGGTCGGTTCTATTGCGCAAAACTATGTACCTGTGCGTCATTTCGTGCAATAGCCAGCGGGGGGGATTTGGGACGCTGATTGGTCACAGAAATTCGCTTTTTAAATAAAAAATTATTGGATGTGTTTTATAGCAGAAAGTAAAAAATATTGTTTTTTTTTCCAAAATTGTCAGCCTTTTTTTTTGTTTCTAGCGCAAAAAATAAAAACTGCAGAGATGATCAAATAGCCCAGCACTCCAGCGCACGGCGAGGGGGGGGGGGACACAGAGCAGAGAGACAGTCGTTGGCTCTCTGCCTCGGGACCTCTAAAAACCGAGCGATCAGTGGTGTTTGATTGCTCGATTCTCAGTGTTAGAGCCGGTGGGGGACAGATGCATCGGAGCGATGTTGCATCCACCTAGGTAAGTATGATTCTAAAAAAAAAAAACATTCCCATACTTCACTTTAGACATGTGCACTGCCAAAAAAATGTGCTTGTTTTCGTTTCATTCTTTTTCTTTTTTTTTTTTTCTTTTTAAGGTCATTCGTTATGATCGCAATTTGTAAATTTGTAAATTTGAAAATTTGTAAATTCGAAAATTCGAAAGAATAACTAACTAATAACAACTTAACTATTACTAACTATTAATTTATAGGTATTGGAGTTTCCTTTCAAATTTGTCTGTTAGTGAACGTAACAAATATGAATTTATCCAAAGTTACAGATTATCCAAAATAACGAATGCTGCATCTAAACAAATGGAACGGAACAAATGAATAAATAATAATCATAATAATAATAATAAAAAGTTTTTATTATTATTATTTATTATTATTACTTTGTTACATTCCATTCGATTCGATATGGCATTCGTTATTTGAATAATTTGTAACTTTGGATAAATTCGTATTCTTTATGTTCACTAACAGCCAAATTTGAAAGGAAATTTCAATACCTATAATTTAATAGTTAGTTATTATTAGTTAGTTATTATTTCAGATTTTCGAATTTTCGGGTTTTGGGATTTTCGAATTTCTGAAATTTTTGATTTTTTGAATTTACGAATATTTGGAAAAATTTGTTAAACAGATTTTCGTTAACATGGATATTTCCGAATTAATGAAATTGTCGAAATTCGTTAAAAAAACAAATTCGGAACGAAACGAATTGCACATGTCTACTTCACTTTTAACTGCACATAAAATTAGCAGTACACTATCACACACAACACTTGCATACTGTACATTGCCATATACTTGTGCCTGGTACACACGGTAAGTTTGGGCCCGCTGGGCTGAACAGAAAAAAAAATAAGGAGGAGGTCCTGTACTAAGGTTGTTATGTTAGTACAGCAATCTCCCCACTGAGCTATTGTGTTCTGACGGGTGGACCCCCCCTGCGAGAACACGCTAGTCAGCGTTCGCAGCCATTGGCTGCAAGCGCTGATCGGATGCTGATAGGCTGCTAGTTTTCCAGTAAGCTCATTTGACAGATGCCGGCCATGAGATCGGCTTCTGTCAAACAAGGACCTGTACACTAAGGCTGAATGGCCGGTTTCTACTGTACCGGCTGATTTCAGACGATATTCAGCCTGCGTGTATGGGACTTAACACATATTCTATAACAACTGATTTAGTGATTGATTGTGGGTGACTTTTTTTTTTTTTTGATACACAAAATTTTCATTCCTGGCCACAGATCAACGATTTTTGTTTCTCTCGCATGGCCCAGCATATCTTCCAACTGTCTAATATTTGGAGGGACTGTCCCACTTTTGGAATGCCACTGTCCCTCTTTCCTTATCACTTGTTTTTCTGCACTAAACCTTTCATCCAAATTGCTAAATTATTGCATGTGCATTAGACATGTGCAGAACGAAAAAAATAGTTTTGTTTCGTTTCAATTTGTTTAGTTAAATTTGTTTCATTAGCCTTTTTTCGTTTTCGGAATTTGTTTTGTTTATTCGTTTTCGAATCGATTCAAATTTTTCGAATTCGACTCGAAAAGGTTTTGAATCAATTTGGAATAGTTTTCAAATAGTTTTCGAATTTGAAAAGTTTTCCAGTTTCCAAAGAGAATAAAATAAAATAGAAAATAAAGAAATAGAACAGAAATATTTTTTTTTTCTATTCTATTCCTTTATTTTCTATTCTATTTTATTCTCTTTAGAAATTGGAAAACGGTTTGAATTCGAAAACTTTTTGAATTCAAATTTGAAAACTATTCGAATTCAAAAGTATTAAAAAACTATTCTTAAATGATCCCTCCAAATTTTTTTTTTTCCGTTATTTTAGATTCATTTAAATTTGGTACTATTCTAATTCCGAAATTCTGATACATCCAAATTTCCAAAAAACAAAAATTTGGCTGAATTTTAATTCGGACCGAAAGGAACCGCACATATCTAATGTGCATGCATATCAATGGCAATATGTAGACACTGTACGTATTGCATATGTTTTTTTTATTTTATTTTTCAAAGAGATACACTTAGGGATCTATTTATAAAAATCGAGTCGAGTCGTGTCACCCAGCTCTCACAAATTATGTCCAAATTTTGCTTAAAGTGGTTGTAAAAGCACAAAGGTTTTTTGCCTTCATGCATTCTATGATCCCCTCTCAATTCAGCAATGTCCACGAGAGCCTTGCCTCTCCGGGGACTCGCACTCATGATTGGCCTTTGGCAGCAGTGAGAGCCATTGGCTCTCACTGCTGTCAATCACACGGAGGGGGCGGAGCCGAACCACGGCTCCATGTGTGAATGGACATAGAGAGCCACAGGTTGGGAGTGTGCCTGCTTGGGTGACCCCATTGCAAGCTGCTTGCTCTGGGGGCACCTGGCAGGAGGGAGGAGCCAGAAGCGCTGAAAAGGGACCCAAAAAGAGGAGGATCTTGGTTGCTCTGTGCAAAACCAATGCACAGAGGAGGTAAGTATAACATGTTTGTTATTCAAAAAGATAAATATAACAAGACTTTACAATCGCTTTAATAATTAATTTCATATGATTGTCGTTATGAGTGGCATTTTCTTGATTGATGTGTTTCAGGAAAAATGCCACATTATGGCCACTGGATGGAGCTGGCTCTCATAGGAAATCAACATAAAAAGCAAATAAAGTAGAATTCATGACGGATGGAAGAATGCTTGTGATATTCACCCAGCAAATAATTTTATAAACAGAACCCTTAAACTGCAGCAGAGAAAACTCATGTCATTGACTTTACTCTATGACAGGGTACATTTAGACATGTGTCAGGTGGTGAGAAGGCAATGAGATGCCTTCTCACTGCCTGTTTAAACCCTATTTTTGCTGACAAATGCGGTTGAGGGGTGCAAACGCAATGCACGTGGATACGGGACATTTTTTTGTCCACCTGAATGTGCCACCCGCCAATCTCTACATATTCGGTAGATTCTGCTGCGAGCACAGAGTGAAGCATAGGGACTGCAGCATATAAAACACCCCCGTTTGCTGCCAATTGCAGCTTAAAGGGGTTGTAAACCCTCGTGTATTTTCACCTTAATGCATCCTATACCATAGGGTGAAAAAACTTTTGACACTGACCGGCCCCCCAGCCCCCCCGTTTTACTCACCTGAGCCCTGTAATTCCCTCGGCGGAGATGCGCTGTACCTCTTTGCTCGGGTTTCTCAGCTCTTGATTGGATAGATTGATAGCAGCGCAGCCATTGGCTCCAATGACGCGGGCGCCAGGGGGTGGGGCTGAGTCCTGCATTCTGTGTCTATAGGCGCAAATTCTTGACTTGCAAGCGTGCCCGCACGGTAACCCCCCGGGGAGAACTCTTCTCCTAAGGGGTTTACAGATGCAAGGAGGAGCCGCGAGTGCCGTTGGGGGACCCCAGAAGACGATGATCGGGGCCACACAGTGCAAAACGAAATGCACAGTGGAGGTAAGTATGATATGTTTGTTATTAAAAAAAAAAAAAAAGGGAGGATTTACAACCTCTTTGGGGGGGGGGGGGGGGGGGGCAGTAAAAACATGGCTCAACTGCACATTTTAACCACCCCCCAACTGCACATAAAACTAAACTTAGCTGCATTTTTTACTATATCTGGTCTCCCCCTGTACACAGAACATGGAAATGCAATAGTTTTAGTAAATATAAACTGCTAAATAACTTTTTTCATCAGCAGTATATAGTAGTCTTGTGACTTCTATCATTGCCTGGTTAAAGCTTGTAGGAGGAGTTTTCATTCTCCTCTGACTGTCCTATGAGGTTGCAGGACCCCTGACCCTCTGTCTGAATAGTGTTGATTGGCCCTGTGCTGATCACATGCACCCTCCCATGAAAAAAATAAAATGATCTAGCAATACACACCAAACTGAGCATGTGCAGAGTGACCCCAAGGCTCTGTTCTATCAGGAGATGTTTTGGGGATAGTGTAAGAAAGGGAGGAGCAGAGAAGGCAGGATTAACCTCCCTGGCGGTATTCCCAAGTCTGGCTCCGGGTGGATTTTCAGTACCAAAAGCGGTAACCCCTAGCCAGACTCGGGATCGCATTGCAGGATCCTGGAAGAGCTTACTTACCTTGTCCCCAGGATCTTGCGATGTCTCCCCGCTCTGTGAGCGAGCCGTCCTCCGCTCAATTCATCACAGTGCCCGGGCTCTGTTCCCTGCGAGTGTTGTGATGCACGGGGATGGAGAATGGCGCCAAATTTAAAAAGTAAAACACGCACTACATACAGTCAGGTCCATAAATATTGGGACACCGACACAATTCTAATCTTTTTGGCTCTATACACCACCACAATGGATTTGAAATGAAACAAACACGACATAGTTTAACTGCAGGTCTTCAGCTTTAATTTGAGGGTATTTACATCCAAATCAGGTGAACGGTGTAGGAATTACAACAGTTTGTATATGTGCCTCACACTTTTTAAGGGACCAAAAATAATGGGACAATTGGCTGCTCAGCTGTTCCATGGCCAGGTGTGTGTTATTCCCTCATTATCCCATTTACAAGGAGCAGATAAAAGGTCCAGAGTTCATTATAAGTGTGCTATTTGCATTTGGAATCTGTTGCTGTCAACTCTCAATATGAGATCCAAAGAGCTGTCACTATCAGTGAAGCAAGCCATCATTAGGCTGAAAAAACAAAACATACCCATCAGAGAGATAGCAAAAACATTAGGTGTGGCCAAATCAACTGTTTGGAACATCCTTAAAAAGAAAGAACGCACCGTTGAGCTCAGCAACACCAAAAGACCTGGAAGACCACGGAAAACAACTGTGGTGGATGACCAAAGAATTCTTTCCCTGGTGAAGAAAACACCCATCACAACAGTTGGCCAGATAAAGAACACTCTCCAGGAGGTAGGTGTATGTGTGTCAAAGTCAACAATCAAGAGAAGACTTCACCAGAGTGAATACAGAGGGTTCATCACAAGATGTAAACCATTGGTGAGCCTCAAAAACAGAAAGGCCAGATTAGAGTTTGCCAAACAACATCTAAAAAAGCCTTCACAGTTCTGGAACAACATCCTATGGACAGATGAGACCAAGATCAACTTGTACCAGAGTGATGGGAAGGGAAGAGTATGGAGAAGGAAAGGAACTGCTCATGATCCAAAGCATACCACCTCGTCAGTGAAGCATGGTGGTGGTAGTGTCATGGTGTGGGCATGTATTGCTGCCAATGGAACTGGTTCACTTGTATTTATTGATGATGTGACTGCTGACAAAAGCAGCAGGATGAATTCGGAAGTGTTTCGGGCAATATTATCTGCTCATATTCAGCAAAATGCTTCAGAACTCATTGGACGGCTTCACAGTGCAGATGACCAATGACCCGAAGCATACTGCGAAAGCAACCAAAGGGTTTTTGTAAGGAAAGAAGTGGAATGTTATGCAATGGCCAAGTCAATCACCTGACCTGAATCCAATTGAGCATGCATTTCACTTGCTGAAGACAAAACTGAAGGGAAAATGCCCCAAGAACAAGCAAGAACTGAAGACAGTTGCAGTAGAGGCCTGGCAGAGCATCACCAGGGATGAAACCCAGCGTCTGGTGATGTCTATGCGTTCCAGACTTCAGGCTGTAATTTACTGCAAAGGATTTGCAACCAAGTATTAAAAAGTGAAAGTTTGATGGATGATTGTTAATCTGTCCCATTACTTTTGGCCCATAAAAAGTGGGAGGCACATATACAAACTGTTGTAATTCCTACAACGTTCACCTGATTTGGATGTAAATACCCTCAAATTAAAGCTGAAAGTCTGCAGTTAAAGCACATCTTGTTCGTTTCATTTCAAATCCATTGTGGTGGTGTATAGAGCCAAAAAGATTAGAATTGTGTCGATGTCCCAATATTTATGGACCTGACTGTATACAGTCAGGGCTTTTTTTTCAGCGGGAACACGGGGTAACGCAGTTCCAGTACCTCCAGCACTGACTGTATGTGGGTGGTAAGGGGTGCTGGGGTGTGCTGCAGGGTCTATTGATGTTGGCTGCTGAGAGATCTATTCTACCTGGAGGGGGTCTATTTTTGCAGGGGGGTCTATTCTTACTGGTGAGGGACTTATTATTGCTGGGGGTGGGTCTTATATCGCTGAAGGCTCAGTTATGGCTAGGAGAGATCTACTGTTGAGGGAGGGGACTATTGTTGCTGGCTACTGGAGAGTCTATTGATGCTGGCTGTGAGAAGATCTGTTGTTGCTGCCGGGGGATTTTGTTTTGGGTGGCCCATTGTTAATGGGGGGATCTATTGTTGCTAGAGGGGGCTTTATTGTTACTGGCTACAGGGGATCTATTTTACTGTTTTTTTTTTCTTTTCTTTTTACTTGTTATCATTAATAAATTCCATACAAATGACTTATCACCACAAAATTATACTTGGTTCTGTATTCTCTAAAAGGGCAGTATTGGAAGGTAGGTAAAGGGTGCTCGGAGGTGGGTAGAGGAGGAGAAAAGGGGTGACTCAGAAAGGGGGAGTTCCTGTACCTATTTTCTGAGAAAAAAAGCCCTGCATACAGTACACTGTAATTTTACAGATTACATTACTGTATCAATTTATTTCCTTGTCAAAAGAAGTTTATTGAGTATACAATGTTATAAAGATACATAAAGTAAGTTTACAAGGATCTATAAAGTAAGCTCATTGTTTTACAGTAGGGTTTATATAGGTAAATATCATGAAATTTCAAATATTAAACATTGGGTTCACGTAAACCTAAATTAAAGATATATATCATTTCCTTAGTTACTTTTGTAGGTATTTAAATGATTTATACCTACTATACATATTGTTTACAAGTAGAGTGTATATAGGTCAAATAAATTCTGATAATGAGCTTTAATCGTAAGGTGGAGAAAAGGAAAGAGAAAGAAGAAAAAGGGTTGAAAGGTAGAGGTATGGTCCACAAGGTTGTCCCGCTCGTCAGTTTATTATTCTTTTTAGTTCTCTTTGAAGCCTTAGAATGGGTGTCTCTGTAAGTCATTTAATCTGTTACCATGGCAACAGGACAGAGTCATTGAAATTTGACAGGAACTGTTGTTTTATCCAGGGGTGCCAAAGTTTTTCAAATTTTGGAATTTGATTTTGATCGATGGCTACCATCTTAGCATGGGACATTGTATTATTCATTCTGTGAATTGTTTCTGCTAGTACCAATGTAGGAGATTTCCATGCCTTGGCCACTGTTTGTTTTGCAGCCGTTATTAGTTGGATCATAAGTTTGAATTGAGAGAGTGTTAACCATTCCGGTTTTAGATTAAGTAAAGTTAAATATGGATCTGGTTGTATTATCTTTTTAAATATTTTAGATGCAATCACGAAAACTTCCTTCCAGAAGGTTTGGATTACTGGGCACGTCCACCATATGTGTAAATATGTGCCTATTTCTGGGCATCCTCGAAAACAAAGAGCTGAGGTATTAGGTGAATATTTTGCCACTCTAGCGGGTACAAGGTACCAGCGAGTTAGGACTTTATAATTTGTCTCCAGTGCTAAGATGTTGGGTGAAGATGACTTAGATGTGAGCCATATGTTAGACCAGTCCGTGTCTTCTAAAGTTCGTCCCAGGTCCTCCTCCCACCTCTGAACGTAAGAGGGTCTATTAAGATTTGCTACTCCATATAATTGATTATAAAGTGATGAAATTGTACCTTTAGCAAGTGGATCTGTTGTACAGATTGATTCAAAAATGGATAATTGGGATAAAGGTGTATCCCCCTTTAGGAATGGTGTATAGAAATTTTTGATTTGGAGATATCTAAATATCTCAGAGTTTGGTAGATCATATTTTTCTCTAAGCGATGGTAATGAAAGGAATGATTTAGATGCTATGAAGTCATTTAGTGTCTGAATGCCTGATGTTGTCCAAGCTTTAAAAGAATTTGGGTAGATCCATGCCGGATAAAAGGCCGGATTTCTGATAAAAGAAAGGAGAGGATTGTGTGGAGATTGTAACTGATATTTGGATTTTAGTTTATCCCAGAGAGATAAGAAGTGTTTAGTTATGGGATTATGAATTTTAAAGCGGTCTTTAGGATCAAGCCATAATAAATTTGATATTAATAGAGGGTCATTTTCTGAAGCCTCTATAAATACCCATAATGGGATTTCCTGTTTTGCATGGTATTTGGACAGACTGGCAAAATGTGCTGCTCTGTAGTAGTTAGTAAAATTAGGGTATCCCAGGCCTCCTTTATTTTTGGGAAGATGTAGTGTGTGTATAGGTATACGTGGTTTAGAAGAGCCCCATATAAACGAAGTTGCTCTTTTTTGTACTATTCTCAAAAAATAGGAAGGAATTGGAATAGGGAGGACTCTGAATAGATAAAGCAATTTGGGTAGAATAGTCATTTTGATTGCATTAATTTTCCCTATCCAGGATAAAGGAAGTTGCGACCATTGTTTTATTAGATTTGTGATCTGTCTTAATACAGGAGGATAATTGGTTGAGAATAGGGATGAGCCGAACACCCCCCGGTTCGGTTCGCACCAGAACCCGCGAACGGACCGAAAGTTCGCACGAACGTTAGAACCCCATTGACGTCTATGGGACTCGAACGTTCGAAATCAAAAGTGCTCATTTTAAAGGCTAATTTGCATGGTATTGTCCTAAAAAGGGTTTGGGGACCCGGGTCCTACCCCAGGGGACATGTATCAATGCAAAAAAAACTTTTAAAAACGGCCGTTTTTTCGGGAGCAGTGATTTTAATGATGCTTAAAGTAAAAAAAAAAAAGTGAAATATTCCTTTAAATATCGTACCTGGGGGGTGTCTATAGTATGCCTGTAAAGTGACGCGTGTTTCCCATGTTTAGAACAGTCCCTGCACCAAATGTCATTTTTAAAGGAAAAAATCTCATTTAAAACTGCTTGCGGGTTTAATGTCATGTCGGGTCATGGCAATATGGATGAAAATCAGTGAGACAAACGGCATGGGTACCCCCCAGTCCATTACCAGTCCCTTTGGGTCTTGTATGGATATTAAGGGGAACCCCGCACCCAAATTAAAATAAGGAAAGGTGTGGGGCCACCAGGCCCTATATACTCTGAACAGCAGTATACAGGCGGTGCAAACAAGACAGGGACTGTAGGTTTGTTGTTAAGTAGAATCTGTTTGTAATTTTGAACATTTTTAACGTGTTTAGCTCCAGCCAAAAAATCTTTTCTAAGCTTTTTGGAAAACATAGGGAAGGGTTATCACCCCTGTGACATTTGTTTTGCTGTCTTTCCTCCTCTTCAGAAGATTTCACCTCACTTTTTTGTCCCAATGAAAAATGTTTTTTGAAAATTTGGGTTTTTTTGTGGAACAAGGATTGGAAAGCATCAGTGGAAAGGAGAACTTGTTTTCCCATATTAACTCTTACAGGAGAGAATTTCCCTTCCTAGGGGTAGATTTCATCTCACTTCCTGTTGTCTCCTTCCGTTTACAAGTAGGAGTCGTTTGTAAGTTAGATGTTTGAAAGTAGGGTCCTGCCCTATATACTCAGCAGAAATTTGGGCCTTAGGTGTTGCTGTGGCCACAACACTGTAAGCCCTCACAGGGCCCTGCTGTGAAATATTAGATCAAGAATTGTAATTACATGCCCCTGTTGAACAGGAGCTGAAAAATTAGGCCTTAGGCACTGGTGCTGGTGCCACAACACTGCAACCCCTCACAGACACTCTAGTTGGAACGCAGGAACGAGCCCTGCTGCAAATTATTGCTTCAAAAATTGTAATTACACGCCCCTGTTAGACAGGGGCAGAAAAATTGGGCCTTAGGCACTGGTGCTGGTGCCACAACACTGCAACCCCTCACAGACACTCTAGTTGGAACGCAGGAACGAGCCCTGCTGCAAAGTATTGCATCAAAAATTGTAATTACACGCCCCTGTTAGACAGGGGCAGAAAAATTGGGCCCTAGGCACTGGTGCTGGTGCCACAACACTGCAACCCCTCACAGACACTCTAGTTGGAATGCAGGAACGAGCCCTGCTGCAAAGTATTACATCAAAAATTGTAATTACACGCCCCTGTTAAACAGGGGCTGAAAAATTGTGCCTTAGGCACTGGTGGTGGCGCCCAGAACCAAAAATGTTCTTACAAGCTATCAGCGTGATGATTGAGGAGGAAGAGGATAATTACTCAGGGATAGTCACTCAGCATCAGCATAGGCAGTCTTTGAAGGGATCTGAGATTTCAAAAAAAATTATTCGGTTACATCAGCATCAGGTGCTTGGTAGCTGGTGGTGATCCAAGACTCATTCATTTTTATGAAGGTCAGCCGATCGACCGAGTCGGTGGACAGACGCACCCTGTGATCGGTTACCACGCCTCCAGCAGCACTGAATGTGCGTTCCGAAAGAACGCTGGATGCAGGACAGGCCAGTAGCTCAATTGCATACTGTGCAAGCTCTGGCCAGTGATCCATCCTCAAGACCCAGTAACCCAGAGGATTTTCGGTGGGAAAGGTGTCCAAGTCTGATCTTGCCCCTAGGTATTCCTGCACCATGTAAAACAGACGCTGGCGATGGTTGCTGGAACCGATCATACCTTGGGGCTGCGGACCAAAAAATTGTCTGAACGCATCGGTCAGACGGCCACCTTCTCCACCGCTCCTTCTTTGACTGACCGAAGCCTCAGCAACACGTTGTCCAGAAACAGGAGTTTGTAACCTCCCAGTCTCTGGGAACGCGTTGCACAGACCTTTCTGCAAGGCCTCCCGAAGATGTTTCATCCTCTGCTCCCTCTGCGATGGCAAGATAAGGTCCGCAACCTTACCCTTGTAACGTGGATCAAGGAGGGTTGCCAGCCAGTATTGGTCCTTCTCCTTGATACCACGAATACGAGGATCCTTACGCAGGCTTTGCAGGATCAGGGAGGCCATGCAGCGTAGGTTTGCTGAGGCATTCGGTCCGGAGTCCTCTGGGTCACTAAGAACGACATGGTCCGCAGCCACCTCCTCCCAGCCACGTACAAGTCCATGTGTTTCTTGGGACTGATCCCTTAAAGACTGCTGCTGATGCTGAGTGCCAGGCTCCACCTCCATACTGACACAATCTTCCTCCTCCTCCTCTTCCTCCTCCTCCTCTTCCTGTGTGATTGGCGGGCACGCAGGAACACTGTCTGGATAAAGGGGGCCTTGAGAGCTAAGGAAGTCCTCCTCTTCCTGCCTCTGTTCTGCCTCAAGTGCCCTGTCCATTATTCCACGCAGCGTGTGCTCCAACAGGTGGACAAGGGGGACAGTGTCACTGATGCATGCACTGTCACTGCTCACCATCCTCGTGGCCTCCTCGAATGGTGACAGGACAGTGCATGCATCCCTGATCATGGCCCACTGGCGTGGGGAAAAAAAACCAAGCTCCCCTGACCCTGTCCTGGTGCCATAGTCGCACAGGTACTCATTGATGGCCCTCTGCTGCGTGTGCAGCCGCTGCAGCATGGCCAACGTTGAGTTCCACCTGGTGGGCATGTCACAGATTAGGCGGTTCTTGGGCAGGTTAAACTCCTTTTGGAGGTCCGTCAGCCGAGCACTGGCATTATATGACCGGCGGAAATGCACACAGACTTTCCTGGCCTGCCTCAGGACATCCTGTAAGCCCGGGTACCTGCCCAAGAACCGCTGCACCACCAAGTTAAGGACGTGAGCCAAACAGGGCACATGGGTCATTTGTCCCTGTCGGAGGGCAGAGAGGAGGTTGGTGCCATTGTCGCAAACCACCATTCCTGCCTTAAGTTGGCGTGGCGTCAACCACCTCTGAACCTGCCCCTGCAGAGCTGACAGAACCTCTGCCCCAGTGTGGCTCCTGTCCCCCAAGCACACCAGCTCAAGCACCGCATGGCATCTTTTGGCCTGCGTACTTGCGTAGCCCCTTGAACGCCTACGGAGCACCGCTGGTTCCGAGGAAGAGGCCATGGAGGAAGAAGAAGAGGAGGGGGTGGAGGAGAGAGGTGTGTCACAATCAGCATTTTGGAGGCGTGGTGGCGGAACAACCTCCAACACTACTGCACCTTGTCCTGCATCCTTCCCAGCTGCCAGCAGAGTCACCCAATGCGCCGTGAAACTTAGGTAACGTCCCTGTCCATGCCTGCTGGACCATGAGTCAGCGGTAATATGCACCTTACCGCTGACCGCCCTGTCCAGCGAGGCATGGACATTGCCTTCCACATGCCGGTAGAGAGCCGGAATCGCCTTCCGTGAGAAAAAGTGGCGTTTGGGTACCTGCCACTGAGGAACCGCACATTCCACAAACTCACGGAAGGGGGCAGAGTCTACCAACTGAAAAGGCAGCAGTTGAAGTGCTAGCAATTTTGCCAAGCTAGCATTCAACCGCTGGGCATGTGGATGGCTGGGAGCAAACTTCTTTCGGCGGTGCAGCAGCTGGGGCAGGGAAATTTGCCTGGTACAATCTGACGTCGGTGTACCAAAAGCAGATTGCCCACAAGTACTTGGTTGTGACACACCTAATTCTACACCTTCATTCCTCTCACTGCAGGTCTCAGAGAGGACTGAAGGTCTAGTGGGGTTGGAAATCTCAGCTGATGAGGAGCAAGGAGAGATCCTCTTTGTTCTTTGGTGTGGGTCTTTTAGATACGCTTGCCAACGAACTGCATGGCAGGTCAACATATGTCTGGTCAAGCATGTGGTACCCAAGCGGGAGATATTTTGGCCACGCGAGATACGCTTGAGACATATGTTGCAAATAGCAGCGGTGCGATCTGATGCACTCGTCTCAAAAAAGGCCCACACCAAAGAACTTTTTGAATAACGCGCAGAGACTGCAGCGCCCTGCACATGTGGAGCTTTGGGGTGTGATGCAGTCAATGTGCTGCCCTTAGGCTGGCCCCTGGAGGGCATCCTGCCTCGTTGGTGATGTGCTGCCGCCTCCTCCTCCTCCTCCTCCTCCTCCTCCTCTCTCCTATCAGGCACCCACGTTGAGTCAGTGACCTCATCATCCCCTCCCTCCTCATCACTGGAGCAAACCTGGCAGTATGCTGCAGCAGGGGGAGCATGACTGCCAGATTGCTGTCCTTCTTGGGCACCCCCTCTGTCCGCGCTCATGTTACTGCCTTCATCGAGCTCAGTATCGTCATCAGAGCCTTCCAAACGCTGGGCATCCTCCTGGAGCATGTACCCAACACTGTGGTCAAACAGTTCGAGGGAATCCTCATGAGGACATGGTGGAGCTAGGGAAGGAGTCACTGATGACATTGAGCTGAGGGAAGAGGCCGCTGCTTTGCCAGACAAAGCACCCTGGGCATGGGTGAGAGAGGATGAGGAGGATGAGGACGGCTTGGTCATCCACTCGACCAAGTCTTCCGCATGTTGCGGCTCAACATGGCCAGCTGCCGAAAAAAAGGCCAAGCGTGTCCCATGGCCACGTGCTGATGAGGATGCACCGTCTCCACGACCAGCACTAGACACAGAGCCTGCTTGCCCTCTCTTATTGGCTTGTGACTGTCTGCCTCTCCTTCTTGGCCTTCCAGACATACTAATGGCCTGTAGCTGCACTAAGCTGGGATAGAACACCTGTAATTTTCTTCAAGTAGCTTTATATACTGTAACCAGACAAGCCTGCCTGTCAGTAGGAAGATAACAGGAACGGATCTAGCTGAACACTGTGAGCAGGACGCACTGTACTAAATGTAAATAGTCTAGCTGCCTGACCGTGGTACTAATAGGATCAAATAGAACACCTGTAATTTTCTTCAGGTAGCTTTATATACTGTAACCAGACAAGCCTGCCTGTCAGTAGGAAGATAACAGGAACGGATCTAGCTGTACACTGTGAGCAGGACGCACTGTACTAAATGTAAATAGTCTAGCTGCCTGACCGTGGTACTAATAGGATCAAATAGAACACCTGTAATTTTCTTCAGGTAGCTTTATATACTGTAACCAGACAAGCCTGCCTGTCAGTAGGAAGATAACAGGAACGGATCTAGCTGTACACTGTGAGCAGGACGCACTGTACTAAATGTAAATAGTCTAGCTGCCTGACCGTGGTACTAATAGGATCAAATAGAACACCTGTAATTTTCTTCAGGTAGCTTTATATACTGTAACCAGACAAGCCTGCCTGTCAGTAGGAAGATAACAGGAACGGATCTAGCTGTACACTGTGAGCAGGACGCACTGTACTAAATGTAAATAGTCTAGCTGCCTGACCGTGGTACTAATAGGATCAAATAGAACACCTGTAATTTTCTTCAGGTAGCTTTATATACTGTAACCAGACAAGCCTGCCTGTCAGTAGGAAGATAACAGGAACGGATCTAGCTGAACACTGTGAGCAGGACGCACTGTACTAAATGTAAATAGTCTAGCTGCCTGACCGTGGTACTAATAGGATCAAATAGAACACCTGTAATTTTCTTCAGGTAGCTTTATATACTGTAACCAGACAAGCCTGCCGGTCAGTAGGAATTTAACAGGAACGGATCTAGCTGAACACTGTGAGCAGGACGCACTGCACTAAATGTAAATAGCAGGAACGGATCTAGCTGAACACTGTGAGCAGGACGCACTGCACTAAATGTAAATAGTCTAGAAGATAACAGGAACGGATCTAGCTGAACACTGTGAGCAGGACGCACTGCACTAAATGTAAATAGTCTAGAAGATAACAGGAACGGATCTAGCTGAACACTGTGAGCAGGACGCACTGCACTAAATGTAAATAGCAGGAACGGCTCTAGCTGAACACTGTAAGCAGGACGCACTGCACTAAATGTAAATAGCAGGAACGGATCTAGCTGAACACTGTGAGCAGGACGCACTGCACTAAATGTAAATAGCAGGAACGGATCTAGCTGAACACTGTGAGCAGGACGCACTGCACTAAATGTAAATAGCAGGAACGGATCTAGCTGAACACTGTGAGCAGGACGCACTGCACTAAATGTAAATAGCAGGAACGGATCTAGCTGAACACTGTGAGCAGGACGCACTGCACTAAATGTAAATTGCAGGAACGGATCTAGCTGAACACTGTGAGCAGGACGCACTGCACTAAATGTAAATAGTCTAGAAGATAACAGGAACGGATCTAGCTGAACACTGTGAGCAGGACGCACTGCACTAAATGTAAATAGCAGGAACGGATCTAGCTGAACACTGTGAGCAGGACGCACTGCACTAAATGTAAATAGCAGGAACGGATCTAGCTGAACACTGTGAGCAGGACGCACTGCACTAAATGTAAATAGCAGGAACGGATCTAGCTGAACACTGTGAGCAGGACGCACTGCACTAAATGTAAATTGCAGGAACGGATCTAGCTGAACACTGTGAGCAGGACGCACTGCACTAAATGTAAATAGTCTAGAAGATAACAGGAACGGATCTAGCTGAACACTGTGAGCAGGACGCACTGCACTAAATGTAAATAGCAGGAACGGATCTAGCTGAACACTGTGAGCAGGACGCACTGCATTAAATGTAAATAGTCTAGATAGAAGATAACAGGAACGGATCTAGCTAAACTGAATACAGTGTATATATATATATGCAACACCTGGGATGCATATATATACACAATACACTGTAAGTGCAGCTAACTGACTGACTGTTCTGCCTAATCTATCTAACTCAAATCAAATGACACTGTCTCTCTCTCTCTCTATCTCTCAGCACACCGGAACACACACTACACAGGGCCGCCGTGCAGGCGGCCTTATATAGTGTGGGGTGTGTACTAAATCCCCTGAGCCATAATTGGCCAAAGCCACCCTGGCTTTGGCCAATTACAGCTCTCTCTACTGACAGCGCTGTGATTGGCCAAGCATGCGGGTCATAGTGCATGCTTGGCCAATCATCAGCCAGCAATGCACTGCGATGCCGCAGTGAATTATGGGCCGTGACGCGCCACACGAATTTAGCGCGAACGGCCCATAACGTTCGCAATTCGGCGAACGATCGAACAGCCGATGTTCGAGTCGAACATGGGTTCGACTCGAACACGAAGCTCATCCCTAGTTGAGAATAAGTCAGAATAGATGCTGTTAAATGAATTCCAAGATATGGGATTGATTTTTCTGCCCATGTGAATGGGAGTGCAGCCTTAGCCGGGATCAATTCCATGTTTGTGAGTGAAATATTAAGCACTAGGCATTTCTTAGGATTAATCATAAGGCCGGATAGGGCTGCAAATCCATCAAGAGCTGGTATTAAGTTAGGACCAGAGACCTGTGGTGATGATAGAAAAAGTAATATATCGTCTGCAAATATACATAATTTGTGTGTAATACCTCCTACTTCAATGCCAGTTATAGTTTGGTTTGTTCTGATGTATTGGGCCATGGGTTCGAGTATAAGGGCAAATAATAAGGGAGATAATGGGCAACCCTGTCGGGTACCTCTTTCGATATTAAAGGCTTCAGATTTGTATCCAGCATATTTTATATAGGCTTTGGGTTTATTATATAATGCTTTGATCCATGTTAAAAAGTGGGGTCCAAAACCCCATTTTTGTAATGAATATTGCATATATTGCCAGGATACTGTGTCAAATGCCCTCTTAATATCGAGAGATAGAAAACATAAAGGGATTTTCCGTTTTTTAGCAATATGTGCCAATAACACTGCCCTGCGTATATTATCGCCTGCCTGTCTATTTGGCATGAAGCCTACTTGATCTCTATGTATTAATTTTCCTATAATGCTATTGAGGCGTTTTGCTATTATTTTTGCTAATAATTTAATATCGAGGTTTAACAGAGAGATCGGCCGATAATTCACACAGGAAGTATCATCAGAAAGGGGTTTTGGGATCATACAAACAATTGCCATTAGTGTTTCTTGCCGAAAAGAATGTCCATCTAGAAGTTTGTTAAAAGTTTTAGTGAGAATGGGAGAGAGTATTTCTGAGAATGTTTTGAAGTATAAAGCCGAGTAGCCGTCTGGGCCTGGTCTTTTGTTAAGTTTTAGGTCTTTTATGGCGTTAGCAACTTCATCTATAGTTATAGGCTCATCCAAACTGCTTTTTTGATTCTGAGATAACTCAGGTAAGTTTATTTTTGAGAAGAAGGATTCAGCTTCTGTAGGATTAAATTCATTGTTTGTCTTGTATAAAGTTGCGAGATGTGAGTGAAATTTATGGACTATTTTAACTGGATTACAAGTGTAAACATTTTTTGATAATTTCAAACGTATTGGTTTGAAAGATTTGTTAGTTGAATTTAATGCCCGAGCCAAATATGTACCTGGTTTGTTTGTATTCATGTAGAAATTGTGTTTGGAGCGTTTGAGGGATTTATCAACTGACTCAGTGAGAAATAGATCGTATTCCAATCTAGATTTTTCCAGATGAGATTTTGTACTCTGAGATGGATTATCTTGAAATGATATGTAGGCTGCATTAAAATTGAGTTCTAGTTTTTTTGCTAGATTTTTGCGTTCCCGTTTAAATAGTGCCATTTGTCTTTGTATTGTACCACGCAAGACAGGCTTATGAGCTTCCCACAGTGTTATTGGGGAGATGTCTGTTGTATTATTAATTGATATGTATTCCTTTAAAGCTTGTTCAATGGCCATCTGATGTAGTGGGTGTTTGAGCATTATGTCCGGTAAGTACCACGTTGGGTCATGCGCTTTTGGTATGGCTGAGGCTATAGTAGTGTATACTGCATTATGGTCAGACCACGGAATCGGAATTATATCTGATGCAATAATTTCTGGTATCATTCCTATTGTTAGAAAAATATGATCTATTCTGGTGAAGGTTTGATGAGGGTGCGAGAAATAAGTGAATTTCTTTTTCATTGGGTTACTTTCTCTCCATGAATCTACCAGATTGTATTTGGAAAGAAGTTGAGAAAAAGGTAATCTAGAGGTTATTTTGGATGGTGTAAAAGGTGATTTATCTAGAAATGGGAGGAGGACCTGGTTCGAATCCCCACACATTATCACTGTTCCTATTTTGTGTGTATTAATCACTTGTAATATATGTGAGAGGAATGGTGTAGGTTGTTTGTTAGGAGCGTAGTAGGAAATCACAGTGATTGCTGTATCCATTATATAACCCATGAGTATCAGGTATCTACCTTCTGGGTCTTTAATTTCTGATGATAAGGTGAATGGTGTGGATCGGTGAAATGCAATTAGAGTTCCCCTTTGCTTGGTACAGGCAGAAGCCGTGTAAATTTGTTGATAAAAAGGAGAAATATATTTTGGAGTAGAATCTTTGGTGAAGTGTGTTTCTTGGAGGCATACTATGTGAGCCTTCTTGTTATGGAAAGTACGGAAGGCTTTGGTCCTTTTTTGAGGGACATTTATTCCCTGAACATTCAGGGAAAGTATATTCAGTGGTGCCATGGCAATAGATCAAATAGTTTTGACTTACTTTTTGTTATGCAGAGCTGACTGCGCAGATCAACCTGTGTGGACTGAAGAGATGAATAGATAGAAAAGAAACCAGTGAATTCTGGAGTAAAGAGTAAACAAAAAACATATGAGATTAAATGATACATTGTATAAATTATTTTTTGCAAGTAATCACAATTTACCCGTGAAAGAGAGTAAATATCTCTCTCAGGGGAATAAGTGCCTTCGTCACACTCCCACATAATATGATTGGGAGAATGAGGAGGGCTAATGGGGGTACACGGATCTTCCGCTTACAGGAGAGAAGTGCTATGTCAAAAGACATCAAAATGATGTTTCATTAATTGGAGTGCAGAATATAGTTTTTGTTGAAATTATTTATTCCAGGGTGGTTGTATATGGTTAGTCTTGCCCTAGGCTAAATAATTCAGTTAGAAAGGTACTGTTAATAACTTTGGTATTGATGAAGATAGTTTGAATTATTTTGGGATTTTAACCATTTTAGAGTAAACAATTACATATTTTATTCATATGTAACTGTTTAGATATGTTAACTCATAAAAGTATCAATTTATTTCAACTCCCTTTTGTCCCTAGTGGTTTGTCCAGTGCCCTGCATGCAGTTTTATATTATATATACTGTTGTTTTTGCCTGTAAACTGGAGATTGTCCATAGCAACCAAAACCATCCCTATACATCAAAAGCAGGTTTAGACCAGCTAGAAAACAGCGATAATAAATTAAAATCACTTGCAGAATTGAGCGATAGTGATTTGTGGGGAAATCCGTCATCAAACACTGAAAGTAATGACAGCGACAATTCTGCAACTGAGCAAATTTCAGTGTTTTTGATTTGATTACATTATTGAATCATTTTTAATTATTATTATATTATTATTTCTTATAATTATTTATAGTTATTTATTATATTATAATTTATGATTTTGTGTTTCAAACTTTATCATACCTGGGATGTCTACTAGACTCTTGTTTGGACAGATTTAAGTGTGTTATTCCTAAGAATTACAGGCCTACAATATAAAACGCCAAATTTCCATGCAAAATAATTGTACCACTTTCAGCACCAAAAATCTGAAATAATCATACCGCCAGGGAGGTTAAACAGCCTTTTTGCACAATGCAGCAGATTACTCCTTAGGCTCCACAGTGAATATAACAAGCATGCTTTACTACATATACAGATTGATTTTACTGTTGTGGGTTTAGTAACACTTTAAGTCTGTCAGGGTTCTGTACATCTCAGGAGATTGGATGGACAGAAACATAGCTCTCCACTGTCCCTGATTTGGAACAAAGTCCCTCTGTCCCTCATTCCTCCTCATTTGTCCCTAATTTTGGTCTGTTCTATATAGTTTTATATAAAATTCACTTTTTATCTTTCAAAAAGTGTTTCTCAGTGCTAAACTTTTCATCCAATTTCTAAATTGTTGCATTTGTAAATTTCAAAATTCAGTAAAAAAGAATAGTAGTGGCAAAAAAGAGCACTTGTGTGTTGAACTAATCATTGTTTTTGTATAATTCTCCTTTAATGGGGCGTGGCAGGGGGCGTGTCCTATGCCTACATGCTTTTGCTGATGGGTGTCCCTCCTTCCCATCTCAAAAAGTTGGGAGGTATGCAGAAATATGAAATATATGGCAAGCTAAACCAGCTACCTTATACACTGTGCAAAATTATAAACACAACACTTTTGTGTTCGCCCCCTATTTATCATGAGCTGAACGCAAAGATCTACGACTTTTTCTATGTACACAAAAGGCCAATTTCTCTCAAATATTGTTCACAAATCTGTCTAAATCTGTGTTAGTGAGCACTTCTCCTTTGCCGAGATAATCCATCCACCTCACAGGTGTGTCATTAAGGCCACAATAAAAGGCCACGCTAAAATGTGCAGTTGTACTGCTTTGGGTGGTCGGGGGGTCAGAAACCAGTCAGTATCTGGTGTGACCACCATTTGCCTCACGCAGTGCAGCACATCTCCTCTCACATAGTGTTGATCAGGTTGTTGATTGTGGCCTGTGGAATGTTGGTCCATTCCTCTTCAATGGCTGTGCGAAGTTGCTGGATATTGGCAGGAACTGGAACACGCTGTTGTATATGCCGATCCAGAGCATCCCAAACATGCTCAATGGGTGACATATCCGGTGAGTATGCTGGCCATGCAAGAACTGGGATATTTTCAGCTTCCAAGAATTGTGTACAGATCCTTGTAACATGGGGCTGTGCATTATCATGCTGCAACATGGGGTGAGGGTCATGGGTGAATGGCACAACAATGGGCCTCAGGATCTCGTCACGATATCTCTGTGCATTCAAAATGCCATCAATAAAATGCACCTGTGTTCGTTGTCCATAACATATGCCTGCCCATACCATAACCCCACCACCACCATGGGCCACTCGAACCACAACGTTCACATCAGCAAACCGCTCACCCACACAACACCATACACGCTGTCTGCCATCTCTCCTGTACAGTGAAAACCGGGATTCATACGTGAAGAGAATGCCTCTCCAAAGTGCCAGACGCCATTGAATGTGAGCATTTGCCCACTCAAGTCGGTTGCGACGATGAACTGCAGTCAGGTTTAGACCCAGATGAGGACGATGAGCATGTAGATGAGCTTCCCTGAGACAGTTTCTGACAGTTTGTGCAGAAATTCTTTGGTTATGCAAACTGATTGTTGCAGCAGCTGTCCGGGTGGCTGGTCTCAGACGATCTTGGTGGTGAAGATGCTGGATGTGGAGGTCCTGGGCTGGTGTGGTTATACTAGGTCTGCGGTTGTGAGGCCAGTTGGATGTACTGCCAAATTCTCTGAAACGCCTTTGGAGATGGCTTATGGTAGACAAATAAAAAAGAGGGGGGAAGGTTGGGACTTTGAATGAGGTGCGCATGATGCAGCCCAATCACACTCACAGAGGTGCAAACATATGTATGTTTATTAAGGAGCAATGATCAACATGGCATAAAAACGCATTGCATACATTAAACATAAAATCACATATAGACAATAAATCTATGTATATACAATCATAGGACATGGGTAGGTACAATTATGCATCTTAATCCCCCAAGCAAGATAAAAGTCATGTGAAGTAAAAAACATCTGAAAATTGGTCAATGTGTGTTTGATGCATCAAAGGTAGGCCCGACGCTGCGTTTCATGGACTTCAATCCACTCTTCAGGAGCCAGATGCATCTAAATTCTATAAAAAATGTATGAAAAGCAATATAGTTTCAGGGTCTAACAAGATCAGCAGAAAAGGGGGACATTTGGGCATAATGGGCCATGCCAAAAAGGTTACGCACATGATAGCCAAAACTGGGACCGTGCGACAAAAAGCCAGGGGTGAGCCATGGAGCCTGGCCCGGGAGCTGAGAGGGGGACCTCAATGAGGAACACCGGGGGCGTGGCCTAGACGGGCATGTGAGCGGACGCATTACACGGAGCTCCCGCCACTGATCCTTCTAACATCCTGAACCCGCTTCTGATCCGAACCCAGAACCGACCCACCAGCACACCGCGACCCCGCAGAACGCCTCGCAGCATCGGCGAACGATTTAGGAGGCCCAGAATGACCAGAAAGGGGGAGAAAGAAGCAGCAGCAGCGGCGGCCATGGATGGCCAAGATGGCGCCGGCCCTCCTCTGCCACAGCGTGCGGCTCGCAGCACAGACAAGACACAGGAACCGAGCGGTAAGGCAGCAAAGTCTGGCAAACAGTGGGGGAAAGAGCAGCTCAGGGACATGGTATATTATGCCCAAAAGATGCAGGGACAGAGCGGTGCCTCCCCCCTGAATCAGCAGTCACTGGCAATGGACACTGAGGGACATGAAGGCGCCATGGCACTAGATGACACGCTGCCATTAGAGGGCTCCCTGATCCTCAATGCAGATGGCTCTGACTCCATGCAGGAAGAGACACAGCAGCCTACATTAAGCGATATTCTGCGGGCGGTACAGAGTTGCACAGCATCTGTAAATGGACTGAAAATGCAATTTGGGAGCCTCACTGAGACTGTCTCTCTCCTGCGCCATGACATCCAAAAGATTAGGGAGAGAACCACAGCGGTGGAGGGAAGGATCAGTGAGGTGGAGGATATATTACCTCCCCTCACTAGAGATACTAGAAGTGCATTACAGCAAGCAGCCCAGGCCAACGCCAAAAATGACGACATCGAGAATTGTCTCAGGAGGAATAATGTACGCATAGTGGGGCTCCCAGAGAAGGTGGAGGGAAGGGACCCCACAGCATTTACAGAAATGTGGTTACAGGACACATTTGGCAAAGATGTTTTCACCGCGCTCTTTGCAGTGGAGCGAGCACACCGTACACCACTGAGACCCCTCCCCCCAGGCAATCCACCTAGATCAATGCTAGAGAAATAATACTTCGATTAGCCAGGGAGAAGGGTGCAGTGCACTATAACGGAACAAAAATCTCCTTTTATCCTGACTTCTCGGCCGAGGTACAGCGCAAAAGGGCCAAGTTTGCGGAAGTAAAGAAAAGATTGCAGAAGATTCAAGTCACATATGCCATGTTATACCCGGCCAAATTACGCATCACGGCAAGAGGTCAGTCCACATTCTTTGAGTCTGCAGCCGAAGCGTCCGCCTGGTTGGACCGCAACGAGCAGGATCTAAGGAGGAGAAGAGAGGCAGATATGGGAGAGTGAACGACACTACGAGAAGCTGGGAAGTCGGTCAGTCATCACTAGACGTTTTATAGTCTACAACATATTTTGCGGGACATTGTTACTATTTCACAAAGTTAACGCGCGACAAGAGCTTTGTTCACAAGAGATATACCAAGAAACGGCAAATACCAAGGTGGGATAGCTGTACCCACAGGAACTTTTTTGAAAATTCAAGTTTTGGCCCAGTTGAAGGGGCTGGTTAAAATGTGCCCGGTTGGCACCGGTTTACAGCACAACTTAAGATGCACAGACGGAACGGGGGAATCCCCCCCTGACCACTTTGGGAAAATTGCTCACATCCACGGTACAGGCGCCAAAACGTGGAACACACAGTTCCGGTTAGGAAGGACACTTCTGAATATGAAGACATCACGCACATTCTTCCACAGCTGCCTCAGGTCGTCATTACCAAACAACGCTGAAGGCTACTCCGGGACTATCTGGGTCATCGAGAAATGCACTGATACTCTACGGCCAGGAGATATGGCGAAGAAACAGGATCACCCAGGACTTGTCAAAGTACAACACCAAATATGGCTAACACCCCGGTTGTGATATGGAACGTTCGAGGTGTCCATGATCCCTTGAAACGTACCATGATAAGCACATGCCTGAAAAGATTTCACCCAGCAATAGTGGGCCTCCAGGAGACTCATCTAACAAAGGATACAGTCAGTTTTCTGCAGTATTCCTGGGTGGGCAAGGCCTACCATTCCACTCACACTGCATATTCTCGCGGGGTGAGTGTTCTGGTACATAAGTCCTTGGCCTACCAGGAACTAGACGCTGTTATTGATTCCATGGGCAGATATGTGTTTTTGCATTGCAGGTTGTATACTTTGACGTTGATATTGGTGTTTGTGTATATACCTCCTCCGTTCTCCAGGGAAATCCTGCAGCTCCTCTTGACTTACCTAGTTGACAAACCTGAGGTCCCAATAATGATCATGGGTGACTTTAATGGTTACTTAGATCCCAGACTAGACAAGCATCCCCCGGCACGGCCACCCTCGGGAAACAGGGGCACTATTCTGAGCAGATTACTGATAGAAGTGGGTTGGATAGACTTATGGAGAGCTAAATACCCTACTACAAAACAATTTTCCTGCTTCTCCAAAACCCATGGGTCACTTTCCCGTATTGACCTGTGTGTGGGGTCCCCTCAACTCTTGAGTGTTATGCACAAGGTAGAATATTTACCCCGGGGGGGTCTCTGATCACGCCCCTTTGGTTGCTTTTCTTGTTACTAGACCGGCGACCACACTACCGAGAGCACCGTGGAAGCTGAAGCTTTTTGGCTAAAGCTTTTCATCTCTCATGACAGAGTAGCGAAACAGATAGAACAATACTTTTTTGACAACCGGAGACAAACTGACTTATTAATAAGATGGGATGCCTTTAAGGCCTGCCTGAGAGGCACATTTATAGCTGAAATTGCTGATGTAAAACACAATTCCGCAGCCTTACTGATACAGGTGGAGGACCAGGTAAAGCAATTGGAGCTTGCTTTTATTTTAGACTCATCAGAGTCCGCGAGGGAGGCATGGATGTCGGCTCAGGAATCCCTGGACCGGTTGAGGGCCTCCGCCGCGGAACGTAAACGGTTCTTTACTAAACAAGCATTCTACGAAGAGGGTGAAAAAACTGGTAGATTGTTAGCTAGGATAGCCAGATCTCAACAGTCGTCCCCTGCTATAGGGGCGCTACGTGGTTCCTCGGGGCGCCTGGTGAATGAACCGGAGAAAATTATAGAGGAGCTAGCTTCCTTCTACGCAGAGTTATATAAGCCGTGTGACAGCTATACAGATGAGGAGCTGCAGACATACATGGGCACTATAACGCTTCCAGCCCTGACCCACCAGGCGAGGGGGGAGCTGGAGGCACCAATTTCACTGGACGAACTGAGGGAGGCAGCTGCCTCTTTTCCTACATGCAGGGCCCCCGGGGACGACGGGCTCCCCATGGAGATCTACACCCAATATGGCGAAATTATCCTGTCTAAACTGCTTGAAGTATTAAATGCATCCTTTAAATTGGGAAGGTTACCAACCACTATGATTAAAGCTAACATTATACTATTGTTGAAGATGGGTAAGGACCCCTTAGATCCGGGCTCCTATAGGCCTATATCGCTCCTTCAGAGCGACATTAAATTACTAGCAAAAGTACTGGCCATGCGGGTTAATAGGATTGTTAGAACAATAGTTCACTCAGATCAAGCAGGATTTATGCCTCGTACATCCACAGCGACCAACCTTAGACGTTTATACCTAAACATGCAGACCCCCTCGGAGTCTGTGGGACATAGAGCCTTGCTGTCTCTTGATGCCAACAAGGCATTTGTCAGTGTATGCTGGAGATATCTGTGGGCGGTTCTGGCCAAGTTTGGGTTCGGGCCCAGGTTCATCAGGTGGGTTAGGCTATTGTACGATACACCCCGGGCGGCTATACGGGTGGCGGATCGAATGTCTCGTGCCTTTGGGTTGAGCAGGGGGACCAGACAGGGGTGCCCTCTGTCCCCCCTGCTCTTCGCACTGGCCATAGAGCCCCTGGCGGCTCAGGTGAGAGATTGCCCACAGATTAGAGGTTTCCGATATGGTGGATTGCATGAAAAAATCATGCTCTACGCCGACGACATGCTTTTGTTTTTGCAAGACGCAGAGGGATCCCTGGACCAGGCAATGTCACTTATAACTGAATTTGGCCGTTTTTCAGGCCTCACTATCAACTGGACTAAATCTGCCTTAATGTTTATAGACGGTTCCCCAATGACCAATGTGAGACCCCCGACTCAGATACCGGTGGTCTCTACCTTTAAATATTTAGGTATACACATCTCGCCTAAACTTACGGACTTCTGTAGCCTAAATGTCTATCCCCTGATGTCACGGTTTAGAGATAAGATAAATGTGTGGAATAAGCTTAAGATGTCTCTGGCAGGAAAGGTGAACCTCATAAAAATGATTCTGATGCCTCAATTTCTATACTTGCTACACAACACGCCTGTAGTTATCACGCTGAAAATTTTCAGGGTGGTTAACTCCTTATTCCGGCTGTTGCTGTGGCATACCAAACCCCCCAGAATCAAGTTGGAACAGTTGCAGCGCTCAAAGGAGGGAGGGGGCCTGGCCCTACCAAACCCTTGGATATACTATCTAGCGGCTCAGCTGCAACATCTGATAGGTGCCATGGCCCCTCTGCCGCTGGGCTCGTCTGCTAAGCTTATGCTGGTGGGCACAGGGGCGGAATCAATACCCGAGGGATTGGAGGCCCACCTTTTTCAAAGACCCAATAAAAAAATGCCCACATATACACTTCTGCAGAAGGTATGGAACAAAGCTAAACAACTACAAAACGTTTTGGGCTTTACTAAGTATAGCCCGAAATGGGAAAATAAAACATATGTTGAGCTTGCTAAGCTCCAACAGGGGCACAGATGGCGCTGTAGAGGTATCACACATATGTACCAGATTTTCAGTAATGGAACACTTATCGTTTAAGGATTTACAAGATAAATACTCCCTGCCTACCGGGATGTTGTTTTACTATCTCCAATTGAAGCATGCAATCAAAGCACAAGGGGATGGAACTGATTGGTCCCAATCCCCCACACCGGTTTTTCATATAATGCAGGAGGCGTCGGAGACTAAGGGCATAATTTCACAATGCTATAACATGTTATTAGCCTCATTGTTAGAGAGATATCCCATAAAGGCGGTTGCTCAGTGGGAGGCGGATTTGGGCCCCTTATCGGGGGAGGTGTGAGAAGAAGCTCTGCAAGCAGTTAACTCCTGTTCACTAAACGTGGCACAGAAGGTATCCCAACTTTATATTCTATTGAGAGTACACTATACCCCTGTAAAGTTATATAGAATGGGCAAGGCTCCTGACTCTTTGTGTGGCAGATGCAGGGCGGCGTCTGGGGACTTGATTCACCTCCTCTGGCGATGCCCCAAACTCCATAGGTATTGGACAGAGGTCCTGGCTACACTAAACCAGGTGTTCCAGGTCAATGTCCCACTAGATCCATTGTGCTGCTTACTGGGAGTTCTGGAGGGGGTGATTGCGGAGGAGGTGACGAGAGTTGCTTTTGCACGTGCGTTGTTCCAGGCCAGAAAGGTAATACTGATGGGATGGAAGTCTGCTGTGCCACCTAATAGCAAAACATGGATACTAAATATGGGAAAAACGCTTATAATGGAAAAATATATTTACCAGCACAGGGGTAGTCCTGGAAAATTTGACAGATTGTGGGACCCGTGGTTGGATGTGCCCGGAATAAGCCCTATGGAATTGGTACATATGAGGATGTTAAGAAGTGTTTAAAGATATGACAGGTAGATGCTGAGAATGTGTATTGGAGAATGGAGGAGGAGGGTGTGAGGATAATGGAGAATATGTTATCGATTTAACTAGGGGGGACATATAGTCCGAATGTTGACAGTTCTAAGATGCAAACTATAACTCCTTTTTGATGGCTATATTACTATGTGAGTAAAAGAAGTGCTGACTGTGGTGCATATATAAATGTAATGTATGTTTTTTCTTATGAGCAATAAAACCTTTTATGATTTAAAAAAAAATGAGGAACTGAGGAACACCGGACCGCACACACCAACACCCCGCAATGGAGGGGACTTCTATAATGTAGGAAATATATAAAATGTATCTATGATGATACAAGTAACAAAAAACGAGATGATATAAGCTGCAGATATCACCAAGGTGATTGAAAAACGCACCTGGAAGATTGCCTTGAAAGATACATGTGGTGTTTGAAGCCACATAGATGGGAGAGGATCAGGGTTGCATAGGTTGTATCAGTACCATCTCTGAATACCATGAAGCAGGGAGTGAGATGCAGCCCCAGCATTGAACGTCAGCTCCCCCTCAGCGTCACGCAGGCACGACACAGTGGAGCAAAACCTCGGCAAACGCCAGAGAAGCTCACCACATGTCAGCCCAGCTGATATACCGGACGTCTGTGTGTGCGACGCCCAAACAAGGAAGTCACATGCACAGTGCCGGGGGCGTGGCGCCGATGCACGGTGGAAAGATCCGCCCAGCCACTCATCCCCAACCCTGTGGAGGGGAGATAGGAGGGCGGACACCAGCATGCATCGCAGCTCCCGGGAGACAGGACATCTGCCCACCCACCGACAATGAGTCACACAGACCCAGTCTGGCCACAGGGAGTAAAAAATGTATCAAATATTAAAAAATCAAAATATGTAAACTGTCAATGCAAAGAGCGTTCCATATCAAGCATGCTGAATTACGGCCGGACCCGGTAGGAATCCGCCATAAGAGAGCGATGGGCTACAATCATGAGCACCTCCATCCCTAATCAATGCAAGCAATGGGGGGGGGAAGCGAACTTAGGACTTTCAATGGGACGCAAGGGAAAGTTTGCACCCCCATCCTTAATAACATGAAAAAGAGGGGGGAAGGTTGGGACTTTGAATGAGGTACGCATGATGCAGTCCAATCACACTCACAGAGGTGCAAACATATGTATGTTTATTAAGGACCAATGATCAACATGGCATAAAAACGCATTGCATACATTAAACATAAAATCGCATATAGACAATAAATCTATGTATATACAATCATAGGACAAGGGTAGGTACAATTATGCATCTTATGTGAGTAACCTTTTTGGCATGGCCCATTATGCCCAAATTTCCCCCTTTTCTGCTGATCTTGTTAGACCCTGAAACTATATACATTTTTTATAGAATTTAGATGCATCTGGCTCCTGAAGAGTGGATTGAAGTCCATGAAACGCAGCATCGGGCCTACCTTTGATGCATCAAACACACATTGACCAATTTTCAGATGTTTTTTACTTCACATGACTTTTATCTTGCTTGGGGGATTAAGATGCATTATTGTACCTACCCATGTCCTATGATTGTATATACATAGATTTATTGTCTATATGCGATTTTATGTTTAATGTATGCAATGCGTTTTTATGCCATGTTGATCATTGGTCCTTAATAAACATACATATGTTTACACCTCTGTGAGTTTGATTGGGCTGCATCATGCGTACCTCATTCAAAGTCCCAACCTTCCCCCCTCTTTTTCATGTTATTAAGGATGGGGGCGCAAACTTTCCCTTGTGTCCCATTTAAAGTCCTAAGTTCGCTCCCCCCCCCCCCCCCCCATTGCTTGTATGGTAGACAAATGAACATTCAATTCAAGGGCAACAGCTCTGGTGGACATTCCTGCAGTCAGCATGCCAATTGCACGCTCCCTCAAAAGTTGCGACATCTGTGGCATTGTGCTGTGTGATAAAACTGCACATTTTAGAGTGGCCTTTTATTGTGGCCATCCTAAGGCACACCTGTGCAATAATCATGCTGTCTAATCAGCATCTTGATATGCCACACCTGTGAGGTGAATGGATAAAATCAGCCAAGGAGAAGTGCTCACTAACACAGATTTAGACAGATTTGTGAACAATATTTGAGAGAAATAGGCCTTTTGTGTACATAGAAAAAGTTGTAGATCTTTGCATTCAGCTCATGATAAATGGGGCAAACACAAAAGTGTTGCCTTTATAATTTTGCTCAGTGTATGTATTAAGCTGTTTTTTGGGGGGATTTCACCTATAAAGCCTATGTTTACCTAAAAAAAATACAAAATCAGCATAAGGATCATTACCTTCACCATGATGTGTCCCTTGTGCTTTCTTCTGTCCTCCAATACCCTCCCCCCAGCCCCATAATCCTCCGGTGCGGCAGACGTTAATAGACCCGTGGGAGCTGTCACAGGCTCTCAACAAGAGTGCCCAACTATCCTGCCCTTTCCACCCAGCTTCTCCATTCAAAGAAGCCGTACTACAGCTACTGTGAATAAAACAGGATCTATGAATGGAGGATGGGCAGATGATTGAAAGGTCCGCGTCCTCCATTCATACAGTAGATCCTGTTTCATTCATAGAAGCTCTAGCCCTGACTTCTATAAATGTAGGAGCTGGGCAGAAAGGGGACAGTTGGGCACTTTTGTTGATAGCTTGCATCAGCTTCTACAGTTGTATTAACTCCCCTCTGGTCTGGAAGATTGCGGGGGGTATGGGCATCAGAGGATGGAAAATGTCTACTGAACTAGAAGACTGAAGGAAAAAAGGCACATCACATTAAAGGTAAAGCCCCGTACACAGGGGCATAATCCCGGACAATAGAAACCGTCCGACATTTGGCCCGTATGTATGACAGATGGTCCGATAGAATATAGAAAGAAGCCTTCTGTCGGACGAGCATGCTGGAAAACCAGGCAGCCAACCGTCTCCCGATCAGCTCTCTCAGCCAATGGCTGGGAGCACTAATTGGAGTGTTCTGGTGGGGAGCTGTCCCTCTGTCAGAACACAACAGCACAGCAGGGGAGATCACTGGACTAACGTTGTACAGTTACTATAGCAGCTCTGACCCTTGGTTTGAACGGAAAAAAATCATAGTGTGTACCTGGCTTAAAGCGGAGTTCTGGCTGTTTTGTTTCTTTTTTGATAAAATGACCCCGTGATTGTCACCGCTTGTCCTTTCACAATTGCCAATCCTCAAAAGTGTCCCCTTTTTTGTAGCTGTGCAGCATTGATTACTCACATTGTTCTCCTTTTGCACAGCACTACTATCCTGACTGTGGGCATGTGAAGCCTGCTGGGTCTTTCTTCCGGGATTAGGTGCATGCTGGAACCCAGCATGCACCTCCCGATCTCTCGCACGTGCAGTGCGAAGGAAACGCGTCACACTGCATGTCGGCCAGGTTTCCATAGCGATGGCTCCCATCTCCGCCTAGTATCGTGTCTGTAGCACCCTCTATCATAGGTAGGTGCTACAGTGAGGCTTTTGTAAAGGGAAACTGTCAGTTCAGGTAAATTTGGGCAGGCCTATGCTTCAGGCTAGGCCTGCTTGTTTTGATCTGGGGGGCAGGGAGTGGTTAGTGCAGCAGTGGGTGTGACCACCTGTACTTTAGTTCTGAGGCGCCTCCCCTGCTTCCAGGGAGAATGTTCTGGTAGAGGGCCAGGGCCTGGAACTGGAGTGGCAGAAAGCTCATGTGAGGAGCCCTGACCAATCCCCAACTGGAATTGGCAGGGAGCAGGCCTCCCATATAAGCTGAGGTAACAGCCCGCCGAGGAGGAGTTGTCGGCCGGGAGATGTGGAGAATGGAGTACTAGGCAGCAGCGGGGGCCCCATCCCCATCTGGGGGGGGTGTGAAGCCTAGCGGAGGAACTGGGAAGGAGCTTCATCTTTACACGGTCATAGATGAAGGAGCTTCATCCTTACACAGTCATGGGTGAAGTGTTCTGGAAATGAGGGTTTGGAGAAATGAGGGTTTGGAGAAGCTGCCGGAATGTATGTCCAGTTCTCCATCATGGACTCGGGGCAGGAGAAGGTCGACCGCCACTGCCTTGTTGTATTTTTACCTGGAATTCCCCTTTAAGTCATGTCCTTTGTGTTGATTAGTTTTTGTTTTTGTAGGTAAACTAAGGCTTTAAGTATTACAAACAGGGATATTTATCCCGTATCACAAGCCTGGCTTTCGAAGACAATAGAGAAATTATGAATGAAAAGTTTCTCTAAGCAGCAACTCATATTTTCATTATCCGAAAGATAGAGAAAGCGCACCAGTACAGGAGGACTATTTTGTATTAAAAATACATAAATGATGTTTAAAAATTCATAAGGCCAGGAACGAAAGGGAAAAAAAACATAATAGGACCTGTGTAAAAAGCCTTCTCATCTGAAGCCGAGAGTGTGGATAGATAAGAGAATAAAGAATTTCTAATAGAACAGAAGTCATCATTACATTTATAAATGTCAGCTGGGAAGGAGGGAGAAAACATATTTGATTAATAATTGAGAGAGCGGTTAAACAGTTTGATATGCAGAATCCAGTACAGTGCTGTACAAAACATCTGTTCTACTGGTGGGGAAATGGGTCAGAAACATGGAGATCTCCAGTATAAGCTTAAATAGATTTTTGTGGCAAAGTTGGAACCATTTAGGCCTGATTTACACCTATGCAGGTTGCAGTTTGCATAGTCCAGGTGCATTTTGCATTTTTCAATACACCCTTTTGATCCATTGAAGTCTATGGAACCAAAAAAACAGAAAAAAGTCCCTGGCCCTTTCCATAAAATGCACAGATGTGAACTACAACCATAGGAAACTATGTTAAATGGACTGTAGTGTGTTTCTGTAAAACTGCGGTTCCTAATGTCGATTGGACGACGACTATGTAATATACGATGTATTAATCTGCTGTAATATACCATGTCTGTTATATAAGATGACTGCATACTTTATTGTAATGTTATTTCTTCCTTCAATAAAGCACTCCTGACTGTTAAAAAAATATGTGTAGCAATAACTCTCGATGGAGCTGCTGGTTTAAAGCAGGCTGTTACCATCACCTACGTTACCTCAATTTCACTGGAACCGGGTCTAGGGTGCCGTTGAGTTTAATACCAGACAATGTAGGCACTTGAGTATCTTTTCCAATGCTTTAATAAACGTAATTGAAGGAAGTAGCAGGAAAGAGGTAGAAGAAGAGTTGCAGGGAAGTTCAAATACCTTTTCTTAGTGTAGTATTAGGAATTGGAATCTTGTAGATGAATGTACTCTCTTTTTAGAGCTGAATCTTTGCTCGCCTGGATAGGTTTCTCTCACTAACCTAGCAGCCAGTACGCAGCACGAACAAAAGTCTCTGCCACAGACTTGATTGGAATAGAAACCTGTACGATCCTCTGCCACAGGATGTAATGGTTAATGATGAATAGCCAACACAGCACTAGAACCTTTAAGCCGATCCGGCAGTACTATGTGGTAGGATTACTTTAGGAAACGTCCTCCAACTGAGTCACCAGGCCCCTCTCCAGACCAGCACTCTGCATGATCCTTCCATGACGGGTCCTCCCCTGGGATCTTTTCAGTTGTCCAGCTTCTTCCCGTAGGACAGACAGGCCAGGACCATTCCCTTGACCCTGTGGTAGGCCCCAGACAGGCTTCTGGGCCCACCGACAGGCTGCAGCAACGTGGGCCTCCCGGTTGGAGGACCACGCGGTAGTACTCCTAGCACATACTTGTCGGCCAGGAGGGCCAGCAGGTGGAACGAAAACGAACCCTAAAACATGGCGTCTGTCCCATAAATACCCTCTCCCAGAATGCAACTCGGAGGACCACCTCCACCGAATTATCTCTGGGACAGAGGAGCACTCATACGCTTTAACGTGTTGCCTTTCCAACACCGACCCATGGTGACAACAACACCCACAGGTACAGTGTGAAACTACATGCAACTCAGCCAAGCTGGAACAGAGGCAGATCTGAATATGTATGAACAGATAACCCACTAAATTTACCTATAAGCAGTAGATTGAAAATCTACCAGCACTACATACTCCCCCCACTACAATAGACGTTGTCCTCAACATCTGTCAAAATAACTCCCAAGCCTGAGAGTAGGTATTTGAACTTAAAAACTTGGATGAAGGGGAAGAAAAGACAGTATAGAAATATTACAGTTATAACATTTATAGAACAACACCTTTACATCCGTAAAAGAAATCACATTTAGAACTGTTACAAGTCCCACTATCTATCTAGCTGAAAAGCCTAACAGATTGATAGGAGATCCAATTGTTCCTGAAAAAAAAACAAAGTTAGACACACACTAAATATGTACAGTATCCTCACTAAACAGTTTAGGAGCAAAGCCTCATTCCAAAAGAAGAATGACACTTTCTTCCCGTATATTTTTCTTTTTAATGAAAACAAACTAAAGTAACTTGAAAAGTCCATCCCTATCTTTAAGTGAATCACATACTTTCAATAAAGAAAATCGAGCTAGCAAAGAGTCTTTTGGATTTGAAAATGCTGGGATGAATTTCACTTCTTGACCACGGAGATCTCTATATACTGACACTCTCTAACTATACACCCCAAAGTTCTTGTTCATAATCACCAATAAAACCGAGGATCTGGCAATGTCAGTTTCTTTCCCAGTTTATCCACTGTAGTGATAAAGTACACAACATCATCTTTTCCAGGTCTGTAAATGACCACTTTGTCAGCATAGATGTGCCGACCATAGTTCCAGTGTAGGAAACATCCACTGAAGCATTCATCCATGGCAACAGAATATCCAGTTTTCCGGAAAGGTTTTGGCACAGACAAATAGTCCCAAACAGCTTCACTGTACCACAGTTCCCAGTTGGCCTCAATTTCCTGCATAATTTCCTGAGTAACATAGGGAAATTCCAGACCATATTCTGTGGCAACACATTTGGTGAGCACTCTCTGCAAACGTGCAAATTTAGGCAAAGATCTATTTTTCCCCAAACCAGGGGGCACACAAGAATTCGGTGATTTACTCACCATAGATCCGACGGGTGTCGGAAGCAAACTAGCAATTTTAGACAATGTCTCTTTGGTAGTACTGTGAGGCTCCGCACAAGGTGATTTCTTCCCAGAATCCAGGGCTGTCCACTCTGAGAAAGTCAAAGCAGAAGCAACATCTTCACCCTGGGCCCACAATAGTTCCTGTGACATTGTTTCAAACAAATCATCATCATCATCAAAGCGATCTGACATGGAATCTATTTCCGAGTCTCTCAACTCTTCTGCTGGCAAATATTTACAAAGAGTCTCAGATATATTCCCCTTTGATCTCTCACCCGTTCCTGACGTGGACTTCTCTGGATCCATATATTTCTCCGGCTCCGGTTCGGGTAGTCTCTGGGGTAGGCCCCGACTACGGCCGCGGGAAGCCTTCACATATCCCACCTTCTTCTGGACAGGTGCAACGGGGATAGGTGTAGTAGACGTAGATACAAAGGTGATATCCGCTGAAGAAGCAGTAACAGCGGCATCCTCCTCTGAAACACTCACAGTAGCAAGCGAAATCACGCCCTGTGGCTCTCCAGCAGCAATGGCAGCAGCTTCCACTGTGGCAATTCCTGTAGCCCAATCCACATGATAAGCACGGGGCGACATGGTAATGAGGGAATGAGGGACAGAGGGACATTGCTCCAAATCAGGGACAGTCCCTCGAAATCAGGGACGGTTGGGAGCTACGCCTTCCTCACAGACATGAGCAGCCTCTCACCTCCTTGTTAAGACCAATATGGTCTCAATGCGCCTTCCCCAAAATGGGGAAACGCTGAGCACCGACGATAAAAATCCATCCGTGGTGTATATGCAGCAATAAAACAGAAAAATATTCTCTTATTATTCTATTCACGTTTCCCCTTTATTAGTAAGATATTTATCTGATAAAGGGGCGTAACCATCACGTGTCTAGACAAATGACAAGTTCCAATGTTTTATAGGGTATATTATGACTACAGGAATGCTGCTTGATCCACCTATGGGTGGTTAATCGATGTATACCATCCTGTACCAAATTTGTTAACAGAAATAATTTGGAACTGTGAGATGTTGGCTATTGGCTACTTTCCTGAATGTGTAATACATTTAAGACATTTGTAACCCTTTAATTTTTAATAAAAACATACTGTTGAAAGAAAAAAGCGATAAAAAAAATAAAGAGACAGTGTAAAAATATAAAATAATAAAATAAATAATATATATTTTGTTTTTTAAAGCACCCCCATCCAGGGGCATTGCTAGGTCTGAAAAAGATCTGGGGCTAGAGCCCATAGCAGCGGTCACCAAGCAGGGGTGGGGGGGCACGCCGGTGGTAAGAAATTTTTTGCGGGCAAATGAAGGCTGGTGTTGGCATTTCAATCTTCATGGCACCATAGTTGATATGGTGTCAGATGGATCGAAGCGCATTGTTTCTATTGTTATATTGTAATATATAATGAAGTGGTTCAACTCACCATAATGCAGAATCAGTGGGAGCCCTGGGCGTGTCACTTGCCACATCACCTGCCACCATTTGCAGATTGTCACTTGCCACCATTTGCAGATTGTCACTTGCCACCATTACAGATTGTCACTTGCCACCATTTGCAGATTGTCTCTTGCCACGTCACTTGCCACCCATTGCAGATTGTCACTTGCCACCATTTGCAGATTGTCACTTGCCATTTCACCTGCCACCATTTGCAGATTGTCACTTGCCATGTCACCTGCCACCATTAGCAGATTGTCACTTGCTATGCCAGCCAGTGCCACCAAATGTGCATTCTCGCTGCATTGGTGGCAGGCTGGCAGCACTGGCCCATTTAGTGAGGGCAGAAGAGCGGAGATGCGGGGCAGGCAGTGAGAGATGATGTAATCTCTCTGCTCCCCACCATACCTCCGACATTGAAGAGGCCCATTTAGTGAGGGCAGAAGAGCGCTGATGTGTGGCAGGCAGTGAGAGATGACATCATCTCTCTGATCCCCGCCGCAGATCGCTCCCACATTGAAGTCCCGGCTGTGAAAGCGGAAGATTGGTGACGGGCGGGTGGAGAGAGATGATGTCATCTCTGCTTGTCTGCCTTCTCGTCTCCAGGGCTGGACTGGGACAAAAATTTGGCCCTGGACTTCTACCGGCCAACTTTGACAGGTCTCACCCATGCCAGATCTTCTGGTCCCCCTTGCCCCTGTGGTCCCCCTGTGCTCCTCTGATCCCCCGCGTGCCGCTCTGGTCCCCCGCATGCTGCTCTGGTCCCCCGCGTGCTGCGTTGGTCACCCGCGCCCCATGTACTGCGCTGGTCCCCCTGTGCTCCTCTGGTCCCCGCGTGCTGCGCTGGTCCCCCTGTGCTCCTCTGGTCCCGCACATGCTGTGTTGGTCCCCCTGTGCTCCTCTGGTCCCCGCGTGCTGCGCTGGTCCCCCTGTGCTCCTCTGGTCCCGCATGTGCTGCGCTTGTCCCCCTGTGCTCCTCTGGTCCCCTGCGTGCTGCGCTGGTCCCCCTGTGCTCCTCTGGTCCCCCGCGTGCTGCTCTGGTCCCCCACGTGCTGTGTGCTCCGCTGATCCCCCGCATGCTGTTTTGGTCCAACATGTGCTCTGCTGGTCCCCCCACCCCCGCTCTGGTCCCCCGTGCTCCTCTATTCCCCCTCCCATGCTGCTCTATCCCCCCCTCCCAGCGCTCACCTCCTCTCCCTGCTTAGATAGGCATACAGACACGACAGTACACAGACAGGCATACAGACATGATCCTAGGAGTGGACACTGATAAGCTCATCGTACGATCCAGAAATCATGCAGCCGCACACAGCTGTGACATGAACTTCCTTGGCACTCGTTCTCTTGTTTTTTCCTTCCCCCGCTCTCATCTAGATTCTCCGCGGCAGCAGGATGGAGAGCGGGGGAAGGAAAGAACGAGAGAACGAGTGCCGAGGAAGTTCATGTCACAGCTGTGTGCGGCTGCATGTCTTCTGGATCGTACGATGAGCTTATCAGTGTCCACTCCTAGGATCATGTCTGTATGCAGCCGCGCTGCATAACTAAGCAGGGAGAAGAGGTGAGCGCTGCGGGGGGGGGGGGGTTGGTTTCGGTCCGATGGCTCAGTGCCTATACATGCCTGATCGTCCCTCCTCCACCTCCAATGCCTGCAAACGTTGTAGCGAGAGCAATAATTCTAGCACTAGACCTTTTCTGTAACTCTAAACTATTAACCCATAAGAATGCTTAAAGCGTCACCTATGGAGATTTTTAAGTATCATATATTGTTGGCAATCCAGGAGCGCACGCAATTTTAAAGTATGACATGTTAGGTATCTATTTATTTGGTGTAGTGCCCTGCTCCTGTTGACCAGGCGCTCCCGTGTAAATTTAGTTTTTGGCTGAGCTGTAACCAGCTCAGATTGAATGTATATAGTTATATAGTTTACTGGATCTATTCTGGAATTGACTTGGTTGTGCAGTACCCACTGTTGCCAGTAGGTGTCACTGGTACCATGGGACAGTGTGCGAATAACAACTTAGTGAAACTTTAATGAATATTCTTCTTTCAGAAACAGCCCAGTAGGAGGTTCTTGCTGCTGTACATTCTGGGGGAGATTATTTATGGGACAGATGCCATGTGCTTGGAAGAGTCCTGACCTCGTGGCCCTCCAGGCTGGAGGGCTACGTCACTGCAGCTGTGCAAGTAGGCCCAGAAGCCTGTCTGGGGCCTACTACCACAGAGGTGGTCCTTAGGCTGTCTTGCCTACTAGGAAGAAGCCAAGCTAAGGAGATCCAGGGGAGGACCCTTGCTGGAGAGAGCCAGGATGAAGGCTGGTCTCTCAGAAGGGCCTGGTGACTTACTTGGAGGACGCATCTATCTCTAACCAACCCTCACAGTACTGCCGGGTTGGCTTAAAGGTTCTGGTACTGGAAGCTGTTCTACAATTTAAATCAAGGTAACTAACTGTCTGGCTGCTAAGTTTGTGAGAGAGACTTATCCAGGCATATGCTGGCTGCTAAGCCTGTGAGAGAGGCTTGTCCAGACATCTTGCAGGTTGCTAGATCTGTGGCAGAGATCTACCAAGCTATACAAGATTTACAGAGAGGAAACTGTGTTTTGTCCTTTATTCTGAAGAGTCTGTAAGAGATCTGCTATAAAAAGGTATCTGCAACTCCCCTTCAACCTCTTTTACTGCTACTTCTTTCAAGTTGTTTTTTCATTAAAGCATTGAAAAAAAAGAACTAAGTGACTGGTGCATACATTGATGGGCGCAAGGCCCAAGATAGACTCTAAGTTTCTGATCTGGTGAACTGCGGGTAAGAGGTGACGGCAAAGACCCAATTTATTTCAGCAGCTACTTCGGGGGTCAGTGCTACATTGGCATAACATCATCTTTTATAGTCTACCAAAAATTGGGTTACATATTTTGTTTTTTTGGATTAAAATTTATTTAAGTGTATTTCAAATGACCACCATTTTATTCTCTAGGGTCTCTACTAAAAAATATATATATATAAAATGTCTGGGGGTTCTAAGTCATTTTCTAGCGAACAAATGCTGTTGTAGCCTGCTTTCCCCCACCTGTGGCAATTACTTGGCTCTCTAGCCGGCAGAACCCCTGCAACTTGGTTGGGCTCCAAGCCTGAAGCCCCAACCCCACGCTGCTTGCTTCCAACCTGGATAGGCCTCAGGCTTCTGGCCTAGCAGCCGGGAGCTTTTCAACAAACGTCCACCCAGACAGCTGTCCAGGTGGCACAGAACCTCGATCACCTAACTACTCCCGAATAAGTAGGCTCTCCCAGCAGGCCAAGGGCAAAGAAACCCCTGCCAATTTCCTGAGACAACCCATCCACTCATAGTCCAGATTTACTTTGCCCTTGTCCATCGAATGCCACAGGTAACAATGCCACCTAGTGACAGAAGAGAGAGTTGCATCAAAACCAGATTTAGGAAAAGGTCAGTGGATCTCCTTAACAATCAGCCAGGCTGGTTACCACCTAGCAAACTAAATTTTTCAGCAACCCTGCCTAAGACCAGGGTGCTACACTGTTAACCATTATATTTTCATGTTATCCAAAAAATATCCATGAAACCCTCCAAAACTGCAGTCATCAAAATGTGTCATCAAAATGTGAGTGAACTAAGAGTCCCACAACTTAGGTGCGCTCTGTTTTTTGGCACTGACTCGAGGATTCGGAATTCTAACTCCATCCCCTTGACACCCACAATCCAATGTGAGCCCTTTAGTAGCTAACAAAAAGGTATCTGCACTGGATAGTGGGATGCCAGGCGGATTACAATTCCAGAGCTCCATGCTCTATGGGTCCCCAAGAGCCGAGATATACTCTCTGATCTGTCAGAAAAGAATAGTTAACTGGACACCAAATTCCAGTCTACCTGAGCGACATCAACCAAAGAGATCTGTTAAAAAATGTTTCTCCATACACTGCCAGGCTTCAATATGATTGCAACAGAAATAATAATATTGTGGAACATTTTAACTGATGTTCTAATCAATGTATTGCTCTAATTTAAGTTTGATATGAGCTTTGCTGCAGTCAAGGTGATGTTCATGTTTGTCTTTCCTCCTACACTTCTTTTAAATGAGTTTTATATCCTCTGAACGTTAATTATGCAAATTGTTCTATTTGTGGGGATTTAATGACCTATGCACCATTAAACAAACATTCACAGCGCATTGACTTTTTTAAACTTGTATTTGCATCTAAATCACACAGATACATGTGTAATGAGTTTACATACACCGTTCTTTGCAAATAACAATGGAATATTGGAATATTGCTCAATAAAAACATTGACATTTTTCAGAATGAAAACAGACAATATTTTGTTTTATATTTATGCACTTGAAACCAATAATTTGTTTTATTCTACAAACAGACAATTTATTCTACACCCATGACAATTCGTTTGTCAAGCAAGCGGGACTTTAAAAACAAATCCCATAACTGTCTGCCTGTTGGTAGGCAGTCTAATGCCGCGTACACACGATAGCACATTCCGACAACAAAATCCATGTTTTTTTTTCTGACGGATGTTGGCTCAAACTTGTCTTGCATACACACGGTCACACAAACCTTGTCGGAAATTCCAATCACCAAGAACGCGGTGACGAGCCGAGAAAAATGAAGTTCAATAGCCAGTGCGGCTCTTCTGCTTGATTCTGAGCATGCGTGGAATTTTGTGCGTCGGAATTGTGTACACATGATCGGAATTTACGACAACGGATTTTGTTGTCGTAAAATTTGAGATCCAGATCCCAAATTTTTTTTTGTCGGAAATTCCGACGGAAAATGTCCAATGGAGCCTACACACGGTCGGAATTTCCGACAATAGGCTCCCATCGAACATTTCCCGTCAGAAATGTGTACGTGGCATTAGGATAACTATCCAAGTCAAGCAGTCTGTTCTAGGAAAAAATTAAAGTGATTGTAAAGTCGTTTTTTTTCTATTAAATTAACAAACATGTTATACTTACCTGCTCTGTGCAGTTGGTTTTGCACAGGGCAGCCTGGATCCTCCTCTTCTCGGGTCCCTGACTGGAGCTCCTGGCTCCTCCCTCCTGTTGAGTGACCCCGCAGCAAGCAGCTTGCTATGGGGGCACCCGAGCCGAGCTGCAGCTCTGTGTATCCATTCAGACACGGAGCTGCCGTTCGGCCCCGCCCCTTCTCTCTCCTGATTGTCTGAAGTTGATTGACAGCAGCCATTGCTGTGTCTCAGCCAATCAGAGGAGAGAGTCCCGGATGGTCGAGGCACTCATGCACATCGTTGAACAAAGATGGGGCTCAGGTAAATATTGGGGGGGGGGGGGGGGGCTGAGGGGTGCTGCTGCACACAGAAGGCTTTTTATCTTAATGCATAGAATGTATTAAGATAAAAAACCTTCTGACTTTACATTTAATTCACTGGTCTCAGTGATCTGATCTCTCGCTCTATAGGTCTGTTATACACCAGTAGCTGTTTTTTAGTCTGTAAAATGTTACTGTATGGAGCTTGCCAACTACTGGCTGCAAGTTGTAAATGTGAATATTTAACCACTTGCCCTCTGGAAGATTTACCCCTCCCCCTTCATGACCAGGCAATTTTTTGCAATACTGCACTGCCTTATATTAACTGACGATTGCGTGGTCATGCGACGATGTACCCAAACAAAATTTATGTCCTTTTTTTTCCCCACAAATAGAGCTTTCTTTAGGTGGTATTTGATCACCTTTGCAGTTTGTATTGTTTGCGCTATAAACAAAAAAAAGCAGACAATTTGAAAAAAAAAAAAATATTTTTTACTTTCTGCTATAAAACATATCCAATAAAAAAATTCAAAAATCAAATTTCTTCATCAATTTAGGCCAATATGTATTCTGCTACATGTCTTTGGTAAAAAAAAATCCCAATAAGCGTATAGTGATTGGTTTGCACAAAAGTTATAGCGTCTACAAACTATGGGATATTTTTATTTATTTTTATTTTTCATTTATATTTTTTTACTAGTAATGGCGGCAGTCAGAGACTTATAGCGGGACTGCGATACTGCGGTGGACAGTCAGACACTGACACTTTTTTTGGGGACCAGTGACACTGATACAGTGATTAGTGCTAAAAATATGCACTGCCACTGTACTAATGACACTGGCTGGGAAGGGGTTAACATCGGGGCAATCAAAGGGTTAAAGGAGTTGTAAAGGCAGAAAGTTTTTTTTCTTTCTTAATGCATTTCATGCATTACGATAAAAAACCTTTTTTGTGTAGCAGCCTCCACAGCAACCCGCTAGTTACTTACCTGAGCCCCTTCTTTCTCCAGCGATGTCCATGAATGTCTAAGCCATCTGGGACACTCCTCCTGATTGGCTGAGACACAGCAGCGGGTGCCATTTGTCAATCAAAGTCAGTCAGCCAATCAGGGGAGAGAAGGTGCGGGGCCGGAGCTCCGTGTCTGAATGGACACACGGAGCTTTGACACGGCTCCGATGCCCCCATAGAAAGCTGCTCGCTGAGGGGGCACTGGATGATCAGCGGGTGCTGGCAGACATAGAGTCCACGATGCCCGCAGATCAGCTCCTGTTATGTATATTAACAGCAGGAGCGGGCCGGCGGCCGTGGCGGCGGCACACATGCGCGCCCCTACCCAGAAGTGTCAGATAGCATACTAAGTACGTGATCCAGCGCAGCAGTGCCACCTTGCCACTGTATATGTAAGTTAGCAAGCAGTTAAGGTGGGTACAGATGGACGATATTTGGTTAGTTCAGCAAGAACCAACCAAATTTTGATCTGTGTGTGGCCCTCCCTGTTAGACAGGAGTCCATTGCTAGATCAGTCATGCTGGCTGCAACCACTGAACTAAAGTGTAATACAATGTTGCAGCAGGGAGGATTCCTGCTGAAAGAAATCCATCGTCCACTATTCGCTGGCTGAATGGAAAAAAAAAAAAAACTAACTGTGTACTCAGAAGCCGATCCGGCCAAAGATGACAGGGGCTGGCAGAGAGCTCCAGGAGACCACAGCGCTAGAAAGTGAGTATAGTTCTGCTTCAACGCGTAGCTGTGTGGTGGGTGTGGCCTGAATCTCAAAGAAGGAAGCTTCTATGCTTTCCATGGGCAAAGGATTGGCAAGATCACCAGATATTTGAAAGCAAACTAAGAAATAATAAAAAGAAAAGAATATGGTGTGTAGCGCACCCCCTAAAGAGCCGTAAGTAGAAAGGCAGTTAAGGAGACAGTCCAGTGCTTTGTTTTTTCATTTGGTTTTTTATTGAGGGGATAAAACATGGATGGGGATAGGGGTATTATGGGATGCCCATTTGACTCACAAAACGTCTTCAGGGACATTATACATAGTCTCTATGTACAATCTCTAGATACACTCCTCTTCTGACTCCTGCATAAAACCTGCTTGCAGAACAAATCACAGGTCCAGCTGGAACATTATTAAATGGGATCTGACAGGGCACTGAGTCAGATCCAGCAATTGCCCATTACAGGCAGGGACCGCGGGGCCCATTTTTGGTGTGTAGAAAAAGTCCCAGTGTCCAGCTATTCTCCTGTGTCCACTGATCCCAGCACCACCTTTTCTGGCACTACCAACCTAACTGCCCCAATCATTAGCCCACCTGGCTATTTCCCTCAGTCCTCCCAGACTGTCACACTCACCAGCCACCTGGCTGTCTTCTCCCTGTAGATTTCCTGGACGTGCTCGCTGGCTCCTGCTGTCCTCACCCTTGCTCTCATGCATCCAGGAAGCGTAAGCGTATATTGATTGGTTTGTGCAAAAGTTATAGCGGCTACAAAATAGGGGATAGATTTATGGCATTGTTATTATTAATCTTTTTTTAGTAGTAATAGCGGCGATCTGCGATTTTTATCAAGACTGCGACATTATGGGGGACACATCGGACACTTTTGACACTATTTTGGGACCGTTGTCATTTATACAGCGATCAGTGCTATAAAAATGCACTGATTACTGTATAAATGACACTGGCAGGGAAGGGGTTAAACACTAGGGGGCGATCAACGGGTTAAGTGTGTCCTAGGTAGTGATTCTAACTGTGGGGGGATGGGCTACCACTGACATGACAGCGATCACTGCTCCCGATGACAGAGAGCAGTAGATCCCTGTCATGTCACTAGGCAGAACAGGGAAATGCCTTGTTTACATAGGCATTTCCCCGTTCTGACGCTCCGTGACACGATCACGGGCCACTGGTGGACATCGAGTCCGCGGGACCCGCGGGCACAGTCACGGAGTACGTGCGCCGACAATGCCATGTCTTAAAGGGAACGTACAGGTACGCCAATTTGCGCAGCTGTGCCATTGTGCCGACGTATATCGTCGCGCACTGGTCGGCAAGCGGTTAAAGTATACAACATCAACAATAGCTGTTATATTGATAGACAGTCGTTGGCTATGTACCAGGGTATTAGTCTTTGCAACAATTAAGGACACATACTGACATAAACATACTGAATTACCATTTACCTTATGAACATATAAGGTGTGGTTCAGAAAGAACAGTGTAAAGGAAAATCTGCAATAAACAATATGTATACATCATGACTCTTGTTGCCTCCCATCCTTCTTAGGGCCGGTTCACACGGGGGCGACTTGTCAGGCGACCTAGCCGCCTGACAAGTCGCCTCCCGTTCTGTACAATGGAACCGTTCTAATCGGAGCGACGCAAGTCGCTCCGACTTAGAAGAAAGGTTCCTGTACTACTTTGGGGGCGACTTGCATAGACTTCTATACAGAAGTCGTCTTGCAAGTCGCCCCGGCAGTCGTGTGCAGGTGGCCTCGGTGAGGCGACCTGCAAGTCGTGCCGCGTCTAGTGTGAACCGGCACTAAAGGAAACAGGGCGTGGGAGTAGATCATCTAAAAATGATATTTTAGATCTAGGAGGCTCGCCTCTTACTCAGAAGTAAGTATGCATGGGATAGCATGTAGACAGGAAAGTATTATGGTAAATTATGAGGAACTCATGATACCGGTCTGAGGTACTGGCCAGTCTGAACTCTCTAGAAATTGTGGATACCCCAGTGCCAGTGGACTTGAGTGCCCACGAAGGGCAATATAGTAGCACAGGTAGAGAGAATATGGTTAAAAGGAGAAGAGAAGAGGAATAAAGCATTAGAAAGAGGAAGGGGGGGGGGGCAGACATTCCATTGCATAGCTGTCTCATAGAGTATTTGACAGGTATTTAATCCAGACGTCCCAAGTCTTCTCAAATGGGACAAGTTTATCATTTAGAATTGCCGATAGGCGCTCATGTACCATTATCCAAGATAGTTTGGATCCCAATAAGTGAAAGGGAACAGTAGAAGATTTCCATGATCTGGCTATGGAGACCCTGGCTGCTACAAATATAAAGGCTATAAGTCTGTTTGTGTGTCTCGTCGTTCCCTCTTTCGGGCGCCCCAACAGTGCCTGCAGTGGTGATTTAATGAGGTTCACTTGAGTGAATGAGTATATGAAATTATTGGTGCGGATCCAGAACCACCTGACTTTTGGGCATGTCCACCAAACATGGAACATTGTTCCATTTATGCCACACCCTCTGAAACACTGCGGGGATGCGCCAGGTACGAAGGACGCTACTCTCACCGGCACCATATACCACCGCAGAAGGACCTTATAGTTCGGTTCAATCAGTGATGTATTGATATATGACTTATGCCGCGTACACACGATCGGAAATTCCGCCAGCAAAACTCTGATGAGAGCTTTTTGTCGTAAAATGCGACCGTGTGTATGCTCCATCGTTCTTTTGCTGGCGGAATTCCTGCCAGCAAAAGATTGAGAGCGTGTTCTCTATTTTTCGGTTGGGAAAAGTTCCTATCCAAAAATGCAATCGTCTGCGCAAAATTCATACGCATGCTCGGAAACAATTCGACACATGCTTGGAAGCATTGAACTTAATTTTCTCGGCTCGTCGTAGTGTTGTACATCACCGCGTTCTTAACGGTCGAAAGTTCAGAGAACTATTGTGTGGCCGTGTGTATGCAAGGCAAGCTTGAGCGGAATTCCGAAGGAAAAACCATAACCAGGTTTTTCTGACGGAGAATCCACTCGTGTGTACGGGGCATTAGATGCACTTTGTGCTATCTTACTCCAATCCTCCGTAGCCAGAGTCTCCTCCAGGTTCTGCTCCCATTTGTGCATATAAAATAGCTTTTTAGATGTGGAGGTCAATATGGCATGTGCCCCATAACTCTTAATGATAATATAATCTGTCTCCCAGCTCCTTAGTAATTATAACAATCAAAATCCAGAGACTTAAAATATTTATTTCCCTTATTTTCAGCTCAAACAGACTATGTTAACATAAATAAGGGAGCAAATATAAATCATTCATAAGAAAGCCTTTACATCTATGATAATATAAAATTAAATATTCAGATTCTAGCAAAAGACAAATTGTGAATGGTTCCCTGGGGAACTGCAAGCTCTAATTAGAATAGAGAAAATGTCTGTACAGGATAATAATATAGTGGAGGGGGTTAATTTTAAAATATATCTAAACCCAGTCATTAAAATCTCATATAATATTTAACAAGTTGATGTAATTTCAAAAGCATTTGCAATATTTTTTAAATCCGCAGTTTTCTTAAAACCATTCAGGTGATCCTGCCATGGCACTTTCTTTCTAAGTGACACCACTCTCCTGTTTACTATAAGCTCCTGCATTGAAATGCTTTGTTCACATGGGTGCAAATCCATCTGTAGTACAGTGTAGACATGTGCAATTCGTTTCGTTCCGAATAAGTTTTTTAACGAATTTCAACAAATTTGGTAATTCAGAAATTTCCAAATTAATGAAAACCCATTTAAATTTTTTTTCGAATATTCGTAAATTCGTAAAATTTGAAAAATTGTTAATTCGTAAATCCAAAAACCCGAAAATTTGAAAATCTGAAATAATAACTAACTAATAATAACTTACCTATTACTAACTATTAAATTATAGGTATTTTCCGAATATTCGAAAATTTGTAAAATCGTAAATTTGAAAATTCATAAATTTGAATATTCGAAAATTCATAAATTCATAAATTTGTAAATTTGAAAATTCGTAAATTCATAACTTCCTAAGTTCGAAATCCGAAAACCCAAAAATTCAAAAATCTGAAATAATAACTAACTAATATTAACTTAACTTTTACTAACTATTAAATTATAGGTATTGGAATTTCCTTTCAAAATTTGGCTCTTAGTGAACGTAACGAAAGCGATTTTACCTGAAGTTACAAATTATCCGAAATAATGAATGCCATATCTAAACGAATGAAACGGAATGAATTAATAATAATAAATACCAATAATAATAAATAAAACCTTTTTATTATTATTATTTATTAATAATTTGTTCAGTTACATTTTTTTGATGCAGCATTCGTTATTTCGGATAATTTGTAACTTCGGATAAATTTGTATTAGTTACGTTCACTAACAGCCAAATTTGAAAGGAATTTCCAATACCTATAATTTAATAGTTAGTTATTATTAGTTAGTTATTCTTTTTCGAATTTTCAGATTTTCTTTCTTATTTTTTAAATTTTTGAATTTACGAATTTTCGAATTTACAAATTTGCAATTTTTTCAAATTTACCAAATTTAGGAATTTACTAATTGTGATCATAACGAATGACCCGAAAAACTAAAAAAAAAAAAAAAAAACGAATGAAAAGAAAACGAACACGAAAACAAACCAATATTTCATCAGTGCACGTCTTGTTCAGTGTTTGCTCGTTTGGCTGTATTTCTCCTGTGGATCACAGGAGTGCAGTTTGTTCAGCACTCCTGTGACCCATTTTCAGCAGACAGCGGGCTGAAACTCACTGTGGCTGACGTCACAAATCCAGAGCAAACGCTTCCTGATGACATCAGACGACGAAACGTATGTCGAGGCATATTGAACCGATCACGTCACTTCCAGGTCCCAGGCCTTTGGTTTCTACTGATCGGCCAGTGGAACGAGAGCCGACTCTTAAGCACGAGCAGAGCGGTGGCATCGCCAAAATAATTTATGGGGGTATTCCTAATGCCAGACCAAGACACTCCACAATGTAAGCATTTTTTAACCCTTTTGTGCTTATGATTAATTAAAACGGTATTACACTATATTGGTTCCATTTCCTTGTATTATGCGGTGCAATGGTGGAGAGGAGGAGAGTTATGTAGAGTTCCTGAGAGGTGCCAGAAGAAATTAAAGGATATTTACAAACACAGGCAATATTTGACCTTCTTTTTAGCTAAAGGGGTCATGGTTCTCTGGTAAGTGTACCTCCAATTGAACACTATCAGGTGAACAAACAATAAGCCGGTGATGGAATCCATCAACTTACCATATTGAAGGCTAATTTCTCTGATTTAGTAGAATTTATGAACTGCATTTTTAAAGGACTTTCACTTATTGTCACTTTTTAATGGTTGGAATCTAGCACTTTGCCCTTTGCTTTAAATTGCTTTGAAGCATTTGAATTTTGCACTTTATTCTGTCCCACAACTTTATGAATTTTGTATTTTCACTGTACAGCTCATGAATTTTTGCACTTTACTGGTATCTGGTATAGTATATTATTTGAATTAGCTTTCAGCGCCCCCTCATGCATACACATTTTTTTTTATTAGGAACAGAAACTTGGGGAGCATGGGATTCCCCGGAACTGTGGAAATTCAATTTTAGAGGACTCCTAGGCTTCTGGCTGCTCTGTACTGAGATGGAGGCTGTGTTGCACAACTGTGGCTGCACTGTACTCTCCTGGTTTACTTGTACAACTCCTGGCTGTCTTGCACAACTCATGGCTGCACTGCACTGCAGGGACATGCATTCAGGGGAGGCAGAGCCTCACCTGCCATGAACATTAAAAAAAAATAATTAATTAATTAATTCAAACTAAACTAAAAAAAATTAATTGAGCTTTGAGGGTCGTAGCTCGGCGACCTGAGGTCACAGACGCCCCAAATTTGGTGGGTATGTAGCCGAAGTCCTACCTTACCATTGGTAAAAATGGGGCTCCTACGACCTATGGTTCCGGAGACACGGGGCTCCTTGCACAGCCTGTCAGAAGCTACATACAGAGCAGCCAGCAGACTGAGAGGTTGAGCTCACAGAGCCTCCCCTCACTTCTTGTCAGAGGCACTTAGCTTAATGGACAGCTTGAAGTCTTGGACCAATGGTAAAGTACCATTAGCCCCAGCTGTCCAATAAAAATGTTGCAGTGGAGGCACGCCTCCCAGTGCAGTGTCATAGAAGGGGCATGTGTCTAAAAGACAAATGCTCCCTTCCAGCCCAGCCCTCTTAACCAGAAGGAAATAACATGTGTTTATGTGAATAAGATTTACCCACAATCCCATATTTTTCTCACACAGTTAAGAGGGAGAATGAGAACCTGCTGCTGAAATGGTATTCTTATAATCAAGCTAAATTATATATTATTATTCTATATGTTATAAGATAATCATTTTTTTATTTATCTATTTACTGTGAAATTACTGGTTTGCAGTTATAACTTCAAACTTCAGTAATTTGTCCGTTAAGCCACCGGCTTCAGTACAGTTTTTGAAAATATAGTAAATTACCTTAAAAACAATATATAATAATTATTTGTATATTAATTATTGTAATTAACTCATTCCTACCCAGGCCAATTCTGACACTTCTCTCCTACATGTAATTAATAATCATCATTTTTTTTGCTAGAAAATTACTCAGAATTACCCTAGGGAATAGAATGGAGGTCATTGCAACTTTTTATGTTACACAGTATTTGCGCAGCAGTTTTTCAAATATGTTGTTTCATGAATATAAAAAAAAATAACAAACACTAAAGCTAACCTGATTTTTTTGTATAATGTGAAAGATAATGTTACGCCAAGTAAATAGATACCTAACATGTCACACTTTAAAATTGTGCACACTCGTGGAATGGCGTCAAATTTAGTACTAAAAAATCTCCGTAGGCGACACTTTAAATTTTTTTACAGATTACATGTTTAGAATTACAGAGGAGGTCTAGTGCTAGAATTATTGCTCTCGCTCTAACGATCGCAGCGTATGTAACCTGTGTGTATCTGGCTCTGATACTAGCCAGTGCCTCACCAGCCACTGACCTCACCGCATGTCCCTGCTGCACTGGCTTGTGAAATAAACTACCCCCACAATCCCTTTTCCTCTGTATAGCAGCATCAACTACGCTTGAACTCAGAATGATTGGGCTTCCTCCCACCAACTCTTTTCAGCAGGCCCCCCAGCTACGCTTAGCTGGGACCTCAATGTCTTCAAAGACTGCTCAGCTTCCTTTCTGTCTAACTCCTTCTGGTCCAGGGACAGAGCCCTTGGACAGAAGTCTCCTGAAGGACTGGACCCAGGAACTTTGCCCCTTGGTTGCCACGCCTCAGAATATTTATGAGCTTACCATCCACCTTTTGGCCACACCTCCCCAGAGGCCCATAAATATTCAGAATGTTCTGTTCTCCCTCCCACTATACCTCCAGAAGTCTTCAGAAGACAGTGGGAAGTTGCAGAACAGCAGTCTGTGAGACACTGAATAGCCCTTAGTAATAAACCCCTGCTCCACTGCTTACAGAGGAGCTATCTAAATGTATTTACTCTGAACTAGTATTTATGCTAATAAATCCTGAAACATTCTTGGCCATCGTTGAGAACCCATTACATTTTTTGGTAGGAAACAGCCACAAATACATTACAAAGCACTATGCTACTGGTCAGATTGCCTTGTTCTGGGGACTCCTATAAAGCGAGGAGGAGATCAAACTCTACGCCTTTATAACAACCTTGGCTATACAATCCAACACAGACAACACTATCATGATTTTACTTTCCCTTTCAGATACAAAGCACATTACCTCAACAATGATCTAAACAGCCATCAACCACCAGAATATCTGCCCGTACTCGAATGAATCTGTGACATTTTTAATAATATTCCTTTCTTTTCCAGGGGAATAATATTCTCAATGAAATGGATCTATCATGCACATTCATATCATAAAAGTAATTTCTTCAAATTGGGAAAAGAAAAAAAAAAGTTTGATAATGTTTCCGTGAATCACTTTCTTATTCTACAAGATAATCTCCCTGTGATAGCAGAAACTGAAGCGATCTGACCAGTAATATCCGATAATGCTGATAAATGGCAGCGTTCGGGTAATTGCTTCATAAAGTTATAACTATTAAGGCTGCATCAAACTATTCATTTTACATTACTCCTGAATAGATGAAGCACAAAATCCTGGGAGCGAAATACGAATCATTTCAGACGACAGTGAACTGAAAAAAAATTAAAATGTGAAAAGAAGGAAGTTAAAGTCAAGATTCCAGCAGATGTATGAACAAAGTTTTGTAAAATGAAAAGACTTGAATGTTTTAGAATAGAACACATACTTTCAGAGGGAGAAGTGTACCTTTAGCTGTTTAGTGCCTGGGACTGCTGACATCATCGAAGATGCATTGTGATGACATCATCCCTTCTACAACATTGACCGCCTATAGCTTTACTGAACACATTTATATATTGTAGTACCTGGAATAAGTTACAGTTTCAGTTATATGTAAACCCAATCACTAAACTCTCATATAATCTTTAATATTGAAGTTTAACTTGGTAAAGTTCTTTAAAGAATGAGCAAATATTATATAAATACCGTACAAGAGGTGTGTGTATTCTTCTATGAATCGTGATGTGATTTGTGCATTTCTTCCAGATCTGTACTTTAATCCAGTGTGAAACTTTGAAGTTTCCTGTAACAAAGACCGGTCACTGTTGCTCTCTCTCCTTGTGAAGTATAAATGGTCTGGTCTCCGCCCACTCCTGTTGTTTTCTGCAGGTAGCTTGTAGTGGGTGGAGCCTGCTGAGCTCCTCCCACAACTCTGATCTTTGCACAGGCTATGTACAGCACCCCACTGATCATGGGGTACTTTGACGCAGTAAGTGGACTTAGCACCATATAGCAATATGGTGTGACCAAATCCCCATATTTTTGATAATGTTTTTTGAAAATGTTTAGGTGTTTTAAACTAGCCTTGCTGGAGGTGTCTTTTTTGCATGTGTGGGCTGTAATATTTTCTTCTATTGTATGGTCTTATGGCTGCACCATCTTTAATGCATCTTTTAGGATGTGCCCCCCAAATATCTTGTTTGTATATTGTATGGATTCTGACCAAATCCTTTTGGGTGAGGAGCACCCCACTCCCTCATCAAGTACCTCTCATTAGTATCCACTTGTGTCATGGGTGGAGACCTCAAGATTCTCCCATTTAGAAGAGTGTATTGCTCTCATGGTTTAGAGAAGCAGGATCTCCCAGTCTATGGACAGTGTAGGACCCACTGATCATGGGGTACTTTGACGCAGTAAGTGGGCTTAGCACCATATAGCAATATGGTGTGACCAAATCCCCATATTTTTGATATTTTTTTTTGAATATGTACAGCACAGTTGCAGCGCTACCCCCACAGGAGCTGCTGATTGTATTGGGTCCTCTGTTCTTAGCTTGACCTCTACAAAGACCTCTGTACCTCTGACACCTCGGGTATGCCGTCAATAGACACAGATTGATAACTTTTTGGTTAGTGCCACAGGGTCATGAAATGAGACTCGAGACCTTGGAGTATGATAACAAGTTATGTTAAGAATATGAGTAATCAAAAATAAGAGGAGATCCCAATGTGGTACACTTTTTGACATATACAGTTACAAATATCAAACAATGCAGTAGGAGTGTCACCAGGGCCAGTGCACAGATTTTTGTCTACTTAGCGAAGGTGCATTTTGGTGCCTCCTCCCCCCAACCGTCCTCCTGCCACCCCCCCCCTCACCTCTACAATGCAAACCCCCATCCCCATATGGCATACACTTAATTTGCCTGCTGATGTTACATCATCAATGTTGCCATACATTCAGTCATGAATGCAATGCAGTGTAGATAGAAAGACTACATTCTTTCCCTGCCTTGATGGGAAACTGTCAATGTTGCTTCCGGGTCAGGAACAAGAAGAGGAGGAGAGCGGACGTGTGTCCGCTCTTCTCCCACCCGCTATGCCGGTCCCGGACCCTGGAGATGTGCAAGCGGCACTTGGAATATATAGCGGGGGGAGTGGGGCACTTTGCTGGGGTGCAGTGTTGCCAACCCCCCGATGTGAAATTTACTGAGAGGGCTTCCAAAATGTACAAAATGCACCAATTTTTTACTGGCACAAATCATGAAATTTACTGACAGAGCCACAATTTTTATGGACACTTCAAAAAAGTACATACAATTGCCGATTTCAGTGCAAATATCAATATTTAAGCTACGGTATCTCACAAAAGTGAGTACACCCCTTACATTTTTGTAAATATTTTATTATATCTTTTCATGTGACAACACTGAAGAATGACACTTTGCTACAATGTAAAGTAGTGAGTGTACAGCTTGTATAATAGTGTAAATTTGCTGTCCCCTCAAAATAACTCAACACACAGCCATTCATGTCTAAACCGCTGGCAACAAAAGTGAGTACACCCCTAAAGTAAAATGTCCAAATTGGGCCCAATTAGCCATTTTCCCTCCCCGGTGTCATGTGACTCATTAGTGTTACAAGGTCTCAGGTGTGAATGGGGAGCAGGTGTGTTAAATTTGATGTTATCGCTCTCACTCTCTCATACTGGTCACTGAAAGTTCAACATGGCACCTCTTGGCAAAGAACCCTCTGAGGATCTGAAAAAAAGAATTCTTGCTCTACATAAAGGACTGCATTTGTTTTTGAATTAGTAGGAATACTATGTACCCCATACTTATTCACATAGGGGGGTGGGATCGGGGGCCCCCCTGTCAAAGAGAGCTTCCAGATTCCGATAAGCCCCCCGCCCACATACCCTCACAACCACCGGGTCAGGGTTGTAGGGGAAGAGGCCCTAGTCCCCATCAACATGGGGACAAAATGCTGTGGTGGGCCCCCCTGCTCCAAAATACCCCCCATGTTGAGGGCATGTGGCCTGGTATAGTTCAGGAGGGGGTGTGCTCACTCATTTTGCTTCTGCTGCTGTGCTGCTTGACATAAGGGCCTGGTGTGGATTGGGGGAGACCCCCACGCTGTTTTTTTTTTTTTTAAACGCCATTTGTTTTGTTTACATTCTGCTGTCAGCTAAGGAATCCCACTGACAGAAGATGAGTCATGGTTGTTAAGGATGCCAGCGTCTTCCCACTCCTTAACAACCAGCTATTCTGATTTCTGAATATACAAAAAGAATGCCGAAGATATGAAATTAATTCCAAAATTCTGAAAACAAATTGGTCTAATAATGCATCAATGGACCAATTCATTTTCGGAATTTCGAAATTTGTTTTGTATTTTTAGCATTGTTTATTTAGAATAGCATTCAGTTTTTTAAAACAGCGTGGGGTCCCTCCTAATCCATACCAGGCTCTTTGGATTTGGTATGGATTTTTTTTTTAAAACAATAGATTTTTATTGGTATTTTTTCAGAATATACAAAATACAAGTAGATTGTACATTTCTCATTTGTACATATTGTTCGACATTCAGGATCTTACTACATTAATAGAGTAAAACAGATTAACTGGTAGGGTTACTAAGAAATATCCTCATTGAAGCATTTTTCAATTGTCAAGCCTGTCACCCCTTGTGGGTACACACTGTAAACAGACTTTCTGCTTAAGTTTTCAAAGTTAGCCCTGAGAGGACCTTACTGAGGGTCCACTCAAACATACTGTCACGTAAGTTCCCTGTAAGCTTGTCGTTAACCAATAATAATAAACTTAGAATGACTTATTTATAACAGTTAGACTTTCTCAGTCCCTTAATATGAGGTAAACAGTGTATTATTTCTATGTTGTGTGCTAACTATAATACCATATCATATATGACCATATCCAATATTGGATTGTACCACTAGACGTTTGGTGGTTGTGTTTCAGCATATTTAGAGGAACTTCAAGTTTCCCAATGTTTGTGGAAACTCTGGGTTCTTCTTTCTGTATATGCTAGGATTTTTTCCATAGTGTATTGAGCATTCACTCTAGAACTGACTTCTTCAATTTTGGGAGGTGATGTAGAGCACCATATTGCTATAAGTTCAGCAAACAAAACGTGGGTTACTACTTTTCTCATCAAGGGAGGATAGTTTTCGATGCCTAAGCTTAGAAGAGCAAGAGCAGGGTTGATGGCACAATCAGAGGATTTGGTATGGATTTTAAGGGGAACCTCACGTCAAAATGTAAAAACAAATGGCGTGGAGTCCCCCCAAAATCCTTACCAGACCTCTATCCGAGCACGCAGCTGGGCAGGCAAGGAAAGGGGGGAACCAGTGAGAGCCCCCCTCCTGAACCATACCAGGCCACATGCCCTCAACATAATGGGGTGTTTTGGGGTAGGGAGACCCCCCCAAAGCACCTTGTCCCCATGGGGACAAGGGCATCTCCCCCAATGTCTACCTCTCATTGGGCGAGTGTTATTCCCAAATGACAAATAAACATGGGGCGGGGTTATCCGGTGATGTCACTGGGTGATCCTGCCCCATAATGACGCTTCCCAATGAGAGGTAGGCACGGGGATGGAGTCACTCAGTTACATCACCGGGTAACCCCCGCCCCTATGTTTACCTGTCATTCGGCTGTGTCCCTGGACGGGAACAGTCATGTTAGGAAAGCAGCATTTTATCTGTTCGGGTCTGCGTTTTTGTTTTTTTAATAAAGAACTTGTCAAAATCTGGTGTTTTGTTTTTTTTTTAACTTTGACTTTTTTGGGTGAATGAGTAGGGGTACTATGCACCCTATACTCATTCACATGGGGGGGATCTGCAAAGGGGGCTTCTGGATTCCAATTTTCAACAATAATTTACATTAATTTATTTTCACTACTCTTTGGGTAAGCGCGAGATATTAAAATGTATATAATAGAGCATAGGGGTAGAGTGGAAAGAGTAGTAATTTCCTGCTAGTAAAGCTATGTTTGTGGGAATATAGGTCTCAGAGTCCATTTCATGGTAAGGTGGTTGCAATCAGGACAAGATAATCATTGGAATATTGATAGTCTATCCAATAGAACCATCTCCATCTGATGGCTTTTTTTGGTCCATGAATCGTAGAGGTATGTGTTTTATGTAAGTTTTTGCAGACCGTTGTGGAATATTATGGGGTTCCTGCCTATGCTAAAGTGTAACTTTTAGCCTATGCTAAAGTTACCAGCAATGCGGTCCAAACAATCTATGTTTTAACATAACTTTTAAACATTTCAGTCACCCTACCCTCGGCCACCCTGTTCAGAAAAAGGTCAATCAGTTGTGTGTTGGGAATCATTTTTTTAACCTTTTGCAATCCCAAAAAATATGGAGGAGAGTGCCATCATTCTCTCCACAGCACTAACGGGTGTCTGGGAGAAAAGGATTTAGGGAATAGTAGTGAGATGGATAGTATGGTATAGGAAGATGGGTAATTAATTTATATCTTTCTTCCTGGTATTTGTTATAGATGGACAATTTATGCACAAAATATAGTATTTTGTCAACCTGTTCTTGAGTAAAAAAAATTTGTAAGCCCTTTTCCCATTTCATTGAAGAAGAGAGGACATGCCTCTTTGGCTGTGATCAAGATGTAGTTGAGTTTGAAAACCAAATGTCTGATCAGGCCTTGTCCACTATGTAACGATTCAAAAGAAGTTAAAGTTGAGCTATTGGTGGAGGGAGAGATTTGAGGTAATGAAGAAGTTGTAGAATTCTCCAGAATCCAAGGGCTGTGTACACAATGTAGGGAGGGCCAAGCAGAGGCCAAACCAAAGTGCCAGTGCAACCGATCTGTGTTGAAAACTTTGATCAAGCAAGACAGGAGGGAAGGGTTTCCCAAGACCTGGTATGGTGGTGACAAAGTGTAACACTTTGAGTAGGCTGCTATGGTGGGTCTTAGAGTGAGATAGGATTTCAGGCTTGGGTAACATGTGCACCATGGTGTGCTTAAATTAAAAGCATTATGTCAGTAGACAGATTTTCTCTTTTGACCCATTGTTTCAGGGTATTGTATCTTCAACAGTCGACTATTCGGTTCAGATATATAGCTAGATAATATAATAAGATATCAGGTAGACCAGGTCGTCCCTGAGGTTTGCACAAATGAAGGATGGGTTGACTGGTTCTTGCTAGTCTGTGGATGCATATGAATTTATTAAAAATGGGTTTGACTTGTTGGAAGAAGGCCCTCGAAATATTGTTAGATCTGTTTTAAAAAGGAAAGGGGGGGGGGACAAAAGTTATAAATGTGGATAGGATCTTCTTGGATCATAGTCCATACATATTTAATGGCGGCCTGTGCCCACTGAATTTAAAAACTGTCATGATCACTTAAGTGCTCCTGCTCCCTATTCCAGCAACCGGGTGATGGCTGCTGCATCCCCCCTGTCTGAGTTCACCTGTTGGTGATTGATCTGCTCAGTCACCTGATATAAGCAAACCGAACACTCTATCCCTTGCTTGTGATAGAGACAGACTTACCTGCATTGTTCTAGATCAAGCCTCCCGTTAGTCTGCATTGCTTGTTGTTGGATCTCCTGTGTATGACCCGAATTGGATACTGGACTATCCCCTGAACTCAGCCTGCCTTTTACCCAAACTGGCTTTTAACCACGCAACCTGTCAGCTAAACTGCAAGTACCTGTTTGCTTTGCTCAGTTCGCATCTGCCCTGGTGTGGTAGCCAGACTCTATAGCATTGTGTATAAGTCCTGGGGGCAACCAAGTACCTGCAGGCCTACTTGTCTTAAGGGAAAGGGGGCTGCTATAAGTGAAGCACACAGTAACCAGCTATAATATCTGACCACCTGCGTTGGGGTAGACGTGACATTCATGACAAAAACTATGTTTTATGTGACATAATTCAGCACCCACAATATTTCCTTTGAAGGCTTTGGACTTTTGGTAGCTAATTTTAAAATGTGATAACAATTCCAGCATTAAATTGGGTAAGGTGACTCTTGGTTATAAAGAATAAGAGATCATTTTGGCGTATGCCGCAATTGCATGTGATAACCCTGATATCAAAGTAACAGGTATTTTTTGTGAACTTATATCAGAAAAATTCCAATGGTGCATATTTAATAAAGAGATGAGGAGCAATCAAATATTACATTTTTGTTTTTTGATTTAGATAAGTTTTAAACCCTTTCTTCATCAATACCCAAAAGTTTTGGTTAGTGTTGGACTTTAAACAAGCAGTGTGTATGTATACCTCATCTTTAGTCACTGATTTGCACAAGGTTTACTGAACAGAAATATAATGCATATTCTCCAGCTCATGCATTTATAAATATATTAAACTAGTCTTATCATCCACAGTGTTAACAAAACAAAATAAAATGTATACTTAGTTATTTCTGCAAAAAAATGAATACAATGAAATTGATGGACTTTGTGAAAGAAAGTAAATATTACACATTTCAAACACATAGGATTATTAGTGAACTGTGAAGCATCATATCATCTTGATTCCCAATAGACTCACCCAGAACTTAACTGACTTAATGATATACGGCCTATAGAGTGAATCATGCCGGGCTTCCTGCTATTCATCAACATACATCTGACACATCCATAGACTGTTCCGATTTATATTTTATACACTACATTCCACATGCACAGCACTTGTGTCCTATCAAAAGGAAATAATATAAAGTGTGAGATGGCTGTCATCAGAGAAAGATGTACCAGACATTTTCTGGGAGGATTTAATATCTTATCATGATCTAAATTTATCTGTGTGTCCAGTGGATTCACAATGAGGCTTGAAGACTTTACAAATAGAGTAAAATATTAATAAGTAAAAAAAAAAAAAAATCACAGCTATAGCTATATTCTAAAAACTCACTGTAAAGTAAAATGTGAGCCTTAAATTCAGGCAGATATATATTATATATACAGTGTATGTATATATATATATATATATATATATATATATATATATATATATATATATAAAATATATATATATATATATATATATATATATATATATATATATATATATATATATATATATATATATATATATATATATATATATATATATATATATATATATCATGCAGTTATCCATTCCTTAAAAAAATATGGAATATGGAACCAGTAACCATTTATGGAACCATATAATGCACCTATCCAGTCCTTAAAAATATGCTTAACCCCTTTCTGACCAGAGGTCATTGATGCCTAGATGTCCAGGCCTAATTTAGTAGTGACAGCATGTGTCGATTAACTTTGCAATGAGTAATTTGCATGCCTAAATCTTTTTTAGGCTTTTAATTGGTATACTTTTTTAATTCAAAAAATGTTTTGTTTTATTATAGGCTTACAATTGCTTAAAAGGTATGATTTTAAATGTATTTTCAAGATTTTAAATAATTTACTATCATTTTCATACTGCAACTGACTCAGAGAATTACATTATTAATAGATGACACCGCAGATAAACACAGCAGCCTGAAGGAGGCAGTGTTAATTTGATGGCTAAAGGCTTTCTTTGCCAATGAAGCCTTCAGCCAGTAGGTGATCACTATGTCATAGCTGACATACCTGTAATAGATGTCACATGATTGAGAACTGCTCTGATTGGTTCTCAATGGTCATCGGGAACCTCAGCTGCCAGTGACATCCTGGACTGATAGTGAGCATTACTCAGCATTACTGTAACCTGTCATAGATTATCAGTGAAGGCCTACCTAGACTATCAAAGAGGGATCTGCAGGAGGAGCAGAGGAAAGACTCTCTTTGTGGCTTAATGAGGAAGGCATTAGAAGCTGATAATGCAGAGATCCTCTTGGCAAGTGACATTAAGGGTGCACAGATAGTCCAGAAAGAATGGGACCAGTTGCATTTGATGGACAGGTGGTCTACCAAAGGGGGCCCTCAGACTACGTCGATGACTGGTGGCAACTGTTCCTACCAGAAAAGTACAGAGAGCTATACTAAGGTCATTGCATGATAAGCATGGCCATCTAGGCCTGGAACAAACTTTCAAATTGGTCAGAGACCGATTTTATTGGCCCTGTATGTAAGAGTAAGTAAGTAGAGAGTTACTGCCATTGTTGTTTATGGTGCATACAAAGAAAGACTTTGCCAAAGTAAGCTGCCCCCATGGGCCTCATTCCGAGCCAGGAACCGATAGAGTTGGTTTGACTTCCTGTGGCTGGAGCCTTATTGTAGTGGGCGTGGGAAAGTCCTGGTGATAAATGACTGCTTCACCTGATATGCTCAGGCGTTCCTGATTAAAAACCAACAAGCTGCTACCGTGGCAAAATCCTGGTCGCAATGTTCTTTGTGTGCTTATGGCCTACCCCAGCGAATACACTAGGATCTGGCTAGGGACTTTGAAAACAAGCTCATTAAAGAGTTGCTGAAGATGTTTTGTATATAAAAGTCCATAACTACGCCCTACCACCCCCATAGGGATCCTCAACCCGAACAACTTAATCGGACCCTCTTGAACATGCTCGGTACCCTCTATGAGAAGCAACAGTGGAGTTGACACATTGCCATTGCTAATCGCACTAGTTACATGTGCAATTAGCACAATATATACAGTATCTCAGAAAAGTGAGTACACCCCTCACATTTTTGTAAATATTTTATAATATCTTTTCATGTGACAACACTGAAGAAATTACACTTTGCTACAATGTAAAGTAGTGAGTGTACAGCTTGTATAACAGTGTAAATTTGCTGTCCCCTCAAAATAACTCAACACAGTCATTAATGAATTAATATTCGCTATTATCCTTCTAATTCTCCTCCCCGCCAATCAGGAAGCGGGTGCTGAGACGCGTCACCTGATTGGCCGAAAGGAGAAGCGATCCTTTTGGACGCCTATGAGGTGGAGGGAGGAGAAGGGAGGTGCACGGCGGAAGCTGCCGTGATGCAGAGGAGGAGGAGACGCAAGGGAAGCTGTCTCCCGTCACCTGGAGGAAGCGCTGCCCGATAGATGAGGTAAGTGCGGGGGCTGGTGACCGACTGACCGACCAACATGGGGGGTTGCAGCTGACCCGACCGACAGGGGTAGAATTGTTGATTTATGTCTGGAATACATGCCCTTTTCAGTGCATGACAGTGTTTTGCTAGCTTTGTTAGCTGCAGCTTGGCATTGCATGCTATTGCAAAGTCTGTGATCTACAAGCACCCCCAGATCCTTTTCCATTGTTGATTTTCCCAGGGGAGCCTTGTAATGTGCGCTCAGTAAATCCTCATTCAGGTGCTTCCTGGCATGGGTATACCTGTCTTCCAACTTATGTGCTGTCACCCAGTCATATGCAGCCTTGGTGGAGACTACAGGTGGCCCTTCATGCATCAATTGTGCAGCTTTGTCCACCATTGCCACCAGTTCTTACAAATGATGTGCAGCTGACACTGGAGCATGTGCATGTAGACGGGAAGTGGCTTGTAGAGTCCGAAAGAAGATCAGCAGCACAGATCTGCAAAAAACAATGAAAAATGTTAGTGAATGAAATGTTCTCCAGTTAAGATCTACTTTACCTGATAACTTGCACGTGTATATCTATTAAAAAAATATGCTTTCTCTTGAGTTGGTTTGATGGTGCTGATATTTGTGCCTCCCATCATTGGCAGCAAAAGTCTCAATTCAATCATTTCCAAGTCTCTCCCCATGTCTGTTTCAGGAATAATTCCCCCGCTGGGTTAATTTGGATCCAGGTGACTTAATACATTTGGAGACTTGTGCGTCGGGCTTCATGTCTGCCCCAGCTAATCATTTACATTTAAAATGATAATCATTGGTGTATGGCATTCTAAGTGTGTCATTTTCAATCCTTGATTAGATTTTTTCTCCCTGTGTTCTGCCAAGCCAAAGCATGTGTAAAAACAATTAAAAGTTTGAGCTGGAAAGGGATTTAATTACTCTTTGAATTCCGTGGAAAATATAACACAGCTGTTCGTCTCCAAATGCAAAACCTGGAATTAGCATTTTCACAAAAAAAAAAGGTGATTCATCTTCAATTCCAGGTCGATGATAATTATTCAATGTTTAATTAGAAGTCGCTTCCATGTTCAACATACCTGATCATTTTCCAGTTGAGAATAAGTCGGGTTTGTTCTTAGGAGCACTGAGATTCTGACTCAAAGGGCCAATGAATTACATTAACCACTTACAGTATATACAGAGAAGTGTATGGATAAGTGGCAGACCCTTATTTCTTCTTTGCTGTAGGGCACTACTGAAATCATCAATGGATGTCAGTGCGCCTATTAATGACTGTGATGTCAGCTGTCACTGCACAACTCCGTTCATAGACACAAACGTACAGAGCTGATCTGAGCAGCTCTGTACTATCGGATTGCTATAATGCCCAATCATAGTGATAACAGGTGTAAACAGTGTAGATATCATAGTGCAAATGCTGTGCACTCCCACTTAAATATATACACCAACTACCAGCTGCTGCAACCACAAAAATGTGTTCCCACAATCAAAAAAGCAAACTAAATGTGTAAATTGTAGCAGCACAACCATATCATATTTAGTAAACAGTGTAGTATTTACATCTAAGAGCCTGCCCCTGACTAGGGTAGATCAGAGGTCACCAATTACCAAAAGCCTCTGGCCTGCCTTTAAAGCTATACCTCCTACTGCCCAATAAAACACTTGACTCAAAACGGAATTAAATAGCCGTAAGGCCTTTTATTATAAACAACATACTAATTACTGAAACATAGTGTCTGTGGCACCCACTATCTAAGATATGCCCCCAGCCGCAAGCCGCTGCATCGGGGGCAATCCCAACTGACCTCAGACACATTACTGGTCTACCATGACCTGGTCACTATTGGACCACACCAATAGTGGGCATCACACCAACGATGGTTCCCCACCTTTTTCCCCTAACACCAGATTTTCCACCCTTTCAAGGACCCCAAACCGCCACAGCACCACAAGTGTGAAACCTTACACTTGTGCGCCCCTCCAAACCCGAAAGACACGTTAGATCCTACCTTACAAACACAGAAACCACAGAGCAGTCCCAACGCTTTGCGATAAACCCCATCACCCCCCAGGTACTGCCTAATGATTTTAACATCTCTGAGAAGTTACCGCATCGAACGGATTCAAAATTCACCACCCTCCTTTGGAAAACTCAGCCTTTCGGGGGCCTATCTAATCTAGAAAAAATTGGTGACACCCGTGGTACTAGCCTCCTAGCCTCGCAAAGCCTGTCATGCACCCCAAACCAAAGAGCTATCCCTGAGGGGAACCAATTACCTTCCAAAGGGGCTGACATCTAATCTCCCAGCTCCCCAAGAACATAACAAGGCCACAATTTACAGACGAGGCACACAAGTAATAAACAAATAAACAACCATGCACCAAATTGAACAAAACAACGGTAACATACAAGACAAACAAAAGGACAGAAAGACCTGCCTATCAGCTACAAATTGCAGCAAATGGGTGAACATAGCCAAACTGCATCGCATGCCCACTTACCAATGTTTTTGAAACCCCAGCATATAACCGCAGCTAGATAGCAAAGGTGACCGCACCTAGTGAAAAGAGCGTGAAAAACACTCCCTGGCGCCCAGAAGACATTTTGGAAATACAGTAACAAAGTGCAGTTTTGACAGCACGGAACATGCAGTGTGTCCCAACTACGGGCCGTGCACTCTGACTGACCCAAACAACTTCTGTACAGCAATAACAGGGAAACCCAGTGAACAATTATCCCAGAACAAGAAATCTGAATACCCCTATTCGCATACCGACTATAAAGGGGGCGGGGAGGAAGGGCGTATCGTATTGTGGCTGCACAAAAATCCACCTACCCTTTGAAAGTACTAACCAATTCCCTGATACGTAGAACCTCAAAAAAGGCCAACAAGGACCGAGTGGAACTATATCCTCCCAGAAGGAGCAGAGCAGACTGTCGCTTTCAGAAAGAGACTCTGCACAAAAAAGGACACCAGTGGCCAAAAGTCATAGCACCGTCGGCCCCTGTGTAGACATTAAGTGCCCATAGAACCATAAAGACCTTTGTAAAATCTGGCACCTAGAAAATGTGAATAAAAAAAAGAAAGACCAACTAATTTTGCAACCCACAGCCGAAGCTGAAACACCCAGGACAAAGAAAGGATACAAGAAAGGTCAATGTCCACTCTTTAAAACCCGCCTCATCCAAATAGAAAAAAATCAACCCCCTCACCTAAGAATAGCATTTTCTAAATTTTCATGGTGGCGATCCAAATAGTCTCCACGTTAAAGGTATCTATAAACTCAATCTAGCTCTCAGAAGAGGAGATTTTGATAGAATACTTCTACAAAAAGAAAAATGTGGATCTTTTATTTAAATGCCCTACAGCCTCTAGGATTAAACAATGGATTCAATCTGTCTGTCTTTTTGGAATCCTAGTTCTTTGAATAAAAAAAAAGAGAAAGTTGCCCTGGGACTTTAAATGAGGTGGTCATAGTCAGCCACTGAGTAACAAGAGTAAAGGCAGTATAAATGTTTATTAAAATTAATGTACATACATGGATAATATAGCATATTAGCCAATGGATTTGCACATAATAAAGAAAATAATTAAAGTTGATACAAACGTTATAAAATGCAGTATATGCAAATGCACGCATCAGGAAACCTGACGTACGTATCGCGAGATCATTGCTCGCTGATCAGGGGTGGATGTGGATGAGATGTATCTAAATAAACAAAAAGATGTGTCACAGTGGTAATGTAAGAACAATGGCAGAATGGGCCAGAGCAAAACGCCCCAATACTTACCATTGAACGAAACCAGAGTTTCCCTCGCTGAACCCCCAAATGGACAGCAGCAGCCAGAGTATGGCATGGGAGCTGAGGGGGAGAAGACGGACACAGGTACCCCCAGGGGGGACGCCAGGAGGCAGACATGGCATGAGTGAAGGTGAATGGTCCTATTGTCTCAGTATGTAGCTTGATAGATATCAGCTGTAAACATAGATGTATATGTCTCAATGATTTGCCAAAATTTAGTAAAATGAACACAAAGTTATATAATATAATAATATTTTTGTATGAGAGCAAGTATGCTCTAGCATAAGTATATGTGTCAAGCTTTACTAAAAAAGCAGTAGATAGAATTTGTACAGTTATTTGTATAGAACATAAATGGACTAACCTGATCCAATAATGGAGCAGACATAGAGACCATGGGTAAAAAAGTAAATCCTGAAAAATTGTGTTTGTCTGGGAAAGAAAAAAGGAAAGGGTTGTGTGAAAAGCAGTGTTATAAAAGAGACAAAAAAGTGCAGGGAATGCAGATGAAGCGACAGGTAAGTGCTGGGGGGTGGGGAGAGTGTATTTACCTTGATATGGAAGCAGCTGAACAGCAATGAAAATCTCTGTGGTGTGCATAGTATTGTTTTTTTTGTATATGTATATAGGGATGGAGGTGCATCACTGGTGACTGCAGACCTTTTATTTTATTTTGCTTCTAGTTCTTTGAATCTCTAAATTTTCTTGTAATTTACCCTTTGTGAATAGGGCTCCCTCTTTGTTTATTAATCTTCTGGGTCTCTATATATTTCAAGAGAGGTAAGAGTATGCCTTTTCCCTCCCTCTTGACTCTCTGAATGTTTCTTTTGGAATATGTAAAAAGTTTCTGCTTTTATATATATCTTCTTGGAATTTCTTTAAATATAGCTGCATTTTTATTTTATGTTGTTGCTATTAGACACTTTAGAGCACTGCACTTTGATCTGGATATCTCCACAGTTTCTATGGTGCTGTTGGTTTGTTTGAAAGGAGTGAGCATGTGATGAATGAAACTAGGTGTTTTTTAATTAGACTAATTAGCATACAACTTAAGTGACTCTTGTCCCATGTTCACTTGTGCTCTGAAGAATCTAGATTTCCTAGTGAAACGTGTCAGCATGACGCCACCACACTATTTGTAACTTTCACACAGATTGGCCGCAACATAAATCTCCCTTCCAGACATTTGCAGAGGTCGGCTGGGCAAACGCTGCGCGGAATTGCTTCATTGAACCGGGCCTCCAACGCCATCTGCTCCATGCGACTCCACGCTGTCCCCGCTGCAGAGATAAAGGGGCCACCAGCCGCAACAGGAGACAGGTTGGCGCCCGCTGCTGAAACGCTCCCGCTCTGGGTTGACACCCCTCCAGGGACCTCGCCCAGAGAGTCAGCCGCCTGCTCCAGGACCCTACCATCGGCTGATGGGCTAGTGGCGAAGGGGACTCTGGCTGTTACAGGCTAAGAGTCAACACCCTCGGGCTCTGCCGGTGATAGCGCTTCCTCCCATGTCCACCACTCACAGAAGGAGTTGGACGCTGAGCTGGCAGGCCAGTGGGGTCCTAGCTGAGGCTCCCCAGGTGTTGGTGCACCCCAGGGGCAGTCTCCTGAGGTGCCCTGGAGGCCTGGACCTCAGAGTCCGTACTGGTGGGGCATGTCCGGCACCCAGATACATACCCAGGTTGATCTCTGTAGCTCGGCCGCAAGAAGAACAGACGGACGTTCACGTTCATCTTCTGTCTCCACTTCTCCAACTGATTCTGACACACCCCTCCTTGCAAAACTATGCTTCTACACTCCTCCCATAACCCTGTCTCTTCAGCTAATCAGGTAAACACCATAACTTGACCACCTATTACACGATTAACCCCACGCTGTAAGGTCCCCTTCCACCTTTTTATTCCTAGCTCCGGGCCTGTCTTTCCTCTTACAATGCAGCAAGGGCAAATTTACAAATGCACAAATCATTTATTAGTACCAGATCAGCAGCTGCAGCAGATTCAGGGTAGCAGGGGGGTTGATTGTGGGGCTGTTTTTTGTACAACAACCCCTAACCTCCCTTATCCTGCACGTTTGTACATTAACCCCTTTTTCTCTATCGTCTTACTGTATGTGTCCTGCAATTTAAAGTGACCCTAAACTCTGGTTTTAAAGAAATAAGATCTATTCATGTACAGTAAGTGAAAAAAGTATTTGATCCCCTGCTGATTTTGTACGTTTGCCCGCTGACAAAGAAATGATCAGTCTATAATTTTAATGGTAGGTTTATTTTAACAGTGAGAGACAGAATAACAACAAAGATATCCAGAAAAACGCATTTCAAAAGAGTTATAAATTGATTTTCATTTTAATGAGTGAAATAATTATTTGATCCCCTCAATCAGCAAGATTTCTGACTCCCAGGTTTCTTCTATACAGGTAATCAGCAGAGATTAGGAACACTCTCTTAAAGGGAGTGCTCCTAATCTCAGCCGGTTACCTGTATAAAAGACACCTGTCCACAGAAGCAATCAATCAGATTCCAATCTCTCCACCATGGCCAAGACCAAAGAGTTGTCCAAGGATGTCAGGGATAAGATTGTAGACCTAAACAAGGCTGGAATGGGCTACAAGACCATCACCAAGCAGCTTGGTGAGAGGGTGACAACAGTTGGTGCGATTATTCGCAAATGAAAGAAACACAAAATAACTGTCGCTCTCCCTCGGCCTGGGGCTCCATGCAAGATCTCACCTCGTGGGGTTTCAATGATCGTGAGAATGGTGAAGAATCAGCCCAAAACTACGTGGAAGAATCTTGTCAATGATCTCAAGGTAGCTGGGACCATAGTCACCGAAAAAACAATTGGTAACACACTATGCCGTGAAGGAATGAAATCCTGCAGCGCCCGCAAGGTCCCCCTGCTCAAGAAAGCACATGTACAGGCCCGTCTGAAGTTTTCTAATGAACATCTGAATGATTCAGAGAACTGGGTGAAAGTGTTGTGGTCAAATGAGACCAAAATCGAGCTCTTTGGTATCAACTCAACTCGCCGTGGTTGGAGGAGGAGGAATGCTGCCTATGACCCCAAGAACACTATCCCGAACGTCGATCAGGGAGGTGGGAACATTATGCTACGGGGAAAGGACAACTTCACCGCATCAAAGGGGCGATGGACGGGGCCATGTACAGTCAAATCTTGATTGAGAACCTCCTTCTGTCAGCCAGGGCATTGAAAATGGGTCGTGAATGGGTATTCCAGCATAACAATGACCTAAAACACACGGCCAAAGCAACAAAGGAGTGGCTCAAGAAGAAGAACATTAAGGTCCTGGAGTGGCCTGGCCAGTCTCCAGACCTTAATCTCAAAGAAAATATGTAGAGGAAGCTGACGGTTCGAGTTGCCAAACAACCTCGAAAACTTAATGACTTGAAGAGGATCTGCAAAGAAGAGTGAGACAAAATCCCTGCTTAGATGTGTGCAAACCTGGTGGCCAACTACAAGAAACGTTTGACCTCTATGATTGCCAACAAGGGTTTTGCCACCAAGTAGTTTATAAATGTTTAGATTTTTTTGTCATTCTGTCTCTCACTGTTAAAATAAACGTACCATTAAAATTATAGCCTGCTCATTTATTTGTCAGTGGGAAAACATACAAAATCAGCAGAGGGTCAATTTCTTTTTTCCCCCTCACAATATGTATGTCACATATGTGTTCTTAACTCAAAAATCAGCATTTAAAAAAAAAAATTACAAATACAATATCTTAACCGCTTGCCGATTAGCCGACGTCGTTATATGGTGGCAGGTCAGTTCTCCTGCGCAAATCGCCGTAGCTCTATGCGGGTCGGGCAGACTCGATGTCCGCCGGCGACCCGCAATGGCCTATTACAGAAGCAGAACGGGGAACTGCTTTTGTAAACACGGCAATTCCCCGTTCTGACCGGTGGCATGACAGGGATCTACTGTTCCTAAAAATCGTAGATCGCCGCTATTACTAGTAAAACTAATAAAAATGCCATAAATCTATCCCCTATTTTGTAGACACTATAACTTTTGCGCAAACCAATCAATACATGCCTATTGCGATTTTTTTGATTTTTCTGAGGTGATCAAATACCACCAAAAGAAAGCTCTGTTTGTGGGAGAAAAAGGATCCCAATTTTGTTTGGGTACCATGTCGCACAACCGCACAATTGTCAGTTAAAGCGACGTAGTGCCGTATCACAAAAAATGGCCTGGTTATTAAGGGGGCAAATCCTTCCGGGGCTGAAGTGGTTAAAGATTGGATGAACGTTTTACAAAAGTGTATAACACTTTTCGTAATTAAATTGTGTATGCATTGGCACCATGTTTTTGCATAGACATATCAGTTGTGCCCCTCATGGGGATGGGGCTAGTGTTGGTATGCATAGCTGCTATTAGCCCCATGTAATGTTTGTGGCCAGAGCTAGTTCTCATTTATGTATATATATATATATTACCAAATTGGGATTTTTGGGATGCCTGCCTTTACAGCCCTCACATGAACTTTAATGGCATCCCGGTCTTAGTCCATAGGGTTCAATATTGAGTTGGCCCACCCTTTGCAGCTATAACAACTTCAACTCTTCTGGGAAGGCTGTCCACAAGGTTTAGGAGCATGTCTATGGGAATGTTGACCTTGCTTTGTGCACTGGTATGCAGTCATATGTCAAGCGGCCATCCTCAAACTGTTCCCACAGGTTCTAATCATTTGGTGTGGGGTTGTTTTTCAGGGGTTGGGCTTGGTCCCTTAGTTCCAGTGAAGGGAACTCAAAGCATCAAGATACCAAGATATTGTGGACAAATTTCATGCTCCCAACTTTGTGGGAACAGTTTTGGGATGGCCACTTCCTGTTCCAACATGACTGTGCACCAGTTCACAAAACAAGGTCCATAAAGACATGGATGAGAGCGAGAATCAGAACATTTCCAGTTTAGTTTATTTTATATTCATTTTAGCAGATTCTGTAATTCTGTAATCCAAGCAATAGTTATTAATGAATTGTAGGATTCTCTGTATATTGGACAAATCTGTAGGAATATATTTGAAATGCATTTGATTTTTTAATCTCTTTGATCCTCATTGATTACAATTTAGCTGTTATTAGGATGACCCTCAATAAACAATAATAGACAAAAAGGCTCAGATTTTTTATTTCCCGCACATTCTCTGGCTGTCCGGTTTTCATCCATATAGCATAAAATATCAGCATCACAGAAACAGCTACAATTATGATTGCAGATTCTGATCAAAGGGAATCATTTATGGGGCTGACGCGGCAGTATCCTGGTGGGACGATTTTTTTTTAGCCACAGCAGGATGCTGTAAATTGAAAGTAAGTGCGAGACTTTCAACCCCGACTTTTTACATGGCAGCGGCTCTGAGCTATGAAAAGAAGACAGCTTTTGTTGTCTTCTAGTGTTACAACATACATAAATTCCTTAGTGATCATACAGTATCTCACAAAAGTGAGTACACCCCTCACATGTTTGTAAATATTTTATTCTATCTTTTCATGTTACAACACTGAAGAAATGACTCTTTGCTACAATGTCAAGTAGTGAGCGTACAGCTTGTATAACAGTGTACATTTGCTGTCCCCTCAAATAACTCAACACACAGCCATTAATGTCTAAACCGCTGGCAACAAAAGTGAGTACACCCCTAAGTGAAAATGTCCAAATTGGGAGCAAAGTCTCAATATTTTGTGTGGTCACCATTATTTTCCAGCACTGCCTTAACCCTCTTGGGCATGGAGTTCACCAGAGCTTCACAGGTTGCCACTGGAGTCCTATTCTATTCCTCTATGACGACATCACGGAGCTGGTGGATGTTAGAGACCTTGCGCTCCTCCACCTTCTGTTTAAGGATGCCCCACAGATGCTCAATAGGGTTTAGGTCTGGAGACATGCTTGGCCAGTCCATCACCTTTACCCTCAGCTTCTTCAGCAAGGTAGTGGTCATCTTGGAGGTGTGTTTGGGTCGTTATCATGTTGGAATACTGCCCTGCGGCCCAGTCTCTGAAGGGAGGGGATCATGCTCTGCTTCAGTATGTCACAGTACATGTTGGCATTCATGGTTTCCTCAATGAACTGTAGCTCCCCAGTGCCGGAAGCACTCATGCAGCCCCAGACCATGACACTCCCACCACCATGTTTGACTGTAGGCAAGACACACTTGTCTTTGTACTCCTCACCTGGTTGCCGCCACACATGCTTGACACCTTCTGAACCAAATAAGTTTATATTGGTCTCATTAGACTACAGGACATGGTATCAGTAATCCATGTCCTTAGTCTGCTTGTCTTCAGCAAACTGTTTGCGGGCTTTCTTGTGCATCATCTTTAGAAGAGGCTTCCTTCTGGGATGACAGCCATGCAGACCAATTTGATGCAGTGTGGGGCATATGGTCTGGGCACTGACAGGCTGACCCCCTACCCCTTCAACCTTTGCAGTCATGCTGGCAGCACTCATTCGTCTATTTCCCAAAGACAACCTCTGGATATGACGCTGAGCATGTGCACTGGCAGTGGAACCTGTCCTGTTAAACTGCTGTTTGGTCTTGGCCACCATGCTGCAGCTCAGTTTCAAGGTCTTAGCAATCTTCTTATAGCCTAGGCGATCTTTATGTAGAGCAACATTTCTTTTTTTCAGATCCTCAGAGAGTTCTTTGCCGTGAGGTGCCATTTTGGACTTCCAGTGACCAGTATGAGAGTGCCCCCCATTCACACCTGAGACCTTGTAACACTAATGAGTCGCATGACACCGGGGAAAATGGCTATTTGGGCCCATTTTGGACATTTTCACTTAGGGGTGTACTCACTTTTGTTGCCAGCGGTTTCAATATTAATGGCTGTGTGTTGAGTTATTTTGAGGGGACAGAAAATTTACACTGTTATACAAACTGTACACTCACTACTTTACATTGTAGCAAAGTGTAATTTCTTCTGCGTTGTCACATGAAAAGATAGAATAAAATATTTACAAAAATGTGAGGGGTGTACTCACTTTTGTGAGATACTGTATATTGTACACTACCTGCAGATGATAAGCACCAATAAAACAATAGTAAGTTACAGACTCAATCAAGGATGATATTAGACATAAAACAATGCAACTACAACATTGCCATTAATTGTCACTGGCATCCTTAGTTATTATTGGGTGCATAATTCAGCTTGATGAATATGAACAATAATTGTGTCATATAAGGAGCTAAAAGTAACAACAAAGCCTGAAAGTTTTTTTTTAGCAATAAACGTTTATCAGCTGTAGCTGAAAGAATTTGGTGTATATGTTCTATAGAGCAGTGGTTCTAAATCAGGAATATGCAATTAGCGGACCTCCAGCTGTTGCAAAACTACAAGTCCCATCATGCCTCTGCCTCTGGGTGTCATGCTTGTGGCTGTCAGAGTCTTGCTATGCCTCATGGGATTTGTAGTTCTGCAACATCTGGAGGTCCGCTAATTGCATATCCCTGTTCTAAACCATATTGGGGCCAGGGCATTGTAAAATCTTCCAAAAGCTTTTATGCTCCAACAAGGAAAGTTTATACTCATACATTAAAAGTATGGTAATGCAAAATGTGTTTGAACTGCTTGAAGTCTCTGAATGGGGCTGGGCGTTAGTGATGGAGATTCTGGAGGGGGTTTTGAGGACTTTGCTGCAGACTTGGTGGCCCTGTAGGAGATAAGGTTTTTCCGGACTGGGGCTCTCCAGGGGGCTTTGCATGGGCACTGTAGAAAGATGGGGCCACTATGGGGAGCTGGAGGACTTGCAGCAGGCTGGGTGAGCAATGTGGAAGGCTGGGTGGCACTGTGGGGGGTTATGGAAGAACTGGTGGGGCTGAGGGTTCTCAGGGGCCTGGGGGCACTGTGGGAAATTGAGGGGTGCTTATGGAAGGTTAGGAGCATTATGGGAGGTGGAATGCACTGTTGTGGGTTAGGGAATCTGCTACTGGCTAGAGACACCAGGAGGATGAAAGCTGGGGCCCAATGGCAGGTCATGGCCCATTGACAGAACTACTGCTTATGCTATTTCCCATCAATATCTTTATCGACCCATCTAGGGCTGCCTCACCAGCCAAAATAAATATCCAGGAGCCAGGAAGGAAGGAAAGTAAACAGATGAGGGGTAGATGGATTTGGGTTGTTTAGATCAGGGAAGGTAAGTGACGTAAGTAAGTGTATTTTTCCTAACGACTTCAGCTCTAGCATCTTGTATCATACCCCTTATGGACCAGAGCAATATTTACATGTCAGCTAATGACCTACTGATTCATTGACCTACTGATATTCTATTCAAGTTTGTATTCTGAAATCCAAAAGTATCTCCTCTAGCCCTCAGCATCCTCCATATCTCCAAATTCTTTTTATCTTGCTGCTGTGATCTGACTTCCTGTTAGAGGGTGTCTACCAATGCTGTATCCTGGCCTAGGCCAACAAGGCTCAGGCCTAGGGTGGCACTTTGCAGGGGGGCAGCAAAAAAGCTGCCCCCCCCCCGCATGAAAAAAACAGCCTCCTCCTGGCTCCCACATGAAAAGAGTCGTCCCCCCCCCATGGTTTTATAGCAACCTGCTGATTTGTCTTAGGTTTTTCTCTATAGGAACAGCTTTATGCCAGTTACTCCTGTTTTGTTTAGCAAAATGTATTGCAATTAAAATACACAGGTTAAAGATCTTTCAGTCTGTGTGTTGACATATTTTGGGGTTGTTTTTGGCCTGTTATCACTTAGCACTGGCATTTGTTCTGACATCAGTTTGAGATGTTTCAGTGATCATTCAGAATCCACTGACAGGTGCACTTAACCTTCTCCTGATCTGCATTTACCTGTGCTTCATGCAGAGTTTGCCTTCCAATAGACTGGAGGGTGAGCTTTAGGAGGAAAAGGTGGCGCCTAAAGAGGAAGGGGTGTGGTTTACAGATGGCAGGGTGGGTCTTAAGCAGGAAGGGGTCTGGCCTTGACAAGATGGAGTGTACCATATTGAAATTAGGGGGTGCACGAGTTTAGTCAGGCCTAGGGCAGCACAAAACCTAAATACATCACTGGTGTCTACGTTTGTTCTCTATGGTCACACTGTATGTAGCAATATAGACACCCTCTTATGCCTACTCCAGATATGAACTGTGGGATTTGTAGTGTGCACAGAGCAGTGCACATGATTGCAACTAATGTGTACTGCAGGTTCCAAACATAGGAAGTGAGGGGGAGGTTTGGGAGCTCGTAGCGGACATTACAAGGAGGAAGAAAAAACATAGTGTAGTGGGTGCTGCCAGTTGTGTAAATTTCCACCCCATTTGCCCCTCCCTCTGGTATACTGGGTGAAAGTGCTGGCCTGTGTGTGTCTGAAGCCAGCGTCTCTCTCTGCTCTCACAGCTGCTGATGGTGAATCTGTGTAATTCTCCACTTGCTCTCTGCTTCTCCCCCTCCCTCCTGGTAAACTTCAACAAGACCAATCAGCAAAGAGTGAAGAGGAGAGATGGGATATGAAGTCCTGTATAGAGCACTGTCCATTGGAGACTAACAGGGTGAACTACAACTCACAGGTGGCCTTGGTAAAATAGGAGAAGAGAGCAAATATGCCTGGGCAAATTCTTTGAGATGAGCAGTGTAGTAGAGACATGGAGAGTGAGGGAGCCATGCTGTGGGGTGCCATTCTAGAGAGAGAGAGAGACTGCAACAGTGCCATTGGGGGCCAGACAGAGCAGAGCTGAATGCAGAGGGTTGGAGCCACTTTGAGGATATGGACCTTGCTGCACTGCCTACCAGAATCATCACGGTCAATCCTGAGTGAGGGGACCCTGAACCAGAGGAACCGCTGCTGTTGTGTTGTTGGATCTGGTGAGAGGGCTTTACGGCCACTGCTTGCTATTGCTATCATCACTCGAGATTGAGACATTAGGAACTATCTAACCAAGTACTTATAGCTAGAGTACTGCCTGCAGGTCTTGTTGAGTGCTTTAAAGCATGCCAAAGGTTACTGGGTCTCAACATTTAGCCTGGCTGAAGGACTAAAGACTGCTCCTTCATAGTTGCCACCCGGAGACCTTTTGCCCCTTTGTGGAGTTAAAAAGCTACCTCTTTAGAGTGCGCTCTAAACTAGTGTAGTAGTGACACTCATACTGTGCTAAACATATACAGTACTTACATTGGTTTACTTACATTGAGTCAGGAACCATGAATCAGACGGAGACAGAAAATGCAGTTGAAATCACACCTTTTAATATAACAGTAAAAATGGAACAAATAGTAAACGTAGTCAAAACAAAGCCAGGGTATGGTAGCCAAGGCGGGTAGTCAGAACAAGCCAGTAAATCAAGAAGCCAGGGATCAGCATAGTCGGAGGCAGCAGACAGGGTCAAGAACGAGAAGGGACATCAACAGGAACACAGTAGATAATCTCCAGATATGTTTGACCAAGGTGAAGGCACGGAAAGAATGAACCAGGCAATTTAAATAGCCAGAAGGGGCTGGCTGTAGGCTGGACTGATGAGCAGGAAATGATCACCAGGTGAGCCACTGTGGAATGATGAGTGTTGGCAATTAGCCGACAGCTGAGCAACCTGAACACTGAGAAGGAGGGGCTGAGAGCCCATCCCTGACACATTGATTATTGCTGATTTGCTAATTCCAGTATTGATTTCAGTTAGTGGTATACAATCTGATCTTAGTTACTTTGGCATAGGTATTACTTTGTTTAGCAGACTGTCAAATTTTCCCATTGTGTGATCAGTTATGTTCTACTTCCATTTATTTTAAATCCATATTAATAGATGAAGTGCATTTATCACTAAAGTGTGTGTGTCTGTTATCTGCCACAAAACAGATTACAGCCCACACATTCAAGAATGACATTTCCTGCAAGGCTAGTTAAAAACACCTGAACATATTCAAAAAAATGCTGGGGTTTGGTCACACTATATGGTCATATAGTGCTAAGCCCACTTACTTCGACAAAGTACCCTGAATTAATGGGTTCTACCCTAGTAATAGAATGAAAGATTCTGTGTCTCAACCATGGGAGCCAAACTCCTCTATGTGGGAGAACTGAAGGGGATACATCCTAAACACTGGTGGCCACTAAATAAGAGGTAATGAGGAGGGGGAGGGGTGCTCCAGCCCAAAAAAATCTGGTCAGGGTCTATTACAATATACAATAACATATTTGGGGGGCACACCCTAAAATGTGTTTAAATTCAAGATGGTGCTGCTATAAGACCAACAAACAGTAAAAAACAGATTACAGCGCACACATTCAAGAACGACATTTCCTGCAAGGCTAGTTAAAAACACCTGAACATATTCAAAAAAATACGGGGGTTTGGTCACACTATATGGTCATATAGTCCAGACTTCAGGCTGTAATTGACCACAAAGGATTTGCGACCAAGTATTAAAAAGTGAACGTTTGATGGATGATTGTTAATCTGTCCCATTACTTTTGGTCCCTTAAAAAGTGTGAGGCACATATACAAACTGTTGTAATTCCTACACCGTTCACCTGATTTGGATGTAAATACCCTTAAATTAAAGCTGAAAGTCTGCAGTTAAAGCACATCTTGTTTGTTTCATTTCAAATCCTTTGTGATGGTGTATAGAGCCAAAAAGATTAGAATTGTGTCAATGTCCCAATATTTATGGACCTGACTGTACATAGCTCCTAACTGTCCCTGATTTCGAGGGACTGTCCCTGATTTGGAGTAATGTCCCTCTGTCCCTCTTTCCTCTCCATTTGTTCCTCATTTTGGTCTGATCTATATAGATGTATATAAAATGTACTTTTTATCTTTCAAAAAGTATTTCCCAGTGCTAAAACTTCCATCCAAATTCTAAATTGCTGCAGTTGTCAATTTTAAAAGCCAATATAAAGGAATATCAGTGGTAAAAAAAAGCACTTGTGGATTTAACCTTTTGTTATGGTTATGTCCCCTTTAAGGGGCATGGCAGGGGGTGTGTCTTATGCATACATACATTTTCTAGGAGGTGTCCCTCAGTCCCATCTCAAAATGTTGGGAGGTATGCTTATGGGCAAACTGTCATAAACCAGATGTGAACAGAACTGTGTTACTGCGACAGAGTGAACCACACTTAAGTAGGTGAAAGTAAGTAATTTTATTAAGGTAAATGCATATAAATGTGAATACACCACCAATACAAAACAGAGTGAGAAAACCAAACAACCAAACAGTGAAAATAAACTAACCAGCATATATTGCAAAAGGGGATACCAGAATCATAGTCAAGCCAGGCCAGGGTCATAAACGGGAGATCAGCAGATGAGGGGCAAGGAGTAAAACAGCCAGGGACAAGGTGGAAGGGATCAGGCTGCAGGGCAAGGATCCAGGGATACAGGAACAGACAGGAACAGGTAAAACAGGTTCAGGATACAATCAGGATAGCAGGTTAACAGGATGCAGGTCAGGGCTCAAGGACAATACCAGGGCAAGGTGTATGTGCACTTGCCGGGTATTTATATTATTACCTGCTATCACGCTCAGGTGATGCCTGACTGCAGAAGGTAATATCTGCTCCACACTGCCAGGATCCATCCGCTGGTGGACACCAGTACTGCAGCGCAAAAATGATATAACAACAGCAGGGGAAAGCTCTCCTGACAGTTCCAAACTGCCAGGAGACACCTTCTGGTGGACCTCAGTACTGCACGCCAAATGATAGATATTACCAGCGGATGGAACCTTTCCTGACGCAAACAGAGTGGGGAGTGGCATGCTATGGGGGCACTCAGTGGTGGGAAAGGGGAACCAGAAGTGCCGTGGGGAGTCAAGAAAAGGAGGATTGGGGTTGCTCTGTGCAAAACCAATGCACAGAGCACGGAAGTATAACATGTTTGTAATTTAAAAAAATGTATCTTTAGAATCACTTTAACAAGGCTTGCAAACAGTAGCTGCAAGTGTAATTTTATGCAGAAGCTTCTCCTGTTATACAGAGCAGGTCTTGGCTGTCATTTTGACAGCAGGGATTTGCCGGCAATAGCAGCCGGGAAAAGGCAGCAGGTGATAAGGAGCAGGACATAGTAGATAAGCCCTAGGAACTTTGATGATGTGTTTTTTTTTTGGTTTTGTTTTGTCTTTTATTTTTTATAGGTAGGACCTTCCACAAATCTCTTACATCCAAAGTTCAGAAGTAGGTAGGGATGAAGCCTTAGCCTAAATGCACTTAGACTTTAAAGGATTAGTTTACCTGTAATGACATTTTCCAAAAGAAATGCCTGTGCACTACAACGTCCTCAGTACATGAATATTCAGTGAAATGCTGGATGCCTGGTTCTCACTCTGGCCATCTGGCTTTAGTACTTTAGGTCATTGATCCAATACTAGTATTCTAATACAGACTTTTGGCCTCCTAATGTTCATATTTGTTCCTGGTCAGAAATACAGAAGGGTTTAAACGTCAGTCAACCTGCTTTTTCCAAAAAAAGTCAGCGAACGCAGCCCCATATTATTCACCTGGCATATTTACTTTGGTAAGACCCGTTGATACTAAGCTGCTAAGACCTCCCTGTAGTTGCTAATTTACAAATATCTGCATTTGATACAATCACAAACATAAAGAGGAGTAACCTTGTAAACATGATCATACTAAAAATTACTTTCAGCGAAATCCTGTAAAACTATTTCACACTATGCGTTTACTGTTGTAAATGCCTTATATTTTCCCTTAAATTTTTTTAAGATAATGTATCATTGATCATTTCCTTATGATCATTTTATTACTAGGAAGATATCAAAGTCTTGGGATAAAGAAGAATCACCCCTGTGTGACCAGCACTGAATCCTAAAAAGCACCAGGTGCTCTGTGTGTGCCGAGCACAGTTAGACTCAGCATCAAGGTCTCTGGAAGGGGGCCCTAGTAATGATGCAGCACAATGCCAGAGGATAGCTTTGATTAGCACTCGTGTATTGATGTAATGGCCGAGTCCACAGGCAGCTGGGCAGACTCTGCAGACACCCGCTGCCAACCTCACTAGCCATAATCAGCATCCCCTTTGAAAAAACATGACTCGCTGACTCCAGTTTTGATCTTCACTGCCGCAGAATGCCCCTTCACCGGAATGATGACAATAACGTTGCAGCAGTCAGAAGTCAGAAGGATCCCAAGCATGGTTTCAGGTGAAGCAATTTTGTTACAAGCAACAGAGTTTACTGCTAGAGCACCTAAAACCCAACTGCAGGATCAGCTCCTAGTATAGTCTTTTTTAAATATATACTTTATATACATACCTTTTTCAAAGTCTTCGGGTTAGTTAGGTGACATGCAGGGTCCTCATCTTTTAATCCTGTCCCGAATGGTGGGGGATCCCGAATGAAGCATAGAGCAATGCTGATGCCATGACTATTTGCATCATTATATTGTGAACAATGGGTGGATTGGTTGGCCCATGATGTTCTGAACTCAAAATGGAGTTTATTTACTATAGCACCTAGTCAGAAAATGGGTGAACAAATGGTCACAAGTGACTAAAATCCATAGAAAACGACTAAAACTAGTCAGAAAAGATATTCACTATAGAACGCAGGGAATAAATAGTCGCAAAATCAAATTCAATATAGGTCACATAAATCAGTGACCGACTAAATCAGTACTGTAGTCATGGTAGAAGCACAGGAATTGCACATGTAAATAATGTTTAGAGCTTAATCTCATAGATTAAATGGTACCTAAACATGTGGTATAATGTTTGGAGATGATCTGCTTTTAAATTTCTTGAAATATTGTTCTGAAAGTAGAAATAAGCTTGAAAGTCTGCAAAGAGATAAACTCACCCTGTTTTTAGAACTCTGTACTGACACAACTGAGCATGCCCAGACTGAGAAGTAGTCACAATCCTACTCTCATTTTGTTTTAGCCCCGTGCTACAGTAAATTCCGAAATGTGGGAATGCCAAACAAACGTTCACGACCGGGAATTTGTAGCTAGCAAACTACGTACTATTTATATATAAAGTGCAAGTGTCAACCATTGATTCTCATTGTATAACTGTTACTTCTACAAAAACATACATTTTAATTTTGAGATGAACTCCTTAATTCCTGAAATAAATTGTCCTTTCTGGTTTTTTATGTTGCTTCTTATTCCTTTTTTTTTTGCAATGCTAGTAATGTGTAATGCTTTGAAACAGATATTATTCTCTTTCTCTCTCTCACATTTTTGTAAATATTTTATTCTATCTTCTATCAGCAAGAGATAAATTGCATCACGCTGATGGCTTTTGCCTATGCACATATTCATTAGCCATTAAAACTTTAGGGAGGTGGTAGGTAGCATGTATATATAAATATATGGGATGTACAGTATCTCACAAAAGTGAGTACACCCCTTACATTTTTGTAAATATTTTATTCTATCTTTTCATGTGACAACACTGAAGAAATGACACTTTGTTACAATGTAAAGTAGTGAGTGTACAGCTTGTTAATTTGCTGTCCCCTCAAAATAACTCAACACACAGCCATTAAAGTGGAGTTCCACCCATAAAAAAAAAATTTCATTAATGTGCATGAAACAAATTTAAAAAAAACATTTGGAGATTTTTTTTTTTTACTTACCTTTTTATGCCTATTGCTATGTGGTCCCTCGAAATCTGCCTCCATCATCTCCTAGGCTCCTGACGTCACTTCCCTCGGCGCCTCCGCTCGCTACTGCTCTTGGGAGATGCATGTCATCATTTCCCAGTAGGCAGTGGGCAGCGCCTAGGGCTAGGTTGCCATAAAAACGGGGCGGGAACTTCCGCCGCCGCCGCCCGTTGTTATGGCAACCTGTATACTTTACAGCGTCGCTACGACGCATTACTACGCATGCGCGAGAACAAGCAGTGCATGCTGGTCGCTCAGCTGCACCATGTCCCGTAAGATAGTGCTTGTGAGCTTCACATGCCCACAAGCAATATGGAAAATGCCAGCAAGGCAGAATAAAAGTTATATTAGTATGGGAAATCTGCAATCGAGCGGCGATCTATATGAAACACGAATAATATAACTAAGAATATTAAAAGAACGATATTCATGAAAAAAAAATATAAACTGTGGGAACTCTGCTTTAATGTCCAAACCGCTGGCAACAAAAGTGAGTACACCCCTAAGTGAAAATGTCCAAATTGGGCCCAAAGTGTCAATATTTTGTGTGGCCTCCATTATTTTTTAACCCTCTTGGGCATGGAGTTCACCAGAGCTTCACAGGTTGCCACTGGAGTCCTCTTCGACTCCTCGACATCACAGAGCTGGTGGATGTTAGAGGCCTTGCGCTCCCCCACCTTCCGTTTGAGGATGCCCCACAGATGCTCAATAGGGTTTATGTCTGGAGACATGCTTGGCCAGTTCATCAGCTTTACTCTCAGCTTCTTTAGCAAGGCAGTGGCCTGTTCTGAGTGGAACCTGTCCTGTTAAACCACTGTATGGTCTTGGCCACCGTGCTGCAGCTCAGTTTCAGGGTCTTGGCAAACTTCTTATAGCCTAGGCCATCTTTATGTAGAGCAACAATTCTTTTTTGCAGATCCTCAGAGAGTTCTTTGCCATGAGGTGCCATGTTAAACTTCCAGTGACCAGTATGAGAGAGTGAGAGCGATAACACCAAATTTAACACACCTGCTCCCCATTCACACCTGAGACCTTGTAACACTAATGAGTCACATGACACAGGGGAGGAAAAATGGCTGATTGGGTCCAATTTGGACATTTTCACTTTGGGGTGTACTCACTTTTGTTGCCAGCGGTTTCAACATTGCTGTGTGTTGAGTTATTTTGAGGGGACAGCAAATTTACACTGTTATACAAGCTGTACACTCACTACTTTACATTGTAGCAAAGTGTTATTTCCTCAGTGTTGACACATGAAAAGATATAATAAAATATTTACAAAAATGTGAGGGGTGTACTCACTTTTGTGAGATACTGTATGTATGTATATATATATATATATATATATATATATATATATATATATATATATAAATATATACATATATGTATATATTTATTTATATATACATGCTACCTACCACCTCCCTAAAGTTTTAATGGCTAATGAATATGTGCGTAGGCAAAAGCCATCAGCGTGATGCAATTTATCTCTTGCTGATGGCACTTATGCATTCACCACAGCACATATGAATTTGCCATTGCAATTCTAGGGAGGTGGTAGCAAGGGTGGGATTTGAACTCATTACCTAAGTGCTTCTAGCTAAGAGCGCTAAAGATTAAGCCACTGTGCTGAGTACAGTTGTACCTAGAATATTAAGATGTACCATGATTACAGAATGAACATATATAAATAGCACTCAACATTTTCATAATATATGAATTAGACATAAAAAAAGTTTGACGTATATATAGAATAGAGATATAACTCTTACATCAATGGTGGGTTTTTTAAAGCCTCAGGCTCTAATCATGTGCTTCTAAAATTTAAAAAAAAGAAAACCCTTGGAATCCATGCATCCAGTGCCCTGCATGTAGATTAGAGGCCAGGCACATGGATTGGGGGGGCGCCCCTGCGCCCCTAATAGAGCGGCCGCCACTGGTATTTATATTAGATATCAGAAGGCTGTAAGGTTGCCAAGTCACTACTGGGAAGGAGGGACCGAGCTATTGAAAGAGTACTAAATAGGCTCTAGTATGTGTATGTATGAATGTGAGTAAGGGACCTTAGATTGTAAGCTCCTTGAGGGCAGGGACTGATATGAATGTACAATATCCTGTATATGTAAAGTGCTGTGTAAATTGATGGTGCTATATAAGTAGCTGTAATAAATAATATTGGGTGCCCTATGTGTGTGTGGATGTTGCTGTGCGATGTAAAACGATTTGTTTTGCTTTTTACAATGGGTTGCCTCAAGATTGTAATTTTAAAGGGTGCCACAGCTGAAAAAAAGGTTGAGAAACTCCGGTCTAGAGGATGTACACAGTACAGAGAGAGAAAATTTAAAAAAGTAAAAATTTTTATTTTTTTTTTGACAAAAATGTAAAGTGATCCTGTTTGATTAACAGTGCCTGCTGTGTGAAGTTCAAAAACATATACAAGGTAATTTTGAGACAGAATCGTACGTTTTTTGCCCCATTGACTTTATGGGGAGCAACTGAAAACACATTTCTTTTTTTCCTCTACTACAAAACGCATGTACACATGCAAATAAAAGCCTTTGAATTGTCTGGCTACACTCAGGCTTAGTGTGAATAAGGGGTTAATGCTCCAGTCATGCTTGAGCCTTCACTCTTCTTCTGTATACAGGAGGCAGGGTCCTTCTTCAGGTATTTTTTTGCCCAGAGAACAATCCAAATCTTTTAGAATGAGTTGACAGGCAGCACTTAGAAATAAGGGCAGGTCATCTCAGTCATTAGTCATAAAGTAGAACTATAGGCTCTTTTTCCCCCCATTTTGGATAGAGCAAGGGAGGGTTATAACCCCTGTCACATTTTTTTCACCATCTGTGTCCCATTGCAGAGATTTCCCTTCACTTCCTGTCCCACAGCCAAACAGGAAGTGAGAGGAAATCCCTGCAAATTAAGGGAATTCCTTGGGGACCTCCAGGTCACTAGAACTAGTGTCCCCATTGGAAGATTTCCCCTCTATTACTTTTCTGGGGAAAACTTAAATTTTGGGATTTTCTTTTACCTTTACTTTCAATGATAATGGTAAACAGGACAGATAGACCCCTTTCACACTGGGACGGTTTGAAGGCGCTATTGCGCTAAAAATAGCGCCTGCAAACCGACCTAAAACTGCCTCTACTGTTTCTTCAGTGTGAAAGCCCGAGGGCTTTCACACTGAAGCGGTGCGCTGGCAGGAGAAAAAAGAAGTCCTGCAAACCGCATCTTTGGATTGGTGAAGGAGCGGTGTATTCACCGCTCCTAAACCGCTCCTAAACCGCTCCTGCCCATTGAAATCAATGGGGCAGCGCGGCTATACTGCGACTATACCGCAGCTATAGCGGCGCTATGCGAGTAATTTTAACCCTTTTTTGTCCGCCAGCGGGGGTCAAAACCGCACCGCTAGCGGCCGAATACCGCCGCAAAAATGACGGTAAAGCAGTGCTAAAAATAGCGCTGTTTTACCACCGACGCCCCCACAGCCCCAGTGTGAAAGGGGCCATAGAGAGGGTGAATCTCCTGAACGGGGACACAGACAGCAATAAAAACTGACAGGTGTTCTAATCCATCTCCACTCTATCCAAAACAAAACAAAAATTGCTTTTAGTTATACTTTAAATCAGAACTAAACTATAGTATCAAAAAACTGAAAACAATTTATTTGTAATATTCAAGGCAAACTCCCCGATCCATCCATGGCTCCATGGTTTATTTTGTTGAAAAATCACTTTGAAAAACACCCCACTAGCATTTCTGGCAGCAGCCATCTTGAGTAAGGGCAGATGATTCATGTAGCATTTACTTCCTGGAATCCATCTGCCTTTAGCTCGGGCATGCAGACAGGAGGGTGTGTTTGCAGGCATCCACCTGAATAAAAGTTGTAATGTGAGCCTGTCAGGTTAAATTTTGGCTGGCACTGAAGGAGGTAAACGTTTCTTCCCCTGTGTATGTATCACTTCCCCTTGTGTAGGGCATACTGTATATGTAGGGCAGTCTTGGGTGCACAGTCCAGGCATTGGAGTTGTTGTGTAAAGACCATTGTTGAGACGTAATCTACTTTGTCAGTGACCCACCCTTCAACGGGACCCAATCCTGGGTTCCTCGTGTAAGGATTGACAATTAGAGAGAAACATTGCTTAAAAAAAGGTACGGGCAACAACATAGGAAAGTGCAGAGAGATGCCAGCTGTAGCACAGCCAAATATACAGTGAAGAGGGACTGTGTTATGTCTGAAGATTTTATTTATTGTGAACGTGTCAAGTAATTCATCCAGTAAACACAGTTGCCTGGTCTGAATTACTTATCAAGGGACCTGAAAACCCCCCAAACATATTAACCTAGATGGCTGCAACATTGATCCAATGCTGCAGCTAACCCCCGTTGGCTCTACACTGAGAACCAAGTGGTCAAAGTTCGCTGATCACTCATTTCTCAGTCTACAGTGAGCAGAGAGGCGGTGACTATCAGTCTGTGCAGCGGGCGGGAGCAGCTGGCTCAGATTTCAGTGGCCTGCTGAGAGGCCGATACAGCTGCCAATCAGGCATCTAGGCGTATCCCAACATAATTGTCACCATTCACTTCATGCACAGAGCTTGACTCCATCCACCACCTTTGCTCCAATGCCTTTCTTTGATATACTTGCCCAGGCTGAAGCTACTAAGGCTTTTTTTCAACAACATATATACAGACAGGTCCATAAATATAGGAACATTGACACAATTCTAATCTTTTTGGCTCTATACAACACTACAATGGATTTGAAATGAAACAAATACGATGTGCTTTAACTGCAGACTTCCAGCTTTAATTTGAGGGTATTTACATCCAAATCAGGTGAAAGGTGTAGGAATTACAACAGTTTGTATATGTGCCTCCCACTTTTTAGGGGCCCAAAAGTAATGGGACAATTGGCTGCTCAGCTGTTCCATGGCCAGGTGTGTGTTATTCCCTCATTATCCCATTTACATGGAGCAGATAAAAGGTCCAGAGTTCATTTCAAGTGTGCTATTTGCATTTGGAATCTGTTGCTGTCAACTCTCAATATGATATCCAAAGAGCTGTCACTATCAGTGAAGAAAGTCATCAATAAGCTGAAAAAACAAAACAAACCCATCAGAGAGATAGCAGAAACATTAGGTGTGGCCAAATCAACTGTTTGGAACATCCTTAAAAAGAAAGAACGCACAGTGAGCTCAGCAACACCAAAAGACCTGGAAGACCACAGAAAACAACTGTGGTGGATGACCGAAGAATCCTTTCCCTGGTAAGGAAAACACCCTTCACCACAGTTGGCCAGATCAAGAACACTCTCCAGGAGGTAGGGGTATGTGTGTCAAAGTCAACAATCAAGAGAAGACTTCACCAGAGTGAATACAGAGGGTTCACCACAAGATGTAAACCATTGGTGAGCTTCAAAAACAGGAAGGCCAGATTAGAGTTTGCCAAACAACATCTAAAAAAGCCTTCACAGTTCTGGACCAACATCCTATGGACAGATGAGACCAAGATCAACTTGTACCAGAGTGATGGGAAGAGAAGAGTATGGAGAAGGAAAGGAACTGCTCATGATCCAAAGCATACCACCTCATCAGTGAAGCATGGTGGTGGTAGTGTCATGGCGTGGGCATGTATGGCTGCCAATGGAACTGGTTCTCTTGTATTTATTGATGATGTGACTGCTGACAAAAGCAGCAGGATGAATTCTGAAGTGTTTCAGGCAATATTATCTGCTCATATGCAGCAAAATGCTTCAGAACTCATTGGACGGCGCTTCACAGTGCAGATGGACAATGACCCAAAGCATACTGCGAAAGCAACCAAAGAGTTTTTTAAGGGAAAGAAGTGGAATGTTATGCAATGGCCAAGTCAATCACATGACCTGAATCCGATTGAGCATGCATTTTACTTGCTGAAGACAAAACTGAAGGGAAAATGCCCCAAGAACAAGCGGGAACTGAAGACAGTTGCAGTAGAGGCCTGGCAGAGCATCACCAGGGATGAAACCCAGCGTCTGGTGATGTCTATGCATTCCAGACTTCAGGCTGTAATTGACTGCAAAGGATTTGCAACCAAGTATTAAAAAGTGAAAGTTTGATGGATGATTGTTAATCTGTCCCATTACTTTTGGTCCCTTAAAAAGTGGGAGGCACATATACAAACTGTTGTAATTCCTACACCGTTCACCTGATTTGGATGTAAAAACCCTCAAATTAAAGCTGAGAGTCTGCAGTTAAAGCACATCTTGTTCGTTTCATTTCAAATCCATTGTGGTGGTGTATAAAGCCAAAAAGATTAGAATTGTGTCGATGTCCCAATATTTATGGACCTGACTGTATACAGTTGTTGTCAAAATGTCTCCTTAAGTTTCCCCTCCTGTATAAATGCAGATGGGAGGGGGATCTGGGACCTCTCTCCCTGATGAGCTTTGGGATGAAGTGCTGCAGAATAGCCTGATTATTTCGCTCTCTCCATCTCACAGCTTTTTATTTTGCACACAGTGTACCAGACACCAGAAATTTTACATAAGATGAGCTGTAGGGAAAACTCACACTATATTAGATGTGACACCCGCATGGAAACCTTTTTCCTTTATTGTGGAGATGCCCAAAGCTTAGACGTTATTGGCATTGGGTTACTTCAACTTTAAATGGTTTATATGTTATTTTCCTAACCCTTGACCCCATGTTTGGTATCCTAGGATATGTTGGTTCCAATACGTTGGACTCTAAGTTAACTGCAGTTTTAAGATCTCTTTTCATTACACGAAAACTGATTACTTTACAATGGGTATCTTCTAATCTAATCTAATAAGGATATCCAAAATGAACAATTATATTTGCTGCAATATGGTCTAGTTGGATAGATGTGATGTACCCTTCTATGACTCTTTGTTGAGGATGTTGAACTTATTGTTACTTGTGGGATATCTATTAGATTGTTAAGTATCATAGAGATGTATGGGTAATATATCCACTCAACAAAGGCAATTGTTGGGTTTAGTGCTCTATTTTGTTTTTTATTTGTTATTGGATTTTTTTGTTTGCTTTTTTAATTTTTTAGTTCCACTGTTTTGTGTGACAGTTTGTCTCTATGTTGTTTTGTATTTTAAATACAATCTTTGAATAAATAAAATCTGATTTAAAAAAAATGCTTCAGAGTCATGTGTCGGGGCAGGTAGGAACAGGACTAGCTACCAACTGAGGAGGAGAGGCTGTTCTTTTGTAAGTGTGTGGGGCTTTCAGTGAAAAGTGAGCTCTGGCCTGAAAATGTTAATGCCCCCACAAAAAAATTCAAAGTCAGCAACTACAAATACTGTAGCTGCTGACTTTAAATATTGGGACACTTACCTGTCCAGGGTTCCTGCGATGTCGGCACCCCAGCTGATTTTCGGATCACTCTCGGATGCTGCAGCCGCCTTTTATGACAAGGGAAACCGACAGTGAAGCCTTTCAGCCTCACAGCCGATTCCCTATTGCGCATGCACGACGCATGCTGAGCTTTCTAACTGGCCTGGTGCAGAGGAAGGATGAGGAGGGCCAAACTTCTGAGGGATGGCACTGTGGCGCTGTATCCCGGAAGTGGAGAAGGGTACGGAGGAAGTGGCGGAGGTTCCACTTTTGGGTGGAACTTCACTTTAAGTGTACAACTGAATTTGCTTGCTGTTCCCCCAGGGGGCTCTAGGGGGCAATACATTGAACTTCCCAACAAGCTTAGTCAAGAAGGCCTCTCCTCCAGATGAAAGAAAAAAATACTCATGAAGACTCCTGGGATGTACACTATCTCACAAAAGTGAGTACACCCCTCACATTTTTGTAAATATTTTATTCTATCTTTTCATGTGACAACACTGAAGAAATGACACTTTGCTACAATGTAATGTAGTGAGTGTACAGCTTGTATAATGTCTAAACCGCTGGCAGCAAAAGTGAGTACACCCCTAAGTGAAAATGTCCGAATTGGGCCCAAATGTCAATATTTTGCGTGGCCACCATTATTTTCCAGCACTGCCTTAACCCTCTAGAGCATGGAGTTCACAGGAGGTTCACAGGTTGCCACTGGAGTCCTCTTCCACTCCATGACGACATCACGGGGCTGGTGGATGTTAGAGACCTTGCGTTCCACCGCCCGACAGCTGAAACCGGAACTGACACAGGCTGGAAGAGAGAGGTGCTGACGTGTGCGTATCACGAGGCCACGCCTTACGCGTTTCGTCATCAAGACGTCATCTGAGGCGCGGCCATCTTGGTGCTCCACACGTCTAAATAGGGAAACGGAGGTGCCACTATAGCCAATCGGATGCTTGAAAGCCGCCCCTTTGACTCCCCATAGGAAACCATTACAATCCTAATTGCTGGTCTGGCGCCATCATGTGGTGGAAATATATAATGGTGTTTTGGGCGCCTCCGTTTAACAGAGAGAACTGTAGCACAAAATAATATTATGAGCAAGTCTGAAGGGTAAACAATCAGCGCGGGGATGCCCCCTCATACCAAATGCATTTAATATTACATATCCCAACGATGTGTGACTCCAAATAAAAAGGGGGGGACAAAAAACAAATAGGTGAGGGAATTGAAGTAAATACAAAATGTATTAATAAAAAATGTATTGTTAAGGACATATTAAAATAATTTATTATAAAAGGGTCTCAAAAAAAAAAAAAAAAAATTCCTGTTAGTATATATAAAAACAAATCGGAAGGGTGTTATATGCCAAAAAGATTTTTGTTGGGGACAAAGAATTGACATCAATTGTTGCCAGAAGGCAGTGTTCAATTCCAGTGACCGTTCTCAATTCGTTAATGAGCTGAGTGCTATCCCTAAGGTAGGATTTGCCCTTTGCTACTAGTGGTTTCAGGAATTGATCAATGTATTCTCCTAGTCTCGAAAACAGAGAATCCAATCCATTAATAATAGGTCTACCCGGTGGTTTACTCAACCGCTTGTGTATTTTGGGCAGGTAATATATAACAGGAGTTTTTGTGGAGTCCGGAATCAGGTACCTAGCTTCTTTTTTATTCAAAATGCCCATATCACCACCTTTTTTCACCAATCTTTTTAGACTTCTTAGGTATTGCGATTTGGGATTGCTTTTCAATTTTTTATAGGTGTTTTCAACTCCCAATAGGTTCCTCATTTCCTCTTCGTATTCCTCTTTTTTCAAGATAACGAGACCACCTCCCTTGTCGGCAGGTCTTATTACTACCTCTTTCCTTTTACCGATGTCTTTGATCGTCTTCCAAATCTGGGAACTCCTAGATTTTTTGGATCCTTTTTTAAATATCTTTAATATTCTATAGGCCTTGATTATGAATGCTGATATTCTCTATGTAGGCCTTTATTATGTATGTATTTCTCTCTTTTTTGGGTTTATAGTAATATATTTATTTTTATATGCATTTTTATTGAGGCCCCCAACAAAAATCTTTTTGGCATATAACACCCTTCCGATTTGTTTTTATATATACTAACAGGAATTTTTTTTTTTTTTTGAGACCCTTTTATAATAAATTATTTTAATATGTCCTTAACAATACATTTTTTATTAATACATTTTGTATTTACTTCAATTCCCTCACCTATTTGTTTTTTGTCCCCCCTTTTTATTTGGAGTCACACATCGTTGGGATATGTAATATTAAATGCATTTGGTATGAGGGGGCATCCCCGCGCTGATTGTTTACCCTTCAGACTTGCTCATAATATTATTTTGTGCTACAGTTCTCTCTGTTAAACGGAGGCGCCCAAAACACCATTATATATTTCCACCACATGATGGCGCCAGACCAGCAATTAGGATTGTAATGGTTTCCTATGGGGAGTCAAAGGGGCGGCTTTCAAGCATCCGATTGGCTATAGTGGCACCTCCGTTTCCCTATTTAGACGTGTGGAGCACCAAGATGGCCGCGCCTCAGATGACGTCTTGATGACGAAACGCGTAAGGCGTGGCCTCGTGATACGCACACGTCAGCACCTCTCTCTTCCAGCCTGTGTCAGTTCCGGTTTCAGCTGTCGGGCGGTGGAACGCACGCCTCACCACGCTGCCCCTCGGCTGTGAGCCGGTTATCTGCACTTTGTTTTTAGCTTCGTTTTTTAGCTCCAGTTTATGGATTGCACTTTTATCATTTTTTATATGGATTTTCAATAAAATTCCTACCTTTTATGGATTCACACTATGAAGTGTTTTATGTTTTCACTTCACATGGATACCTGTCACTGGGATTGACATCACGCCGGAGCAGGATATAGCACCCCGGGACGGAGGACCACTTCCCATTTTCACCATCGCAGGACTGTCTGCATATGCCTCTTACCCCTGCAGGGGTTAGGCAGTTCGGTAAGTGCACACACGAGTGGGGGTGCAGTGAAGGTCGGAACACCAACGGTTGAAAGCTTTGACTACTTTTTTCCTTCACCAGTGGGACACACTCCTAGAACTGTTTTTGCAGACTTTTCCAAAGAATTCAATTATTGATTGTTTTTTAGTTTTAATTAATTCATTTTTTCTGTGTTTATACACATTTGAAGTGTTTTGCATTGATTGCCTTTATTGTAACTGGGTTTGCACACAGACAGGGGTTCTTCTACACACTTTTAATTTTTTAACCTTTTTAACCTTTTCAGGTTTTCACTCTGTATGTGTCTCAGTAATTGTCTATGCGGATCATCAAAAACATAATTTTTTTTTTTTTTTTTTTTTACACCATTTTTGGATTTGGTTCCCCAGCTACTTTTAGATATAGGGATCACCTTCAAGATATAGATATCTATGAAATATATTTTTTGTATATGCGATTTTATATGCGCTTTAGAGCACTCTGCACTTTCTTTCTATTTCACTTCACAGGTGATTCATTCATAATTGAGTATTTCTATTTGCACATCAATATTTTCTTGATATTTATGACACATTTGTTTATTATTCTTTGGAAGAATCACCACTCATACACACATAGTTGGACAGCGCCAATTCCCCTGTTTAGAACATTTTTGTATCTTGGATTTCACCTCGGTGATTTTCACTTATAAGGGGGGCAGCAGTCCCGTTTTATTCATTTCCTAAGCGCTGAACTTCTGTCATTCATTAGAGACCTTGCGCTCCTGCACCTTCTGTTTGAGGATACCCCACAGGTGCTCAATAGGGTTTAGGTCTGGAGACATGCTATGACCTCATACTGGCCTAGGCAAGAAACCAGGAAGAAACTGAAGAAATGTAAAAAAAAATTTTTTAAAGTTTAAAACAAGTAAGTATAACTTTCTATCTATTTACAAAAGCTAGCAACATAGGGATTCAAAATAATTAATGTTGAATGAAAGAGTTTAGTTCAACTTTTATTATATCTACATAGTTTGGGGACATGGGTTGCCTTCACAGAAAAAGAAGAGAAGTTATGGTGTCTTAAAAAAAAAAAAAATCGAAGTGTGTCTGTTATAACCAGAGTTCCCCTTTAAATGGTAAACATTGCTAACACAGCCATTTCTTTTTGACCTAAATATTCAATTTCAGAGGGATTTTTTTGACAGGAAATGAGAAAAACAAAGCTAGTAATTGGCACTCGGCTTTGAATACACTTCACTAGGCAATCTCGCTCCAGTGTAAATGATAAAACTCTGACCACATTATTCCTATTCTCCCTCTTCAAAACATGCCATTCAGGCAAGCTGCGTTAAGTAATTGGCATAACAATGGTGATAATGGTATATTTGGAGGAAAATAAAGGTAAGGAAAATAATGTGTACTGACAGAGTGTATGATGAATAAACAATGGCAACCAAAAAAACTGCAAAACACAAATTATAGCGATGGTTTGAATGAAGTTCTGCATTTAGCCGGTCTATTGTCACCGAGGACAATTGTGGAAAATGTGTTAAAGTGACACTGAATGATATCCTTATTTTCCATGTAATCTATTTTTCATGAAATTGTTTCTTATTGTGTTTTCTGTCTCCTTCTAACATCCTTTGTGAGCTCCTGAAGCTCTCTTTCTCCCTCTTACTTCTTCTCTAACAGAAAGTTGCATCATAGCCAAAAAAAAAAAATAAAAATGAAATTTGGAGATTAGGAGGAGGCACTAAGGGCAATAGAGGGGATTTTGAAAGTGAAGAATACATACTTGAATGTAATTTTTTTTTTAAAGCCAGAATTAAAGCGGAATTAACCCATCGATTTGATAGTTTCAAAAAACTGTTAACATTCCCGGCATGCCGGAAATGCTAGCTGTCACTTTTGCTTGTGCTCTGGACTAAACTGTCAAACCATCCAATGGCTGGTGTCAGAACTGATCACATGTGCAGCATCATGGCATTTGCAGATTAAACAGAGGCCAAGATGGCAGCTTCCTTGGCTGAAAATTTTTGGAGGGTTTACTTCCACTTTAAGTGGTATTTTATTGTGAAACTCCACCTCGCCATTTAGGATAATTGTAAAATAAATAAACTAAGCCATTTAACTCCCATCCCCACATTTTTTCAAACCATAGCACCCTCCATTGAACTCTCAATAAACATTCCTTAAAGTGTTACTAAACCCAGGAGCCTGCATTCATTATATCTGGTCTCCCACAGTACACACAACATGGAATTGCAATTATTTTAGTAAATATAAACTGCTAAATACCTTTTCTCATCAGAAGTATATAGCAGTCTTATGACTTCTATCAGTGTCCAGCAGAGTACTGGTTAAAGCTTTGTAGGGGGAGTTGTTTGTCCTATGAGGCTGCAGGACCCCTGACCCTCTGTCTGGACAGTGCTGATTGGCCCTCTGATGATCACATGCACTCTCCTAAGAAAAAAAAACTCTCTAACAATACACACCAAACTGAGCATGTGCAGCTTGTCCCCAAGGTTCTGTTCTATCGGGAGATGGATTGGGGACAGTGGAAGAAGGGGAGGATTAGAGAAGACAGGATCAAACAGCCTTTTTACACAATGCAGAAGATTAACACCTTAGGTTCCACAGTGAGTATAACTAGCATGTTTTACTGCATATACAGACTGATTTTACTGTTGTGGGGGGAGCCAGAGGGGGGGTATTTAGATGGAAATTTTGTAAATTGGAAAAAGAAAATAAAGATGAATTGAATAAGAAAAAAATCAGTCACATGACATCATATGTCACATGACGCCACCCGCCCTGCCTCTTCTAGTACAGCTCAAACGCCTGAACTCACAGGAACAGATGAATGATGCTGGCCAACATTCTACCCAGAAGTGGAGTGGCTGCAGCTGAACAGTCTGAACAGCTGGAGTCTCTGTAGGGAAAAGCACTTGGTGAAAGTATTTAAGCAGAAGCTGGATTTCCTTTTTTTTTTTTTTTGGGCAATGTCATTTCTATTAATCGGCTTCATATTATTTTACCTGTGTTTGATGTAACATGATGACAACTGTATTTATTTATTAACAAATGTATCAACCATTATCAACCGTTTACCTTGTATTCAGTGTCCATGCGTGTTACACCTAATATAAAGTCCCAGGACAAAGTTATGTTTTTATTTGTATCTATTCTTCAGGGGTACCTGAATCTGAGTACAAATGACCTATAATGCAAACATATCAATAAGTATACAGACGTATGTTACAAAACAAACATACATTATATTGAAACATGAGTGTCACATTCTAAGGGTTCCAATAATGGGCTTCTAAATCCTCTTCTGTGACCCCAGCAGTCTATTTTAAGAATTTGTATTACTAAAATAGTTTTATTCTTTTTTACAAAAATATACTGTTTCAGCCTTTGCCTTTAAAATCCCACAAAAAGAGGGTTCTCCAAACACTTGCAGTAGGTTTTAAGCTATACATAGGTCAAAAATCGTCCAGATCGTGTTTCCCCAAATGATTAGTGCATCCAGCTATAGCTGACAACACTGATCATTGTATGAAAGCGCTGTGGGAGGGATTCCCTGACTAACTGTGTGGCTGGGAGAAATGAAGCAACTTTCTTTCCTTCCACCTGTGGTGGAAGAAAAAAGAAAATGCATAATCTATGGCGTGCCTTTGTTTTCCTGGAGTTCAGCTTTAAAAATGAATAGAGTTCTGCTCTAACTAACAGAAGCCAGTCTAATAAATATTTTAGTGAAAAAATATATAATTAGCGCAATATTCAATATAGTAATGTGAAATAAATATATTAATGAAAAAATCAATGTAATTAGCCTACTAATAGGCTTAACGTAATTGCTGCCCACACCACTTAGAGTGTATCCACATGTGACTCTCAATATATAAAAAAAAACAAAATATAGTGTAGCGCAACCAAAAATAAATAAATCAAGTCCTAATATTACAAAATTCCACCATTGTGCAATGGTGACAATTCAGTGACCACCACCTCTAGCTGGAATGCCTACTCACCATCAAAAGTTGACCCCACTACAGAGTCACACATGCCTGTGATTGTGTCTCTCAGAAAAAACAACTCCTTCTGGTGTTCCTGGACAAGACAGACCTCCTCCCGGGTTCTCACTATGTAGACCCCACAGCAGAGTCACACATGCTTAGTGTAATATCTCTCAGGATTTATCGGGAACACAAATCCTCATCACAGTGCACCTACACAGCTCAGACCTCCTCCCAGGACCTTCTTGAGCTTTTGTTGGTGGATCACCCGAAACTTCTTAGGTGCAATCAATCAAGCTCCTTTCCTCATCACCGAGGGCTTGTTGGTGGCCTTTTTGTTAGGCTTTGCCTTGAGCTTTAACGACCCCTGCGCCATCTAGGCAGGGAACACACTGGCTACTGGCTACTGCACAATACATTCCACAGTGCTGCAAGAGGCCTGGAGCCACAAGTCAGTGTTGATGGGGGAACGGAGCAACTTTCTTTCCTTCCACCTGTGGTGGAACAAAAAAAAAAGCATAATCTATGGCCTGCCTTTGTTTTCCTGGAGTTCAGCTTTAAAAATGAATGGAGTTCTGCTCTAACTAACAGAAGGCAGTCTAATCAATATTTTAGTAGGCATCTAGGCAGGGAACACACTGACTACTGCACAATACATTCCACAGTGCTGCAAGAGGCCTGGAGCCACAAGTTGGGAAGCAGGGCCATAACTAGGAGTTTTGCCCATGGGTATCGTTATTATTTGCCCATGTCAACCAGATCTCAAGAATTTTAATTATTCCTAAAAATAGTATTAGTAGTAATAATTTAAATATTGAACAAGTTGTGTGAAAATTAAATCAGTTTTATTATGTGTGTGAATGAAAAATGGAAAAAAAAACATAGTTTAGTAAAACCCTACACCAAGAACCGAGTCTGCCAATATCATCTAAGTACCAGCCAAGAATGAGAGGTGATGGAGAATTTACTGCCCCAAAAACACTCTCGCTTAAATGAAAAGTTACACAGTGTTTTCCTTCCGTAAATGGACCAGCAATCCGTCTCTTGTTAGCTAAAGTGAAATCATAGATTGACAATACCTAATCTCTTTCTTATGTGGCCTTGCTTCTAATTTACTGTTTGTATAGTTCTGTTTTTGTAAAGGCACTGCTACGCACTTCCAGACTCTGAGGATTACGTTTGGACCTTATCGATATTTCTAAGAGCTCTTAAACCCGCAAACACCAGAGGTAGCAATTTTCTAAAGTAGTTTGTTTTCTCTTGTGTCCAACATATGCTTTCCAACATATGTTTCTTGTCAAACATTCTGATGAGTTTTTTTTCTTTCTTGAATCGATGTCAGTCAGAATTAAGCTAACAAAAATTGAGTTTTCAAATTGAAAAATCAACAGTTTTTTTTTCCCCTGTACTGCAGTATGGAAAAGTTATTTAGTTTAAAAAAAAAAATCCACAATTCTAATACCAGAAGTGGAAATTTTGTCTGCCAGTAAAAATAGCAAAATTGCACTTAATAGTGAGAAAATGTAAACTTTGTTTTTACAAAACAATAATAAATAAAAGTTGTTAATTGTCTGGTGTAGACAGTTTTTGCTTTTGCATACTGTAATTTCGCAGCTATGGAGGATTGAAAAGAAAACAAGTCTAGCAGTTTCTTTTTGATCACTTTAAGTTACTTTTCCTGCGAATTTCATGACATTCAACAGGTCTCAACAACTAATCTTCCCTTGCTAAAAATGTAGAATTTTGTTTTTGTTGCTGTTTTGGATAAAGTAGGGAAGGGATAATAACCCTGGCAGTTTCTTATCACCATCCCCGCTGGGGAGATTCATCCTTTCTATTGGTCCTGGTGACCATTATGTCCAGTAAAGAATTTCATTAAAATATTACAGGCATTTATAGAGCACAAATAATTTACATGACATAAAATCCAACATTTTACCACTTCCCTCAAATGGACGTACCTATACATCCTTGAGTTTATATGATTATAGCGGCTAGATTGCTTTTACATGTGGTGAAAGGGGGCCTGCTGCCTTCCACCACCTTCCCAGGCTCTCCCATCCTACCAGGGAGATTAGGACTGAAGCTAGTGGTTCTACTTGCTTACCAAAGAGATGATCAAAGACCAGAACTTCCCCAATCATCTTTATGGTCTGAAGAAACTGGAAGTGAAGAGTTTTTTGCCCACTTCCAGTTTTGGTCTGATATAAATAGGCTGGTACCAGCCTGTGAAGAGATCTGGAGTCTAATAGACCACAAATGTCTCAGTAAAGAGTACCATCACAGCCCATGCTATCACAACGGATGTTGTTCATCCCTTGTGATAGCAATAAAAGTGATTAAAAAAAATTAGACAGTATAAAAAAAACTTTGAAATAAAATAAATAATACAATGTAATTTAAAAAAATATATTTTAAAGTGCCCCTGTCCCCCCCATGCTCACACGCAAAGGCAAACACATACGTAGGTCACACACGCATATGTAAGTCACACCACACATGTGAGTTATCACTGCGAAGAGCAATAATTATTTTTATTACTTTTACTTTTAAAGTGTCGCCTATGGAGATTTTTAAGTATCGCAGTTTGTTGCGTTCCACAATCAAGCTCAATTTTAAAGTGTGATATGCAGGGGCGGACTGACCATTCAGGCACTCGGGTGCTGCCCGAGGGCCCCGGGGTCAGGGGGGGCCCCATGAGCGTCTCAGTCCACAGCCCACAGCTTATCATGCAGGATAGGGGAAGTTTATCCTCTGAGGAGAAAGTGAGCTACTGCATGTCATCCCTGCCGGCAGTTGATGCGGCTATTTTAGAGGACTTATCCTGTAGCTTTTTTGTAGCTTAGAGGACTTATCCTGTAGCACGAAAGATGACCCCACCAGAGAAGAACTATGACGTGGGCGATCGAGAATTATTGGCCATCAAATTCGCTCTGGAAGAATGGAGGTAATTGCTAGAAGGGGCTGCCCATCCCATCATGATTTTCACAGCCCATAGTGTGCCAACCCATAGGCACATGTCGTGCCTATGGGTTGGCACACCTTCTGCTGTTGACATGGCAAATACTTTCATTAAAGAAATTGTCAGGCTTCACGGAATACCAGACAACGTTGTATCTGATAGAGAGTACAATTTACGTCCAGGTTCTGGAGGGATCTCCGCAAATTCTTGGCAATTGAAGTGTGCCTTTTATCAGCCTACCACCCTCAAAGCAATGGTCAGACCGAAAGGACGGATCAGACCTTAGAGCAATACCTGCAGTGTTTTTGTTCCTGCTTTTAAGACAACTGGGCTTCTCTTCTTCCTTGCACAGAGTTTGCCTACAACAACTCCCTGCATGCCACCACTAATCAAACTCCTTTTTGGGCCAATTATGGCTTTCACCCTTCGTTTTTGCCCAATTCCATACCCGAAGCATCAGTACCTGTGGTCCAGGATTGGATAAATTCCATCCAGACCAATTACCAGCATCTCTGGGAGGCCATGGAAGAGGCTCTGGATAATTATAAGAAATATCATGATGAAGGTAGAAGAGACAACCCTGCTTTCAAGATTGGAGACAAAGTTTGACTGTCGGCCATAAATCTCAAACTCTCCTGTCCATCACGGAAATTGGGACCCAAGTTCATCGGTCCTTTCAAAATTTAAGAAGATGATAAACCCAGTGGCCTTTGAATTGGCATTGCCTAGCTCTTACAAAATTCATCCAGTTTTCCATGCTTCACTATTGAAACCAACTGTCCCCAGTCCTTTTTTTTTTGCCACCACCTCCAGTCTTGGTAGAAGACGAACCTGAGATCGAAGTGGAGCCCATTTTGGACTGCAGAAAAAGAGGGAGACAGGTTCAGTACCTCATCAAGTGGAAGGGGTACCCTCCAGAAGATAATTCCTGGGAGCTCTCAAGCAATATACATGCCCCACAACTTGTACAAGCCTTCCACAGCAGACACTCCGAGAGAATGGCTAGATTGGGCATTCGGAGGCTGCCCCTTAGGAGGGGCACTGTCAGGGAAGCAACAGTGAAATCCTTGGCAAAAGGCGCTATGGGCGCTTTCCCGCACGCAGGTGTGGTATAACGTCGGTTTGGCGCATGCAGGTGCGCAATGGAACGGGAAGGCGCAGACGCAATTGCCAGATGGACTATAAAAGGCTGCCTATGATCTCCCCTCATTGCTGGATTGTCTTCTGCTCATCCTGTGTTCCTGAACCTGATCTGTTTCCTGTTGTTTCTGTTGTATCCCGGATTGCCCTGTGACCTGCTCTGATCTTCTGCTACCTTGACCCTGGCTTGTCTTAAGGATCTTGCTTCTGCTTAAACCTGTCCGATCACCTTTGAATAACCCGGGCCTGTCTTTAAGGACTTTGCTTTGGCTTAAACCAGCCTGACCACCTGTGAATGACCTCGGCCTGCCTAAAGGACTTTGCTATCTGTTATGTACCATACTTGACCCCAGCTTGCCATACAAATTCCACTTGCAGCAGCTGCAGTCTGATCAACAGTGTTAGATCCTCTGCCAGGCTTTTACCAAGCATCCTGGATTCTCAAGCCCACTGTACAGCTCTCTAAGGACTTCCTCCTGCATCAGTCTCAAGTGGCCTCCAGGGATCATCTGTTCCAGTTTTCTACGCCATGCTGGCAACCCGTGCTTCTTTGAGCATTGTACCTCCTGTTCCATCCTCAGGGGTATACTGCGCTCAGCCGCAAGGGGAGCCTCTCTCAGCAACTTGGCCTTGGATAAGGTACGTGACACAGGAGGTCAGGGCAAAAGTGTCTTCTGATGGAGTCTTCTCCCCTTCTGTCTGAGCTCTTCCTTGGTGTTAAGTAATCTTAGAGTCCTCTTGTCAGCTTATGCCTGACGACCATTTATTTGGAAAATTTACCATCCCTACATGGGTGTGGCCTCTTTCGCAATTCTGAGTTTCAATGGGAGAAACATTCTCCAATTCGCCCTCTAGATGGCACTTTTGTATCATACATGCCATGAGTCATATATGCCAGAAGGTCAAGCTATTGTTTGGCCATGGTTACAGAGCAATGGGGTAGATTTACTAAATCTGGTGCACGTAGAATCTGGTGCAGCTGTGCATGGTAGCCTATCAGCTTCTAACCACAGCTTGTTCAATTGAGCTTTGGAAAAAAAACCTGGAAGCTGATTGGTTTCTATGTAGAAGTGAGCCTGATTATGCTCTCTCCAGCCTTAGTTAATAAACCACAATAGCCTGACTCAACTGTCAACTGAAATACAACAATGGTATCCATGTTACCATTGTATCCAGCAGCATTTGTTTGAGAAGTCCACTCAAACATTCAAAAGTAACCTGTTTTCTGTTTCTAATAGGGCGTACACACGGTCGGACTTTGTTCGGACATTCCGACAACAAAATCCTAGGATTTTTTCCGACGGATTTTGGCTCAAACTTGTCTTGCATACACACGGTCACACAAAGTTGTCGGAAAATCCAATCGTTCTAAACGCGGTGACGTAAAACACGTACGTCGGGACTATAAACGGGGCAGTGGCCAATAGCTTTCATCTCTTTATTTATTCTGAGCATGCGTGGCACTTTGTCCGTCGGATCTGTGTAAACACGATCGGAATTTCCGACAACGGATTTTGTTGTCGGAAAATTTTATCTCCTGCTCTCCAACTTTGTGTGTCGGAAAATCCGATGGAAAATGTCCGATGGAGCCCACACATGGTCGGAATTTCCGACAACACGCTCCGATCGGACATTTTCCATCGGAAAATCCGACCGTGTGTACGGGCCATAAGATAAACTGCTAAACAGATTCTTCCATGTACAATAAAGTCTACGCATAAAATCAAAGACAGACATATATTTACAGTATCTCACAAAAGTGAGTACACCCCTCACATTTTTGTAAATATTTTATTATATCTTTTCATGTGACAACACTGAGGAAATTAAATTTTGCTACAATGTAAAGTAGTGAGTGTAGAGCTTGTATAACAGTGTACATTTGCTGTCCCCTCAAAATAAATAAACGCACAGCCATTAATGTCTAAACCTCTGGCAACAAAAGTGAGTACACCCCTAAGTGAAAATGTCCAAATTGGGCCCAATTAGCCTGTCACGTACCTTACAGCGGAGCCCGAAATGATGAGGGTGGCCTCTTGCACGGTTCCGGTCCAAGCACCCCTGGTAATGGGTACAGGGAGTGCGAGGGCAATGAAAGGGTGCAGGTGCCTTAGAGATACAGGAACCTCTGCTGAGGAGATGTGGAAACTGATCACCAAACTTGTTCAGCGGGAGCCAGATCAGGATCAACTGCAGAATCAGGAACAGGCAGGAGTCGGCAACAAGCTGGCAGCGGGGTACCAAATCAGAAGGCAAAACCGTAGTCAGAAACAGGCAGAGGTTGGCAACAAATGGGCAGCAGTGTACAGAATCAGGAGGCAGAGCCGTAATCATAAGTTCTAGCCAAGGTCAGTATTGCAGGTAGAGGCAGGTTCAGCAGGCAGGGGAGATCCAAGAGAATGGTCAGAAGATAGCCGGGTTTTCAGGAACAAGGTCAATGAGGCAGAGTAACAACAGGAACACAGGAACAAGCTGAAGACAATCCAGCACTGATGCTAGGCAGACTCTCTGTTTATATAGGGTGCTGTGTGCCAGGATTCGCACCAGCGTACGTGCATGCGCGCATGCGCATTAGCACATTAGCACCTTTAGCACATTGGCGCATGTGCGTTAGCACATTAGCACTTTGGCACTCGCAGGTGCGTGTTAGCGCGCATGTTCGCATAGATGTGCCATTGTGCATGCCCACCCTGGATCTCATTTGTCTCAGGCTACGGTTCCGTGCATGCACATTGGTATTAGCAGAATGAGGATTGCAGCTGCTGCACGGAGACGGGTGCTTGCTGTGTGAGTTCTCTGACATAGGCATTTTCCCTCCCCGGTGTCATGCGACTTATTAGTGTTACAAGGTCTCAGGTGTGAATGGGGGGCAGGTGTGTTAGATTTGGTGTTATCACTCTCACTCTCTCGTACTGGTCACTGGAAGTTCAACATGGCACCTCATAGCAAAGAACTGTCTGAGGATCTGAAAAAAAACATTTTTGCTCTACATAAAAATGGCCTAGGCTATAAGAAGATTGCTAAGAACCTGAACTTGAGCTGCAGCATGGTAGCCAAAACCATACAGAGTTTTAACAGGACAGATTCCACTCAGAACAAACCTCACCATGGTCAACCACAGAAGTTAAGTGCACGTGTTCAGCGTCATATCCAGAGGTTGTCTTTTGGAAATAGACATATGAGTGCCGCCAGCATTGCTTCAGAGGTTAACGGGATGGGGGGTTCAGCCTGTCAGTGCTCAGACCATGCGCCGCCCACTGCATCAAATTGGTCTGCAAGGCTGTCATCCCAGAAGGAAGCCTCTTCTAAAGATGATGCACAAGAAAGCCCGCAGTTTGCTGAAGACAAGCAGACTAAGGACATGGATTACTGGAACCATGTCCTGTGGTCTGATGAGACCAAGATAAACTTCTTTGGTTCAAAAGGTGTCAAGCGTGTGTGGCGGCAACCAGGTGAGGAGTACAAAGATAAGTGTGTCTTGCCTACAGTCAAGCATGGTGGTGGTGTAAGTGTCATGGTCTGTGGCTGCATGAGTGCTGCCGGAACTGGGAAGCTACAGTTCATTGAGGGAACCATGAATGCTAACATGTACTGTGACATACTGAAGCAGAGCATGATCCCCTCCCTTCAGAGACTGGGCAGTATTCCAACATGATAACGACCCCAAACACACCTCCAAAACCACCACTGCCTTGCTAAAGAAGCTGAGGGTAAAGGTGATGGACTGGCCAAGCATGTTTCCAGACCTAAACCCTATTGAGCACTAACGGCGTTTTACAGTTAACGAACCCCCACCCCAGTGTGAAAGCAGCCTTAGGGGTGTACTCACTTTTGTTGCCAGCGGTTTAGACATTAATGGCTGTGTGTTGAGTTATTTTGAGGGGGCAGCAAATTTACACTGTTATACAAGCTGTACACTCACTACTTTACATTGTAGCAAAGTGTCATTTCTTCAGTGTTGTCACATGAAAAGATATAATAAAATATTTACAAAAATGTGAGGGGTGTGCTCACTTTTGTGAGATACTGTATATCAAACACAACACATCCCCAAGGCTGAGCTTTGTAATAATTCCATTACAGAGAATTTGGGAAGCATAATGCTAGACACCCAAAGGCTGAATCATCTTCTGTCTTCGTATGTCTGTGCCCCCCACCCCTCATACTTAAGACCACAGCAATGACGTCACTCTCTTACAACCAGACTATTACATTATTTTTGATTATTGTGAATATAAGAGACACATTCAAGCAAGTTGGACAGAATCCTTTGTCTTTGGAGTGGAAGTTATCATGCATATCAATTTAACAACCAGGAAAACCCGAATTATCAAATTTGGAAGGAACAGACCTTCAATCCCTAGGTCAATGCTTAGAAATAATAGGTATTTCTATTATTAAAAGCAAAAGTTAAAGTTTGCCTCCACTGTTTACTCAGGTGTAGAACCATCCCATTAACATCCCTGGTAAAAACACCATTATTGTGAAGTGTTCCCATGGCCAGAAAAGTGATCCATTCATCGTTGCTAATCATTCATCCTCTTTATTTTTTCACAGATGAAGAGGAAATTATTGTGTGTTTAGAAAAGTGACAGATTGTCCTTAATTGACTGAAATAATTACTCAATGAAGAAATAATTAACAATATTATTAGGTTGTGTTTAGATACCTACTTATAATTGTGTTTTTAGATTTTGTGCCCAAGCTGCCCAACGTTCTTCTTCATGTGAAAGCAGAAAGTAGCATTAATAATAATGGTGGAGAATCTTATTTTCTCAGTGAGATTATACACTTATAGAGGAGATATTGAAAGAAAGGGGTTGGTTGGGACTTTGTATGAAGCACACAACTGGAAATTAGTATGCAAAGACATGTTTAATGATTCATATAAAATATACATTAAATCCACAGTAAAAATACATTGACTTAATAACAATATGTGGCACTTTGATAATTCATTTATGTACACATATTCCAACATGATTCACAATGTATAATAATAGAGAGTATTAATATATAGCCCATTCTCTGGTTCATATTAAACATAGCTTGTTTAAAAAAATACATATATAATAAAAATTCATAATACTAAAGAATCTCAAACACATGATTGCAATGGTTTAGCATATGAAAGAAGTGTAGTCTCCAACTGGCAGTTGTAATATTAGTAAATACTGTGTAAAAAACTCCAGAAGGCTTCTGTGAAAAGAAGAATGTGTAACTATATATATAACTCCACAACTGGCAGAGAGGAGAGCTACAGCCCATAGGGCATGTAAGTGTCAGGAAACCAGGTAGAAGGTGAAAAGCAATGAGTGGTAAGAACACAGTATTTGTCGGAATATGTGTACATACACGAATTATCAAGGTGCAACATATTGTTATTAGTTCGATGTACAGTAAAACCTTGGATTGCGAGCGTAATTCGTTCCAGAAACATGCTTGTAATCCAAAGCACTTGTATATCAAAGCAAATCTCCCCATAAGAAATAATGGAAACTCAGATGATTTATTCCACAACCATTTATTGATAGGTCCTTCAGTTTAGTCCCTATAAAAAGATTATAGCAATGTGATAGTTTGTGTTACCATAAAATATCCATCCACAAATGGAAGCCTCCACAAGAAGATTATAAAGATGATTTAAAGAGGCACATCTAAGTATACAGGCATCCGGGTTAAAGCTGTTCGCATAGACCATCCTCCACACCACTGGCTCTCACTGATGTCAGTCTGCAATCGTGACCGGGAAGACTACCCTGCAGTAGAGCAATCTGAAAGCGAGGCTTGAACCGCATGTGGAGCATAGCATAGAAGGGACGACGTCGATGGCGGTGAGGAGGATGGTCTATGCTTTACCCTGGATGCCTGCATACTTAGATGTGCCTGTCTTAATCATCAACCATGTCAGTTGCTAAATGTTGTACCTTCATTAAATGTAACCATACTGCTACACTTAGAGGTGCCTCTCTTCTCTTTTATAACCACTTGTGACTTAACACTACTTGTATATCAAGTCAAAATTTATTTAAAAATGTTGCTTGTCTTGCAAAACGCTCTCAAACCAAGTTACTCTCAAACCAAGGTTTTACTGTATTTTTACCATGGATTTAATGTATATTTTATATGAATCATTAAACATGTCTTTGCATACTAATTTCCAGTTGTGTGCTTCATACAAAGTCCCGACCAACCCCTTTCTTTCAATATCTCCTCTATAAGTGTATAATCTCACTGAGAAAATAAGATTCTCCACCATTATTATTAATGCTACTTTCTGCTTTCACATGAAGAAGAACGTTGGGCAGCTTGGGCACAAAATCTAAAAACACAATTATAAGTAGCTATCTAAACACAGCCTAATAATATTGTCAATTATTTATTCATTGAGTAATTATTTCAGTCAATTAAGGACAATCTGTCACTTTTCTAAACACACAATAATTTCCTCTTCATCTGTGAAAAAATAAAGCGGATGAATGATTAGCAACGATGAACGGATCACTTTTCTAGCCATGGGAACACTTCACAATGATGGTGTTCTTACCAGGGATGTTAATGGGTTGGTTCTACACCTGGGTAAACAGTGGAGGCAAACTTTAACTTTTGCTTTTAATAATAGCAATACTTATTATTTCTAAGCATTGACCTAGGGATTGAAGGTCTGTTCCTTCCAAATTTGATAATTCAGGTTTTCCTGGCTGTCAAGTTGAAATGCATGATGACTTCCACACCGAAGACAAACGATTCTGTCCCATTTGCTTGAATGTGTCTCTTATATTCACAATAATCAAAAATAATTGAAGAGCCTGGTTGTAAGAGAGTGACGTAATTACTGTAGTCTTAAGTATGAGGGGTGGAGGGAGCAGACGTACGATGACAGAAGGTGATTGAGCCTTCGGGTGTCTACCATTATGCTTCTCAAATTCTCTGTAAAGAAATTATTACAAAGCTCAGCCTTGACTTTAGACTTTAGACTAGTAGACGTTATTGTACATGGAAGAATCTGTTTAGCAGGTTATCTTAGAAACAGAAATGAGGTTACTTTTGAATGTTTGAGTGGACTTCTCAAACAAATGCCGCTGGACAACATGGATACCATTGTTGTATTTCAGTTGACATTTGGGTCAGGCTATTGTTCTGTAGCCATGGCCAAACAATAGCTTGACCTTCTGGCATATATGACTTATGGCATGTAAGATACAAAAGTGCCATCCTGAGGGTGAATTGGAGAATGTTTCTCCCATTGAAACTCAGTATTGCAAAAGGGCCCACACCCATGCAGGAATGGTAAACTTTCTAAATAAACGGTCGTCAGGCATAAGCTGACAAGAGGACTCTAAGATAACTTAACACCAAGGAAGATCTGTCACAGAAGAGGAGGAGACTTCACCAGAAGATGCTTTTGCCCAACCTTCTGCAACAGCTTATAGAGTAAGCCTGGGTCCTCGTTGCCTACGGAGATCGTGAACATGTTCTAACCTGAGTTAAGTCGTTTTTTTTAGCAATGTGCTTGTTGTTTGTATATCTGCCAATCTAGTCATGTATTGTTTTTTTTCCCTATAATTCTAGAAGTTTGTATTTTTGTTTAGTAAAAGCACAATAATACACTGCAAAGGTCTAAGCTTCCTTGACGTATACCGCATAGTAACTTTTTACTAGACACTGAAGCAAAACAGTTGGGTTTTGCAACCATGTACCTCTCTACAACAGGAGCAATTAAAGGATTTTTTTTTTTCATTTAGAGCAGTCATAAAAGGCACTTTGATCTTCATATAAAGATTATGGCATCCTATACAGTAGTTGATCCATTTCTCTACTCCATGTCACTGAAAGGGATTGGGTCTACTAGCAGCCAAATTTTCAAAACCATTATGGCCATTCAGTGACCTGCCTTCCCCTGTCTTAGAACCTGTACAGTGCTTAACAAAATCACACGACAATTCTGATTAATGATCTATGGATTTTCTTATTCCAATAATTAAAGTGCACAAGAATAAAAATATAATATATCACAGCTTGCCAGTCCTTAGATGGGGTGGCTGCATTAGTGTTCTAAAAACATTTCAGCAAGTACAGAAAATACCTGTCAAACTTGCCAGAAATACAATGTCCTTGTCACATAATGGGAGCAAAAACAATGGTATCTTTCTATTGTAAAGTGCAAATCCTATCACCCCACCTATAATGGAGATAACCAAAGTAAGATATGTTTGAAGTCCAATGAAGATTTTGACTGCTGCCATGTCTTCCATGCGGCGGAGGATGCCGCCACTTTGACTGCCAGCTCCCAGAGCAGTGTATGGTGATCACCATGACTTTCCCTGCTGCATGTCTTGCTTGGCTCCATGTGGATGGAATACTCCATCATATTTGTGGTGCCAGTGTTGGTTCCCACCTGCAAAAATACCAAGATTTTAACATGTAAGTGTGCTATTTTAACCACTTGCCTACTTGACACTTGTACCCCCTTCCTGACCAGGCCAGTTTTCAGCTTTCAGCGTTGTCGCACTTTGAATGACAATTGCACGGTCATGCACAGTGCCGGACTGGCCTACCGGGATACCGGGAAATTTCCCGGTAGGCTGTCTGCACTTAGTGCCCTGGGGCCGCTTTTGGCTCAGAGCTTGGCTGGCTGTGTCAGGAAAATAAAGAGCAGCGGCGACCTCCGCCGCACTATGCAATGCGTGTGTGTGCCTCCTCCTCCGATCGGGCGCTGCCCACTGAACTGCTGAGTAATATCCCTCTGTGTGCCTGAGGGGAGGAGCAGGAGAACGCTGTGCTGGTGGATTTCCCCTTCCATTCCTGACTCGTCCCGTGCGGCGCCAGCACCGCCCACTAATCTGCACGAGGAGAATAGGAGAAGTTAACGGCCGCCCGTGCAGCAGAAGAATTAAGGTACTTAAAATGTCTCTCTCTCTCTCCCCCCCTCTCTCTCTCCCTCCCCCCCTCTCTCTCTCTCCCTCCCTCCCCCCCTCTCTCTCTCTCTCTCCCTCCCTCCCCCTCTCTCTCTCTCTCTCTCCCCCCTCTCTCTCTCTCTCACTCTCTCTCCCTCCCCCCCCCTCTCTCTCTCTCTCCCTCCCTCCCCCCCCTCTCTCTCTCTCTCTCTCTCTCTCTCTCTCTCTCACCCCTCCCCCCTCTCTCTCTCTGTCTGTCTGTCTGTCTCTCTCTCTCACCCTCCCCCCTCTCTCTCTCCCTCCCCCCTCTCTCTCTCCCTCCCCCCTCTCTCTCTCCCCCCCCCTCTCTCTCTCTCTCTCTCTCTCTCTCTCTCTCTCTCCCCCTCTCCCCCTCCCCCCCCCTCTCTCTCTCTCTCTCTCTCTCTCTCTCTCTTTCTCTCTCTCTCCTCTTTTTGTGGCAGTCACATTTGTCTGCAGTTTGGTCTTCAGGGAGGTGTAGAAGTTCATGTTTTATTCAAGTGCCAGATTATCTTGCAAAAGCTGTATACAGAAACTATATATTAGTCTTATGAGTGCTGCTTGCTAATTATATATTGTATTAGCACAAAACTTTACCTTTATTTCCCCACCACTGTGCCATCAAACGCAGCCACTGTACCCATAAATTGCTGCCACTGTGCCCATCTAACACAGCCACTGTACTATTAAACGCAGCCACTGTACCCAAAAATTGCCACCACTGTGCCCACTAAACGCAGCCACTGTGCCATTAAGCATAGCCAATGTGCCACTACCATCAAATGCAGCCACTGTAACCATCAATTTTTGTGGCAGTCACATTTGTCTGCAGTTTGTACCCATAAATTGCCACCACTGTGCTCATTAAATGCTGCCACTGTGCCCATCAAACGCAGCCACTATGCCATTTAAACGCAGCCACTGTACCCATAAATTGCCGCCACTGTGCCATCAAACGCTGCCACTGTACCCATAAATTGCCACCACTGTCACCATCAAACACAGCCACTGTGCCATCAAACGCAGCCACTGTACCCATAAATTGCCACCACTGTGCCCATCAAACACAGCCACTGTGCCATCAAACGCAGCCACTGCCATCAAGCGCAGCCACTGTACTCATAAATTGCCACCACTGTGCCCATTAAACGCTGCCACTGTGCCCATCAAACACAGCCACTGAACCATCAAACGCAGCCACTGTACTCATAAATTGCTGCCACTGTGCCCATCAAACACAGCCACTGTGCCATCAAATGCAGCCACTGCCATCAAGTGCAGCCACTGTACCCATAAATTGCCACCACTGTGCCTATTAAACGCTGCCACTGTGCCCATCAAACGCAGCCACTATGCCATCAAACGCAGCCACTGTACCATCAAACGCAGCCACTGTACCCATCAATTGCCACCTCTGTGCCCATTAAACGCAGCCACTGTGCCATCAAGGGCAGCCATTGTACCCATAAATTGCCACCACTATGCCCATTAAACGCAGCCACTGTGCCCATCAAACGCAGCCACTATGCCATCAAACGCAGCCACTGTACCATCAAACGCAGCCACTGTACCCATCAATTGCCACCTCTGTGCCCATTAAACACAGCCACTGTACTATCAAACGCAGCCACTGTACCCAAAAATTGCCACCACTGTGCCCATTAAACGCAGCCACTGTGCCATTAAGCACAGCCAATGTGCCACTACCATCAAACGCAGCCACTGTAACCATCAATTGCAGCCAGTTTGCCCCATCAATTGCCACCAGTTTGCCCATCAAATGCTGCCAGTGTCCCCCCTCCCCCCGCCCGGAACTTACCTGTCTCAGGTCAGCGCGTTCCTCCACGCTCCATCCAATCACAGCACCTGTCGCTTCAGCCAATCAGGTGACAGGTAACCAGACCCAGTGCACCTGATTGGCTGAGAGGCAGGTCAGTGTTAGGGAAGCGATTTATTTGATTTCCTAACACAGCACTGTGTAAGCAGCGAACGTACAGCAGTGTGCCCGCTGTTTACCAATTTAGAAGCCTATTAGAGCCGACAGCTCTAATCAGGCACTTCTAAAAACACCCCCGCCGCTGCAATTCAGATGCCCGATGCCCGACAAGGGGCTGGACACCTGAATAGGGGGCAGCAGCAGCGACAATAGATAGATTCATGCGTTGCATGAATCTATCTATTGAAGATTGACGGGTGCAATGGACGCACCGCCACTGCCCAGTTGTATTTCCCCTGGGTGGGGAAATACCACCATGTTTTACATTATACGTCCCTATACACTGTGCGCCCTATAAAAAGGAGGTGGGCTTTTATATGTGTCTTATCTATATATAATGCACTCTTCAAATGTGCTTTAAAATGCATTGTTTTCCAGAAAATAATAACGTTATGCTGTTGGGTGGGTATAATAATGCTATGGGGCTGGTATGACATTTTTTCCAGGGCTGGTTTTCATTCCCAGTCCGGCCCTGGTCATGCAACACTGTACCCAAATGAAATTTTTATCATTTTTTTCACACAAATAAAGCTTTCTTTTGGTAGTATTTAATCACCACTGGGTTTTTTATTTTGTGCTAAAGAAACAAAACAAGACCGAATTTTAAAAAACAAAAACAAGACTCTGGTCCAGCCGCACCTGGAGTATGCTGTCTAGTTCTGGGCACCAGTCCTCAGGAAGGATGTACTGGAACTGGAGCGAGTAAAAAGAAGGGCAACAAAGCTAATAAAGGGTCTGGAGGATCTTAGTTATGAGGAAAGGTTGCAAGCACTGAACTTATTCTCTCTGGAGAAGAGGCGCTTGAGAGGGGATATGATTTCAATATACAAATACCATACTGGTGACCCCACAATAGAAATAAAACTTTTTCGCAGAAGAGAGTTTAACAAGGCTCGCGGCCACTCATTAAAATTAGAAGAAAAGAGGTTTAACCTTAAACTACGTAGAGGGTTCTTTACTGTAAGAGCGGCAAGGATGTGGAATTCCCTTCCACAGGCGGTGGTCTCAGCAGGGAGCATTGATAGCTTCAAGAAACTATTAGATAATCACCTGAACAACAGCAACATACAGGGATATATAATGTAATACTGACATATAATCACACACATAGGTTGGACTTGATGGACTTGTGTCTTTTTTCAACCTCACCTACTATGTAACTATGTACCTAAAACATTTTTCATAGTTTGTCATAAAATTTTGCAAACTTGTAATTTTTCTCCTTCACTTATGTGCGCTAATGAGGCTGCACTGATGGGCACTGATAGGCACTGATGACGTGGCACTGATGACGCGGCACTGATGGGGCTGCACTGATCGGCACTGGTGAGGAGTCACTGATGAAGCTGCACTGATAGGTGGCACTGATGGACAATGATAAGTGGCACAGATAGGCTCTGATAGGCAGCACTGAAGGGTACTGAGAGGTGGCACTGATAGACAGTACTGATAGACGGCACTGTTGGATACTGATAGGTGGCACTGATGGACACTAATAGGCGGCACTGATAGGCACTGGTAGGCAGCACTTATAGGCAGCACTGATAGGTGACACTGATGATGAAGCACTGATGAGCACTGATTGGGCACTGATAGCTGGCAGCAATGATGGGCACTGATAGCTGGCACTGGTGGGCACTGATTAGCAGTGCACTGATTAGTAGTACTGGTGGGCACTGATGGTGGGCACTGATAGGTAGCACTGATTAGCAGCACTGATGGGCACTGTGTGGGACCGATGTCCCTGTAACAGAAGACAAATAAAGCAGATGGCCGGCTTCTGTTTACTTAAAAATTATAATAGAGACACAAATCAACCCGTGTATTAGAACATAGTAGTGATGGTGTTGCCCTCTCTGCAAAAGGTAAGAAATATTGCAGAACTGCAATGTGCAAATAGTGGTAATAATTATTATTATATAGGGGGTTTCACCACTATTTGCACATTGCAGCTCTGCAATATTTCTTACCTTTTGCATAGAGGGTGACACCATCACTACTATGTTCTAATACACGGGTTGATTTGCATCTCTGTTATTATTATTGTATGTAGGGGGTTTCACCATTATTTGCACATTGAAGCGCTGCAACTTTTCAAAATATTTTTGCAGAGGAGGTGACACCATCACTACTATATTGCAATACATTGGTTGATTTGCACTGGATATTCATTTATAGGTTTTACCATTGCACTTATAAGTCCATTTGTACAATTTTATAGATAAGGTGTAGGGCAGCGCTGCATTTTTTACTTTTTATTGATTCGCGTTAGATGACGGAACCAGCTAACAAGATTCTCTTATTGCTTTTGAGATTTTTTTAGCTGCATGGTAATTGTTTTACCTGATTTGTTATGTCCTCTGTATACTGGTAACCACTGGCCATGCATATTGGTGCTACGTACAGGGTACAGGAGGGTGCTGCAAGCAGGGCTCGAGAGGATGCTACCTGTAGGGTGCAGGGTTCAGGAGGGTGCTATGTGAAGGGCTCAGGAGGATGCTACGTACAGAGTGCAAGGTTCAGGAGGGTGTTTCGTAAAGAATGATGGTCAGAGACTGCAGACATACTACAGTAGATGATCAGAGACTGCAGACACACTACAGGAGATGGTCACTGTAGATATTATACAGGAGACAATCAGAGACTGCGGATATTATACAGTAGACGGTCAGAAAATACTCCACTGAAAAGTGAGCCATGTCACTTTTCAAAGGCATTTGACATGCAGTGAGAAGGTGATATTTCCTTACTGCCTATTTAACCCCTAAATACCACTTGAAAGCACAGAGGACAAAGTACTGTTGTAGGCAGAAAAAACAAAGCTCTTTGGCTGCAGTTAAGGAAAGGGGGGAGGGAGAGATGGGGAAGGAAGGAGGAGGGGGAGAGTCCAGGTCACAGATCACTCCCTACAGTCACAGCGGCTTCAGGTGTATAATGGGGCTGTCAGCTGCTCCATAAACTTCACATCCTATTCACACACAGCACAAGGGCTGCCGGAGTGTGGGCGGACACAGGGAGGGAGAGGCAAGAAGAAGCAGAGCCGATCCCACCTCTAGTATTCATGTGATGGAGGGGGCGGGGCTGTGCTGTCTGTGCTCTGTGAAAACAGAACACAGACACTCAGCCCTGTGACAGATGCAGCCATCTCTGTATTCACACAGAAGGTTGGCAACACTGATGGGGCATCCTACGCGGCGGCACTGTCCTGACACCCCCCCAATGTGTGGCACCCGGGAAAGATCTCACCACGTCCCCCCTGTTGATATGCCAATGGAGCTGTCCCTGAATCCGGGGACAAAAGGGGGGACAAATTCGGAGCAGGGACAGCCTGCTCAGCCCGGGGACTGTCCCCGGAACCCGGGGACGTCTGGTCAGCCTAGCATATGGTTTCACTAACTCTAGTGTCCTTGCTCTGTTTTTTGCATACTATGTTTTAAAGTCCAGCCTGTGTGACAACAATGACATCTTCATAGATCCAGTAGTAGAGTGAGTGTAGCCACCCATGGATAGGTAGTGTATTATGTTGGTTACCAGGCCAAAATAAAAAAGGAAAGAGTATGAAAAAAAAGAAAACAAATACGAACACCCCTCTTAATGCATTTTAACACAGAAACATAGCTCCCTATGATCAAAAACGAAACTCATTGGTCAGTACTCACCCCTTTCTACCATGTTCTCCGGGGGCTTTGCTTGGAGGCTTTAACTAATCTTCAGGCCTAAAATGTGCATTTTAACACCTATGCAAAAAATGCAAAAACAACTCTGGTAACAAAAAGGTTAAAGTATAACTAAAGGCAAAACTTTTTTTTCGTTTTGGATCCTAAAATGTGCATTTTAACACCTATGCAAAAAATGCAAAAACAACTCTGGTAACAAAAAGGTTAAAGTATAACTAAAGGCAAAACTTTTTTTTCGTTTTGGATAGAGTGAAGAGGGATTAGAATGATTGTAAGTTTCTATTACTGTCCGCGCCCCTGTTAAGGAGATTCAAAATTTGTCCTGTTTACTGTTAACATTGAAAGTGAAAGTAAAAGAAAATCGCACATTTTCGATTGTCCCCAGAAAAGTAATAGAGGGAAAAACTTCCAATGAGGACACTAGTTCTGGTGACTTAGAGCAGGGGTCTCAAAGTACCCGGCCCGTGGGCCATTTACGGCCCCGCGGACTGGTTACAAATGGCCCGCAAGTAGGGCCGATCCTAGGCGGGAGGCAGCGGCTGGGAGCTTTCTCTCTGCGTCTCCTCTCCCCCGCATGCTGCTGCAGCCCAGCGCACACAACACAGGAGAGCAGAGCGGAGGGAGGATCCGCCCATCGCCCCACCCACCTAGTTCTATCAAGAAGTGCCCACTATAGAATGGTGCCGGGACGAACTGCGCGTGTGCCGTACGTAATACCACAAAAGCTAATTTTACGATCAGCTATTGTGTCGGCGAGGCGGCGCCTGCGCATAATAGCTGACTGAAGACTTTTTCAGTCAGATTGTGCCAAGGCATGTTCATGTAGGTAAGGGGTGGAATTTAACATGAAGGGGGCAGATGTTTTCATTGAAGGCCAGTGCTGATCTAACATGAAGGGGGTGGATGTTTTCATTGAAGGCCAGTGCTGATCTAACATGAAGGGGCCGGATGTTTTCATTGAAGGCCAGTGCTGATCTAACATGAAGGGGGTGGATGTTTTCATCGATGACCAGTGCTGATCTAACATGAAGGGGGTGGATGTTTTCATTGAAGGCCAGTGCTGATCTAACATGAAGGGGGCAGATGTTTTCATTGAAGGCCAGTGCTGATCTAACATGAAGGGGGCAGATGTTTTCATTGAAGTCCAGTGCTGATTTAACATGAAGGGGGCGGATGTTTTCATTGAAGGCCAGAGCTGAGCTAACATGAAGGGGGTGGATGTTTTCATCGATGACCAGTGCTGATCTAACATGAAGGGGGCGGATGTTTTCATTGAAGGCCAGTGCTGATCTAACATGAAGGGGGCAGATGTTTTCATTGAAGGCCAGTGCTGATTTAACATGAAGGGGCCGGATGTTTTCATTGAAGGCCAGAGCTGAGCTAACATGAAGGGGGTGGATGTTTTCATCGATGACCAGTGCTGATCTAACATGAAGGGGGCGGATGTTTTCATTGAAGGCCAGTGCTGATCTTCAATCGTGTCCCTATATCCAAGCTTGCCGGTGTTGGGTTATCCTAATGGCAGCTGATTACAAGTGGCTATGGTCCTATCAGGGGTCCTGGACCAGCGCGGATCCTAGCTCAGCCTCCACATCTCAGGTATGTATGTACAGGAATATGCAGGACAAAGGTACTTGATAGTGAAGTATGTATTAACCAGGTAATGCTTTATTAAAAATCTTTAAGTAGATGTACTCACATAAAAACAATGCAGAGCAAACCTCTCTCCTACGAGCAGCGAACTTGTTCTGTGTCTAGCAATGTGAAACAGCCTATTCCGTCCCTACGCGTGACATCAGCGATCACGTGACTTCTTCAGAAAAGTAATAGAGGGAAAACTTCCAATGAGGACACTGGGGGGGGGGGGGGGGGGGCGTATATTTTCATCGATGACCAGTGCTGATCTAACATGAAGGGGGCGGATGTTTTCATTGAAGGCCAGTGCTGATCTTCAATCGCGTCCCTATATCCACGCTTGCCGGTGTTGGGTTATCCTAATGGCAGCTGATTACAAGTGGCTATGGTCCTATCAGGGGTCCTGGACCAGCGCGGATCCTAGCTCAGCCTCCACATCTCAGGTATGTATGTACAGGAATATGCAGGACAAAGGTACTTGATAGTGAAGTATGTATTAACCAGGTAATGCTTTATTAAAAATCTTTAAGTAGATGTACTCACATAAAAACAATGCAGAGCAAACCTCTCTCCTATGAGAAGCGAACTTGTTCTGTGTCTAGCAATGTGAAACAGCCTATTCCGTCCCTATGCGTGACATCAGCGATCACGTGACTTCTTCAGAAAAGTAATAGAGGGGAAAACTTCCAATGAGGACACTGGGGGGGGGGGGGGGCGTATATTTTCATCGATGACCAGTGCTGATCTAACATGAAGGGGGCGGATGTTTTCATTGAAGGCCAGTGCTGATCTTCAATCGCGTCCCTATATCCACGCTTGCCGGTGTTGGGTTATCCTAATGGCAGCTGATTACAAGTGGCTATGGTCCTATCAGGGTCCTGGACCAGCGCGGATCCTAGCTCAGCCTCCACATATCAGGTATGTATGTACAGGAATATGCAGGACAAAGGTACTTGATAGTGAAGTATGTATTAACCAGGTAATGCTTTATTAAAAATCTTTAAGTAGATGTACTCACATAAAAACAATGCAGAGCAAACCTCTCTCCTACGAGCAGCGAACTCGTTCTGTGTCTAGCAATGTGAAACAGCCTATTCCGTCCCTACGCGTGACATCACCGATCACGTGACTTCTTCAGAAAAGTAATAGAGGGAAAAACTTCCAATGAGGACACTAGGGGGGGGGTGGATATTTTCATCGATGACCAGTGCTGATCTAACATGAAGGGGGTGGATGTTTTCATTGAAGGCCAGTGCTGATCTAACATGAAGGGGGCGGATGTTTTCATTGAAGGCCAGTGCTGAACTAACATGAAGTGGGCGGATGTTTTCATCGATGGCCAGAGCTGATCTAACATGAAGGGGGGCGGAAGGGGGCGGAACACAGATGGAAATGTTTTGCCTATAATTCTACTTAAAACATCTAACACTTCAATGTAGTAGAGGCATTATGTGGCAAATATGAAAATTCTGAGATAGGAATCGTTCCAAGGTTCTGTAAAACAGCTCTGTGTATTTTTCTTGGATCTGCTGTACATTTGCTGAAAACAGCACACTCTTTTCAAGTTTTTTTGTCCCGTAAGTACATTTTCTCACAGCTCCTCATTAACAAGGATGCCAGCTTTTCTGTCTTACATACAGAATACGGATAATCATTGAAGGAACCACGTACGAGTCCTTTTGGGACATATGATTACATAAATTATATGCAACGAGTACCCAACTGTGAGAATTAACATGACAAAGTACAAATCACATCAAGAAGCATTTTCATATAATAATTTGAGCTTTTCCTAAACACATATGATAATTTCTTTCTTAAGATAACCAGAAACTGTTGGGTTTATACAACGATATGAATATTTAGTCTGAAAATATAGACTAGAAAATGTGTATTTTTAATTTATTTGGCTTTACTTTTTCTAAAGATTGCTTCTTCAGCTTCAGATGCCTGATGTGTGTGATAGCGCCGGACCAATAAAAGTCAAAGTTGGTTCAGATGGATCCACCATAAAGTGATTTATCCTTCAAAGCAGGAGATCCCTGGTTAAAATATAATATTGATGGATCCTGTTCTAGTTCTAGGCTGCTACCTCTACTATATCACCAAAAGTATTGGGACGCCTGCCTTTACACACATGAACTTTAAGGGCACCCCAGTCTTAGTCCGTAGGGTTTAATATTGAGTTGGCCCACCCTTTGCAGCTATAACAGCTTCAACTCTTCTGGGAAGGCTGTCCACAAGGTTTAGGAGTGTGTCTATGGGAATAAATAACCATTCTTCCAGAAGCGCATTTGTGAGGTCAGACACTGATGTTGGGTGAGAAGGCCTGGCTCGCAGTCTCCTCTCTAATTCATCCCAAAGGTGTTCTATTGGGTTGGGGTCAGGACTCTGTGCAGGCCAGTCAAGTTACTCCACCCCAAACTCGCTAATTCATGTCTTTGTGAACCTTGCTTTGTGCGCTGGTCCAAATCATTTGGTGAAGGGCGGATTATGGTGTGGGGTTGTTTTTCAGGGGTTGAGCTTGGTCCCTTAGTTCCACTGCAGGGAACTCTTACAAAGTCAGCATACCAACCTTGCTCCCAACTTTGTGGGAACAGTTTGGGGATGGCCCCATCCTGTTGCAACATGACTGTATATCAGTGCACAAAGCAAGGTCCATAAAGACATGGATAAGTGACTCTAACATTCCCATAGACACACTAAACCTTGTGAACAGCCTTCCCAGAAGAGCTGAAGCTGTTATAGCTGCAAAGGATTGGCCAACTCAATATTGAACCCTATGGACTAAGACTGGAATGCCATCAAAGTTCATGTGTGTAAAGACAGGTGTCCCAATACTTTTGATAATACAGTGTATGTGGACTGATGTTTCACATAGGAATTGCAAGGACTGTATATGAAGTGTGTGAGAAACCGCATCATCCGTGTTGTTTTTTTGGTTCATGTATACATCAGTTTTGCTGACATTATTTGTTGTAGAGGAGGGTGCCACAACTATTGCATATATGGTATCACTAGTATGAGGCACTATCGTTTTCGGTTTATTCTAGGTTTGCTGTATGTGTAGCTATATCGGCAAATAGTATTTTCATTGGGGGGAGGATGTCACCATTCTATACATTGGTACAGTAGCTCTGCATTTTTTTTCTATTGATTTCCTAATCAAAGTTGCACTTTGCAAGGGAATTTTTCCCAGAGCTTTGTGAATGGGGTGAAGTTCTGCTGACTTCCATTATCCAATCATGTGCAAGCAAAAATACCAAATTTACAAATGTCCCTTGCCTGTGATCAAGTATTCTTTGCAAAGTGAGATTTCACCACATTCTCTAAGCTTTGGGGAGAATGCCCTTGCTAAATGAAACTTCCTTTGCAAAGTGAACAGCCTATTTGCCTTAGTAATTCCACCCAATGCATGACTGATGTATAACAGATGTGTTTAACTCCCCCATAAACTATATTACCCCACTCAAACGACTTCATTAACCGAGACCACACCGTGCTCATGGGGTAACAAAGGCCGTAGCAGCCTACTTTATTTAACAAAAATAATGAGTCAAATATCAACATATAAAACGTATAAGTAGAAAAACATATCTGTTATAAACCTATGAAAATCTAACGTTGGTCTGAGCAGGAAATTAGTAAACCTCTGTGTTAATAAACCTTCTTGCACTGCAGTCCCTCTCAAATGTATTATCCCTGCCTCAAGCCGACCAGCTGGCTCAAAGACTACCCCTGACCGCAGTGCCCCATTCTCACTTCCCGGCTAACCTCCGTTAACCGGGAACCACCATCAGGACCCCTCCAACGATAGTCCCGATCTCATCCTTCTGATATCTTCTTTCCCTGCACAGACCAACGTCCGCCACAGCATGCAAGGGTAATTCCCTTACCCTTGGATGCCCCTCCACACCCGAAGCGCTCGTTGTATACCATCCTGAAGTCCCAAAGCCCACATATCTATGCCTACCTCGTTTAAATGGACCCCATCTTTTTTCAAGTATCTCCAGGTCTCAAATTCCAGCTCTAGGTGACGTATTGCCAGCCCTCCTTTCTGTACCATGAATTTGCTAACTTCCCTATTAATCTTTCTCCTGGCTCTATTAATACCTTCCACTGATCTGGCCATTCTCCATGTCATACGCGCCACTATATCTGACCATACAACGACCATATCAGGAAATTGCTCCATCAAGCGGTCAATATCTGCTTTGATGTCCCGTGTAATGTCTAACATGGACCTAATCCCCAAATCATTGCCGCCCACATGTAATACTAACACATCAGGCGGTCTGTCCCTAGCTGCATAACGCTGCACCTCAGGAACCAACCGGCCCCATAACATTCCCGGGACTCCAAACCATTTTATGTAGGCTTCCTTTCTATCAAAACCCAACTGCCTACCCTCGTACCTCACGTCCCCTCTCCGTGCCCCCCAGCAGACATAGGAATGGCCCATGATCCAGACCATCCCGGTCGCCGAACCTGAAAATAAAGAGGAAAAAACAACATACACTATAGTACGACCATCATTTTCAAAACCATACCCGGGCAGACTGAAGAGTCCTACCCACTTGATTACCTCACAAACCTACCACTAGGTGGGGCCTAACGTAAGACCTGAACCTGTTCGACTCCCACCGCCCAATCCTTTTCACCGCCTCCATATCCATCCCTTGCCTTGCTGCTTCTGTTGCTGCTCCTATCCTGAATGAGTGGGATGAAAAAGCTTTGCCATCCAAACCCAACTGCTCCAAGCATTTTCAAAATATAGCCCCAAACTGAAAACGTGACAACGGCGTTCCGTCCTCGTGTACCAAAAACGCGCCCAGCCCCGCCGGGCGAACCCTCATGAAAACCTTTACTGCTTCCATTGGGCATAAAGGCGAACCCGGAATTGGAAACACCTGAACCAGTTTCCCCTTCCCTTCTTGATCCGTTTTTGATTTTTTAAACCACAAGGACAACCTTCCCCTGCTGCACTCCACCTCCTGGCTCCCAATTCCCCCATGTATTTTCTTTGAAGGGCTGACCAGTTCCCCAATTCTAAATGCCCCAAAAAACGCCAACAAAAACGCGACTGTAAATAATTTTATCTCAAATTTCGATGAACACACCTCCCGCAACTTGGCTACTATACCCTTGAGAATCTCAAATGTCACGGGCTTCCTGGTATCCTTCCGAATCACCGATCGCCTGTAACCTTTTACGGCCTGCCTCACCCAGAAATCTTTTGTAAAATCAGGCTGCCCCTGTAGTTTGAACAAGAAGGCTAAACCTGACAGTTGCGTATTCACTACAGATGCAGACACCCCCTCCTCCATTTTCCTGGCTACGTAGTATAAAACGAGTGAACGTCCTGCTTGCCCATTCGGATCCTCACCCACCTCTTGCACGAACGCCAACCACTCTTTCCAGACCCTCGTGTAGGCTGACCACGTAGACCCACTTACCGACCGCTTTATCCATCCCGTGATGATTCCAACGCTATCCCCCACAACCATTCGGGACAAGGCACTCCTTGTTGCTCCGCGTCCGGCGCCAACTCTCGGAACCTGTCCCACTGGAAGCGAGATAATGCGTCAGCTATCACATTTTCTACTCCTGGCAGGTGGACAGCGTGAATGAAAACATTCAGCTGTAAGCATCTCAGCACCAAATGTTGAAGTAATCTAATAACCGGCGGAGAAGACGCCGTGTTCTTATTGATTACCTGCACTACCCCCAAATTGTCCCCATGGAAACGCACCTTCAGATCCCTGAAAGATGCTCCCCATAATTCCACTGCAAGCACTACTGGAAATAGTTCCAACAGCACCAAATTCTTCGTGAAACCCGCCGCTATCCAGGACTGTGGCCAGGGGCCTGCACTCCATTGTCCCTGGAAGAAAGCTCCAAACCCTGAGGACCCCGCTGCGTCCGTAAAGAGCTCCAGGTCGAAATTACTGACCGGTCCTGCCATCCACAACGCTCGTCCATTGAACGACTCCAAAAAGGTATGCCATACCCTCAGGTCGTCCCTATGTGCCTTGACCAAGCGTACAAAATGTCTCGGGGACTTAATGCCACTCGTACTAGCTGCCAGACGACAACAGAACACCCTCCCCATAGGTAAAATGCGACAGGCAAAATTGAGCTTGCCTAACACCGATTGCAATACGCGCAATTGCACTTTTCGCAATCCAATCAGCCGCGCAACCTCTGTTTTCAGGTCTGCCAACTTTGCCGCCGGCAACCTACATTCCATGGCTTCTGAATCCAGGACGATGCCTAGAAACGTAATCACCGTACAAGGTCCCTCAGTTTTGTCAGGCGCCAATGGAATGCCAAACCTGTCTGCTATGTGTTCCAGCGTAGCCAAGAGCACCGCGCAGATCCTCGACTCAGCTGGTCCTATGCATAGGAAGTCATCCAGGTAATGAATTATAGAATTCAAACCCGAAACCTCCCTTACCACCCACTCAACGAAAGAGCTGAATTGCTCAAATATCGCACATGATATAGAGCAACCCATCGGAAGGCATTGGTCGACGTAGAACTCATCGTCCCATTGACATCCGAGCAACCTAAAACTTTCAGGATGCACTGGTAACAGCCTAAAAGCCGATTCAATATCAACCTTAGCCAACAGTGCCCCTTTTCCGTACCGGTGCACCCACCCTACGGCTGCATCAAATGACGTATATGTCACTGAGCACGCTTCCTGATCTATGGCGTCATTAACCGACCCCCCTTTTGGAAAGGACAGGTGATGGATGAGTCTGAATTTATTGGGTTCCTTCTTTGGCACTACCCCCAGTGGTGACACCACCAGATCAGCCAAAGGTGCCGACGAGAACGGCCCCGCCATCCTTCCCATTGCAACCTCCTTACGTAGTTTTTCACTAACCACGTCCGGGTGTTGCAAAGCGGACCGGAGATTGGGTGGAACGGGAGGAACTACCGCCAGTGAACAGGGGATCCGGAAGCCTACGGAGAAACCTTCTTCCAATAATTTTGCCGCTTTCTTATCCGGATACCTACCGAGAAACAGCCGCATCCTTCCCACTCTCACCGGAGTCCTCCCTCTTGTGTCCAGTTTCCCCTGAGCGACCCTTAGCTTGTTTGAAGCATTTGGATGCCGAGTGGGCTCCATTGCACCCCGAACACTCATGCTTGAACCTACAAGAACTACCGAACTTGCATGTTCCTGAGTTATACTGCCAGCACACCCCTTTTTTGTTTCCGGCCGACTGTCCCTGTGCTGAAGGTCCGCCGGCCCCTCCCTGAAAAAACTGGTTTGGTGCCCGCGCAGAGGTCATTAAACGCATCCATAGGCTTATATCCTTGTGGTCCCAGCGTAGCTCTTTCTGCACCGCCCTCCGTTGCCGAAACTGCTCATCATACCTCAGCCACGCAGTCCCACCATAAACTCTATACGCTTCCCCAATAGAATCCTGATAACAAAACAGCGCCGAACAATGTTCGGGTTGTTTTTCCCAAATGACATTTGCCATTATGGCGAACGCCTGCAGCCAATTGGTAAATGTACGCGGGATTAACCTGTATCTCCTTTTCTCTTCGTCCTCTTTTCAATTCTAAATTGAATTTTTCCAAAGGGAGTAAAGAAAAAATCTCCACATACTCACCTTTCCATAGCTTTTCTCTTACCTCCGGCTTCAGATGCGCTCCTAACGGCCCTTCATAACACACATATACTTCACATTTTGCTGCATCTGCAATTCTAATTATATCCTGCCTCGCCACCGTCTCACTGGCCGCAGCCGTCTTACCTACCTCCTGAGCCACTACCGTACTTTCACCTTCCTTGGCAGGCGCCGAGCCGGCCCCTGCAACCTCCGGCGTTTCCGTACACCCCCCTGACCCTGCGCGTTCCCCCGATCCTGCTGCAGGTGGGACCCAAGCTGCCGCTGGCCCCACTGCTGTTTTGCCTGCCTGCTCAAACTTCCGTACTAGCTCTTTGATTCCTTCCAAGAAACCCAATAAACCTGCAGCACCCAGGGGGTTCTCCCCTGTCCCTCCCCTTGATGCCCCGGACCCAGACCCACTGCTATGCCCACTGCCCTCTTGCAAACGTGTCTCAGGTGTAATAGGTGCTGACTTACCGGGCTGCATAGGTGACGCCCCATCAGCCGATCGTCTGCTGTCCACCACTGCTGTCCTCCCCGAGCGGGGGACTGCCTCTTCTTCTGACTCCGATCGCTCCTCCGAAAGGTTCAGCACCATGTCTTCCTCCTCTTCCGAAGAAAGCCTATCAGGCCCGCTGGCTGTTGCTGCTTCCGACATCCTCTCCCTCCTCTGCGCAGCGCGTCCGTGTGGAGACTTTTGGACAGCCTTACCAGGACCGGTGTGCGGAACCTCAGTCCTGGCGGCCTCCGCTCTGCCCCTTCTCTGCTCCCTCAGCTCTGGATCAGGCCGCTGTGGATCTCCTGCCGCTGAGGGCCCGGGGATCCCGACTGCATTCCTCCTCTGCGTGTGACCCCGTTCCGTCTCTGGTAGCCTGGGGGAGGGGCCAGCGCGCGCGCGTTCGCCGGCTCTACTAGGCCTCGCTGAAGCCCTGTACTTTCCCTGTCTCACGCTGCCCGTTCTGAGCTCCCGGTCGGTAGTTCTTACCGGGCTGCCGCTGTACGCACGCGCCGTCCGTTTTGGGGGTGGGCCCGCTGCTGACACTCCTCGGCTCCCCCCCACCTGCCGCTGAGACTCCCCTCGTTGCTCCGGCGAATACCGCTCCGGAGGTCTGGCCCTGCGGGCTCTAGTAACGCTCCTGCCCGCCAGCCCGGACGCTGCCTCTGTCCTAATGAGTGCTGTACCTAGCGCCGCCTGGAGCCACTCGGGACCCCGCACCGCTGCCTCCTCTCTGAGCTGGGCCAGAATTCTCTCCACCTCTGCCATGCTGCTACTCTCACTGAACTTTCCCCCACGCTTTGGTGACTCATCCCAGGCGGGGGCCCCCTTATCAATATTCCTACAGCCCCTCCCCCTCGGCTCTATACTCACCACCCCTAATCAGAGAAGTTAATTCCCTGTTAACCCTGTCATGCCCGCCCTACGCTTATATGCTTGGTTGCTATTGCTCCGGGCTTTCTTGAGGCTAGGTACTTTCCAGGGCAACACTAAATAAGGGGTAATTACATGTCATCTTGCACAGCTGTTATAATTTTGACTACATTTTTAAAAAAGCATAGCCATGACTGGTCTCCACTGAAGCATACAGGACTAATTCAAGATTGTTGCATTTTTTTTTAAACTCCTGACATTGGATCTCAAGTATCATCCAAATTAATCAACTTGACATCAGAGGGAGTCAGCATAATTTTTCGGAGCTGTCAGCAAATTAGCAGATTGTAGGGAGTGGAATTGTGCACCATGAAATTATAACATCCTTTAGCTTCATCAGTTGCTACGTCTTGTAACTGATAGGTGTCAGTCCAATTTCATGGTCTGTTGAACTGTGAATATATAATCTATGGCCTCTTAAAAAATTTTAAACTAATGAATTTCTTATTTAAACTGAAACAATAAGCAAAAAAAACCCATAAGTCTGCTTTTTATGGTTTGTGTGTATGTGCGATTAATTACAAAAAAAGTACATATTAATGGAAAAATATAAGGTATATACTGTATATATACAGTATATAATCAAATTTTTTAAAGTTTTCATTCAAAACAGGCTTATGATTCACACTTTCAGAGGCAGCTCTTTATTTAGGCAAGTTAGGCGGTCACCTAAGCCTTCGCGGCCGCCTAATTTGCCAAACACATTATCCCAGTTTTGAGGGCTGGGGGACCTTAATGCTGCTGTGCTCAGGCAGTGTTAGGAGCCCTGTCTCACTCAGGAGCTGGGCCACTGGCTTCCTTATTAACCAGTAAATAGCTGGTTGTTAAGGAGTGGGCTGGGAAGCCGGCCGCCACATCCTTAACAATGGACGAGTCGCCAGTAGGGTTCTTGTTGACAGCTGTGTATAAAAAAAATCTATTGCTGGCAATAACAAAATGTTAAAAAAATGTCATGGGGGTCCCCTCCTCAATTCATAGGATTTTAAGGGGAACCACACTCCAATTTTTCTTTTAATGGTGTAGGGCCCCCCGTAAATCCTTATCAGACCCTTAGTCTGGTATGGATTGTGAGGGGAACCCCCACCTCAAAATGTTTACCAAAAATGGCGTGGGGGTGGGGACTTGTCAAAAACTTGTGTTGTGTTTTTACTTTTTACACCTTTTTTGGTGAATGAGTTGGGGTACTATGTACCCCAACTCATTCACATGGGGGGACAGGATCTGGGGCCCCGCTTGTAAAAGGGGGCTTCCAGATTCCGATAAGCTCCCTGCCCACAGACCTCCCATAACCACCTGCCAGGGTTGTGGGGAAGAGACCCTTGTCTCCATCAACATGGGGACAAGGTGCTGTGGAGGAGCAGAGCCCCCCTTCACCAAAGCACCCCCACATGTTGAGGACATGTGGCCTGGTATGGTTCGGGGGGGTGGTCTCTTCTGCCCCCCTTTCCTGAAACTAAATTGGTGTGGGGTTCCCCTCAAAATCCATACCAGACCCAAAGGGCCTGATATGAATTAGGGGGACCTCCACGCTGTTTTTTTCATTTTTTTTTTATTGCTGACAAATGTTTTTAATTATATTCAGCTATCAACGGGGAAATCCACTGACAGCTGATGTCTTACCCATTGTTAAGGGAACACCTGCTGTGTAGCTGATGGATGGATCACATTATTTTTTCCATTATAGATGTGAGTGAGGCCTCATGCACACATTACCCAGTGTTGGTGCCAGGCGGCCTATCTAAGGAATGCTCTAACTCAGCGTTAGTGCTGACTGGTCTTCAGTTTGTCCTGACCTGTATCCCGCATATACTTCCTATTACTGACCTGGCTCTCCCCTGAGCTATGTTGGATCCTGCTCTGTACAGCTGCCTAATACATTCTGGCCTTAGCTTCATCCATGATCTTGATTCACATGTGAATCTGTACTGTGCTACCAGATTGTTGCTTTCTCTGTGTTTCTGCTACTGTCTCTGTTTCTGTCCCACATAATCACGTAGTGCCAGCTCTGGACTACTCTAAAAATATCTACAATTAATAGTAATACAGCCTATCTACTTGGAATCACTGGACTGAACCTGCTGCCTAACCGAAGTTCCCTTTTAACTTCTGATGGTTTCTCTCATGGTTCTGCTGATCCTTCAGCTGACACTTCTGGCTGTCTGCTCTGCTGAATCATCCTGATTGGCACTCCAAGGTTCTACAACCAACATCTCCTGGCACTCAAGTTCTTTCTGTCCTTTGGCACCATCATGTAGTGCTCACCTTTGAAAGGGCTGCTGATTGCCACAGGTTATTTTCCCCAATTAGTGTAGAGGCAACCAGGCACACAGTAATCGTCACTCTCTTAGGCTCATTGATCAGTCAAGAGGGTTGTCTTTTATGTTTTATTGCAGATTGAACTTGGGTCAGGTGGAGAGATCTGTAGGATACTGCAGCAGTACTGTACAGTAGTAAGAGGACACTATGCTGTCCGTTGACAGTTCTTAGCACAGTACCTCTAATAGAAGCCCGGGGAAGAAGCAACACTGAAGAATTGTAAGCTTTGTCTCGGTCCAGGCAATCACTGGCACTCATGCACTAGGAAGAGCAGCAAAACAGTCACTAGTATTCTAGGTCTGTACTCACAATGTCCCTGGATAATTGGTTGCCTCGTTCCAATATCAGCCAGACGTTCACCTGTGAGCTCCCCAGACAAGATTCTTAGTGAAATCCATCAATCAGCTCCAAGGATTTTCGGAAAAGTAGGCCCCCCAGTATTATCCTATCTGGAACCTCAATGAACGCATGTATAACTTCAGCTGAGCTGCCTAGAAGGGCAGTAGCCCTACAGGCTGTGGACTTCTACACCTGTCCAAGACACCACTGCTCCAGGCCCCTGGCTATTTATTGGCTGAGGCTCCATAAATATTCAGGCTGCTCATTTGACTTGCTCCACTCCTATGTTTTGAGGCCTTCCAGAAGGCAGGGAGAAGCAATTAAACCTGCAATCCCATGAGACCCAGATCAGACCAAAACAATCAACAACTGTTCCACTGATTACATGGTTTCATAGTTACATAGTTACATAGTTAATCTGGTTGAAAAAATTCTGCACTGGTAGAGTCTATTCAGTGCAACCAACAGAGGAGCCCAAAAAGAACTAAATTTACTTAACATCCTAGAACCTAACTAGGAGGGTGCTACAATCTGTTCCTGTTCCAGAGGTGCTTGGGAAGATGATACAGGAGAGCCCACCCTCGTTATTTCAGTTTCTTATTAGGTACGTAACAATTTCTATTTAATTCTATTGTATGAACTGCATCAGATTGCACTGCAATGCAGTCCTGCATGTAGTCCCTATTTTCAGTGCACACTGCCATGTATTTAGGTGCTTACTGGATTTCCACTCTAGGAGGTGCCCCTGCTTCATCTAGGTTTTTGGCTGCTTGGTTTGAATTGTCCTTTAAAATTAGTTTACATTTTTTTTTTTTGTATGAAACCATTTTAGTATTCTGTAAAAGCATTTGGACTGGGAGGATAACATTAGCTAAGAACACTGCGCTCTAAAGTAACTCTTGGCTTTTTTTTTTTTTTAATAAATATCTGATGGATGATGTGTCCTCTCATTAAATGGACGCCTTAGGGAACATGCTTGTTGTCAGGGAAAAAGTTCTTTGGACTACCTGAGCTCATTATCTGTTCTATAAAGTCCTAATTGTTAAGCCTATATAGTTGCATCCATAGGGATTTTTATATCAAATAAACTGGATTTTGATGGCTGTATATCAAAGGTTCAATTGTAGAAAGCACATTTTGTTCACTTAGAAAACAGTGGGCTTTGTTTTTCTGTTGTAAAAGATTAGTGTTGCTTCATAGGTGTTTTTACGTGCTTCATAAAAGTTTTTAAGGTATCTGCTAGAACAAAATAGACAAATTGTTAAAAGTATCAATTCATTATAGCAGCACGACTAGAGAAGTACGGTAATACCTTGTATCGTGAGTAACGCGGTTTACAAGCGTTTCGCAATACGAGCTATTATTTTAAAAAAATTACGACTCGATTTGCGAACGTTGTTTCGCAAGACGAGCAGGATTCAAGCCTCTGGGGTATGCTGTACTGCATGTGGCCAGAGGTGCGGGGGTGCCGGTGACGCTCGGAGACGCTCGGAGACAGCTTGGAGACCATCGGAGACACTCTGTTCCCGAGTGTCTCCGAGTTTCTCTGAGGGTCTCCGAGTGTCTCTGGTGCCCCGACACCTCTGGCCACATGCAGTACACCAGCAGTGGCACTGAAACGCGCATTATCTGGGTTTCCAATGATTCCAATGGGGAAACTCGCTTTGGTATATGAGTGCTTTGGATTACAAGCATGTTTCTGGAATGAATTATACTCGTAATCCAAGATACTACTGTATATATACAAATACTTGTTCTGGTCTCAAGGAAGCACCCCTTATATTCAATGTGCATTCACTGTCATTAAAGAATAAGCTGTTTTAAGGTGGAACATGTAACATGCTCCAGCTCCTGCAGCTGCTCCCCGACCCCCCCCCCCCCAGTGTGAATGAATGGGGGTATTCCTACTCATTTGACAAAAAGTGTAAAAAGTAAATAAAAACACAACACAAGTTTTTGACAAGTCCATTATTTAAAAAAAAAAAAAAAATTAAATGTGCCCCCCGGTGTCCCCCCATCAATCCACCGACCCTTAAAAAGTAAAAAAACAAATTCCTGGTCTCGACGAAGGCAAATTCCTGGTCTGACAGCACTTAAATAATGAAGGGGCGGAGCCATCCAGTAATGTCACCTGGGGAACCCAGGCCCGTGTGGCTTCATCAATCGAGTGATTTGTTTATCCAAAGTAAAAAAAAAAAAAAAAGTTTTGGCTTTAGATATACTTTAATCACTTTTACCTGTATATGCTTCACGGACCAGAACACTTCCTACATTACATTTTTTTTCACCTATACCTCATTAACCAGTTGCCGACCGCCACGTGCCGATATACGTCGGCACAATGGCAGCGGTGGGCAATTGGGCATACCTGTACGTCCCCTTTAAGAGCCGGGCATAGCAGGCGCGCGTGACCGCGCCCGCGGGACCGGCGGACTCGATGTCCGCCGGTCTACCGGAGATCGTGTCACGGAGCCTCAGAATGGGGAAGTGCCTATGTAAACAAGGCATTTCCTTGTTCTGCCTAGTGTCATGACAGAGATCACTGCTTTCTGTTATCAAGAGCAGTGATCGCTGTCATGTGACTTGAGGCCCATCCCCCCTACAGTTCGAATCATTCCCTAGGACACGCTTAACCCCTTGATCGCCCCCTAGTGTTTAACCCCTTCCCTGCCAGTGTCATTTACACAGTACTCAATGCATTTTTATAGCCCTGATCACTGTATAAATGACAATGGTCCCAAAATAGTGTCAAAAGTGTCCGATGTGTCCGCCATAATGTCGCAGTCCCAATAAAAATTGCAGATCGCCATCATTACTAATAAAAAAAATTAATAATAAAAATGCCATAAAACTATCCCCTATTTTGTAGACGCTATAACTTTTGTGCAAACCAATCAATATACGCTTATTGTAATTTTTTTTACCAAAAATATGTAGAAGAATACATATCGGCCTAAACTGAGGAAAAAAATAGTTTTTTTATATATTTTTGTGGGATATTTATTATAGCAAAAAGTAAAAAATAATGTGTTTTTTTCAAAATTGTCGCTCTTTTTTTGTTTATAGCGCAAAAAATAAAAACCGCAGAGGTGATCAAATACCACCAAAAGAAAGCTCTATTTGTGGGAAAAAAAGGACGTCAATTTTGTTTGGGTGCAACGCAAAAAGTGCTCTGGTCAGGAAGGGGGTAAAATCTTCCGGGGCTGAAGCGGTTAAAGTGGAAGAAAAACCTAACTATTCCTAGATATGCTCTCCCCTTCTCCTACCTATCCTGCCTTCCCTGTGTAAAAAAAGATGTGCGTACTTACCTATTTTTAATCTGCTCTGGTTACATGATCCTGCAGCTTTTGCTTCCCTGTGTCAGTGAGCAGTTGCTGCAAGGGGGAGTAGGGAGCACTTACAACGGCTGGGCCATGGTAGCCTATGGGTGACATCATTGGAAATCACAGCTGTTGTTGAGTGCTCCCTGAGTCTGAGCTGCAGGAACACATGACCGGACCGGATTAAAAATATGTAAGAACATAGATCTTTTTAAACAGGTTAGGCAGGATACGTAGAAGGAGGGGGGGGAGGGAACATATTTAACCCCTTCTCGTCGAATCTCATCGAGTCTCGCCAAATGACAGCTACAGCATGGACCTACTTTGCTGGGAGGGCGTCAATAGACATCCTCCGGTGTTCGAGTGGCCTGCGCACCCCCTACAGGGCTCGTGCGACGCGCTCTGTGATCAGCGAGTCTATGAGACTTGGCTGATCACAGATCGGAGTAAGGGGTAGATCCTGACCCCTTACCACATGATCTGCTGTCAGCCAATGACAGCTGATCATGTGATGTAAACAGAGCCGTTAATCGGCTATTTTTTTCTCCTCACGCTATCAGCCGATCACCAGCGGCTGTCAGAGGGACATCAGTCCGGATCAAGGAAAAAAGCCGTGGAGTCATCTGTGCCCACCAGTGCCACCTGCCAGTGCCACCTACCAGTGCACAACAGTGCCGCCTAATAGTGCCCACCAACACCACCTATCAGTGCCCACAGTGCCACCTAAAAATGTCATCAATCAGTGCCTCATCACCAGTGCTGCCTATCAGTGCCACCTACCAGTGCCCATCAGTGCCACCTACCAGTGCCCATCTGTGCCACCTATCAGTGCCCATCAGTGCCATATATCAGCGCCACCTATCAGTGACCCTTATCAGTGCCCATCAGTGCCACCCATCAGTGCCACCTATCAGGGCCAATCAGTGCCGCCTCATCAGTGCCATCTTATCAGTGCCCATCAGCGCCGCCTCATCTGTGCCAGTCAGTGCAGCCCATCAGTGCCCATCAGTGCAGCCTATCAGTGCCCATGAGTGCAGCCTCATCAGCGCACAGGAGAAAAATTACCTGTTTGCAAAATTTTATAATAAACTATACCAGACTTGATGGTTGGAGACTAGACAGTGGGGACCTTGAGTGGAGAGTGTGAACAAGTTTTGCTTTTGACTGCTGGCGATTGCTGTGTTGCATTTTAGGTTCTTTTTGGGGCTTTTCCTTGCAGCTTTTTAACACCTTTTTCTGGCACTTTTTAAACAGCCTTTTTTTTTCTTTTTTTCCTTCAGCCTACTAATTAAGGGGATTGGTTAATTGGTCACAGGTGTTTGAGGCCTATATAAATTTCTGTAGAACTCATTTTGAGCCTGCTGGAACTCTGTCCAAGTGGAACTGGACTAAGTGGTGAGTTAAAAACCAGAGTTGAAAACAGGAGGTTATAACAGGGGTCATAGTACCTGTGTAGTGTGAGTACCTGAGTGTTGTTGTTGAAATTCTGGAAGGATAGAGGGGGAAGTGCCAGGGAGGCCGATCCTGGGCTGGAGCATCCCAAAAAGTACGTTCCATTGAGTGACATTGGGCAAACCAGTCAGGGACCAGCACTGCTGGAGCTGAGGGACACTCCTAGCTGCTGGGGGAAGAACTCCTCCAGTGAGAGTGGGGGGGAAGCGAAGGGAAAGGAAGGACAGATTCTGGTGGTAGGGGACTCCATTCTTAGAAGGACAGAGAGGGCAATCTGTAACAAAGACCTGAAGCGCTGAACTGTATGTTGTCTACCGGGCGCTCAGGTTCGGCACATCTTGGATCTGGTGGACAGATTACTGGGAGGGGCTGGGGAAGACCCGGGTGTTATGGTGCACATTGGCACCAATGACAAAGTCAGAGGCAGATGGAGTGTCCTAAAGAATGATTTTAGGGACTTGGGAGCTAAATTGAGGAAAAGGACCTCCAAGGTAGTATTCTCAGGAATACTACCGGTAAATCGAGCCACGCCAGAAAGGCAGAGGAGATTAGGGAAGTAAACAAGTGGCTGAGGAGCTGGTGTAGTAAGGAGGGGTTTGGGTTCCTGGAGGACTGGGCCGACTTCTCAGTCGATAACCAGTACTATAGAAGGGACGGACTGCACCTAAATGAGGAGGGTACAGATCATCTGGGAATGAAGATGGCACAAAAGTTAGAGGGGTTTTTAAACTAGGTGACTGGGGGGAGGGTCCAGAGGTAGAGATAGTCAGCGCGGAACATATTCCAGATGGTAGTATTGGGGGCATTAGTGGTAGGATGACCAAACCACATAAACCCAAGGTAAGTATAGTAGCAAGTCCTAGTTGCAATCTCGGAACAGCCAAAAAGAGGATAATATGCGACCCATCTAAACTACGTGGCATGTTCACCATTGCCAGGAGCCTGGCGGACAAGATGGGTGAACTAGAGATACTGTTGTACGAGGAGGATTTGAATTTTGTGGGAATTTCAGAGACCTAGTTCAACAGCTCTCATGATTGGCTGGCACCCATTTAGGTGTATACCCTTTATCGCAAGGATAGAGAGGGTAAAAAAGGGGGAGGGGAATGCCTATGTATCAAGAATAATGTACAAGTGAATGTGAGAGGTGACATCACTAAGGGAGCTAGGGAGGAGGTGGAATTCTTATGTGTAGAGCTCCAAAGGGATGAAGCTAAGGGGAAAATAATACTGGGAGTATGCTATAGGTCCCCTAACCTGAGGGAGGAAGGGGAGACAGATCTCCTTTCACAATTTGGATTAGCAGCAAGGATGGGAAGTGTTATCATAATGGGTTTTTTTAAATTATCCAGACATAGACTGAGCGGAGGGAACCACGCATTCATCTAAGGCTCGCTAGTTCCTAAATGTCTTGCAGGACAATTTTATGGGTCAGATGGTAAATGCACCAACTATAAATAAAGCATTACTGGACCTACTGATTACCAACAATACAGACCCGATAACAGATGTGCAAATATGGGGCAATTTAGGTAACAGCGATCACAGGTCAATTGGCTTCAGTATAAATCACACAAATAAAAAAAATAAGGGGAACACAAAGACACTAAATTTCAGTAAATTTCCCTAAACTACGAACCTTGCTAGAAGACATAAATTGGGATAAAATCTTAGGAACAAAGAACACGGAGCAGAGATGGGTTTGCTTTAAGAGCATATTAAATAAGGGCATTAGTCAATGCATCCCATTGGGTAATAAATATAAAAGAGCGAACAAAAGTCCTGGATGGCTTAACTCCAATGTAAAAATGCATATAAAAGCATCATCAGCATTCAGACTTTATAAAGAATGCAACAAGAAATGTAAGGGTGCAATAAGGACAGCTAAGATAGAACATGAAAAACACATAGCAGAGAAGAGCAAAAAAAATCCCAAGAAATTCTTTAAGTATGTAAACAGTAAAAAAGGGAGGACAGACCATATTGGCCCCATAAAGAATGAGGAAGGACATCTGGTTACAAAGGACGGGGAGATGGTGAAGGTATTAAATTTATTCTTCTCCTCAGTCTTCACGAGGGAATCGGGGGACTTCAGTAACCAAAACTGCAGTGTTTATCCTCATGAAACATCATAGGAAGCACCTCCATGGTTAACAGAGGACAGAATTAAAATTAGACTTGGGAAACATTAATAACTCACCGGGACCAGATGGCTTGCACCCGAGGGTACTTAGGGAACTCAGTCAAGTAATTGCCAGACCATTGTTCCTAATTTTTACTGACAGTCTACTGACTGGAATGGTACCAGCTAATTGGAGAAAAGCCAATGTAGCACCAATATTTAAAAAGGGCCCAAAATACATCCCTGGGAATTACAGACCAGTTAGCCTAACATCAATAATATGTAAACTCTTGGAGGGGGTGAATAAGAAAGAGAGAAGGGATTGGGGATGAAAGAGAAAACGGAGTTGAGAGAGAGAGGGGCCCCTAGCCCTGTCTGCAGTCCATTCTGTGCACCCCCTCTCCCAGTCTGTGGGTAAGTGTGTTATACCCGGTACCTCCTTCCATGGGATGTTCACACTGGCCAGCAGCAGGCAGATCCCTTCCACTTCTGGCTGGTGAAGATGGAGGTGCTCTGCTCTGTCATTGACCGCGGACTGTCCCCAAGAGAAGTCCCTGGCTGCATGAGCATCCTGTCTGTCCTCGCGGGGGCCCCCAATCCGCCTGTCCCCCGGGCCATTGGAGCTTGGAGTGGAGAGGAGGGCAGGTAACAGTCCCTCACTGCATTCGCCTCCCGCCGGTTCTTATGGGGCCCCCAATCTGCCTGTCCTTCGGCCGCTGTTGGAGATGGGAGTGAAGAGGAGGTTGGATTAATCCAGCCTCTAGGTGGCGCCGCCGCATTGGGGTTGCTGCTCCTTGCCTCTCTGGTGGTCAGGGAGCTCTTCTCGCTCCTGGGCACTTGCATCTCCCTGCTCCCACTGTGGCGCTGTGCGTGGGAGGCCTGCACAGCATTGCACAGACACACAGTCAGCTCTATTTCGGCGAAGCTGTGTCAGCCGCCGCTACCGCCTGGCCCAGTGACCTGCAGGAGTGATCCATCTGGGCTGGCCTGCATCCACCCAAGGCTAGGCTAGGCATCAGTGTTCCCCTAGATGGCAGTGTGCCCTAGGCGGCTGCCTAGTTTGCCTAGCGAGAGGATCGGCCCTGGGAGTAGAGGTGCCTATTACAGTGATTTCTAGCTTGTAGAGGATTCCCACAGGTAAGCTGGATCTGTGTAACCATTTAAAAGTATCCATATTTGGAATTCTTCTTTAACGTAAAAAACATTTAGACTTTATAATATTTTAATGTGATCCTAAAGGCAAACGTAAAAAAAAGCCACACTTACCTGCTCTGTGCAATGGTTTTGCACAGAGAAGACCCGATCATCCTCTTCTGGGGTCCCCCGCTGGTGCTCCTGGCTCCTCCCCCCTGCCAATAGCTCCCATAGCAAGCCCCCTTGTTATGGGGGTGCTCTTGTGTGCTCACTCCCAAGCCGGCTCTATGTGTCCACAAGAAACACAGAGCGCAGTTCAGCCCCATCCCCCTGCTCCCTTCTCAATGGCTGTAATTAACAGCAGTGGGAGCCAATGGCTCCCGCTGCTGTGTCTGAGCCAATGAGGAGACAGAGAGCCGAATGAGCCTCTGCACATCGCTGGATCGAGATCAATCTCAGGTAAGTATTTAGGGGGCCTAGGGGGGGAGTTGCTTGCAGAAAGTTTTGAATTCATAGCATAGAATCCATTAAGGTAAAAAAAAAACCTTCTGCCTTTAGGACCACTTGAAGGATTGCATTTCAAAATGATCAACTTCAAGAAAGAAATTGGCTTTTCGGAGTCTTACAACATATCCTAACAGCATAACCTTGGAGAAAGTGGGAAGGACAAACACCATTGTTTCTACCTATCAGTTACTTACAAAGGTTTATGCTGACACTTCTGTGAACTTCCATCTTTGAACAAGAAAGAAATTATTTTAAGACCACTTATGAACATTCTTTTAAACTTCAGTATAGTTTGTCTAACTTTGAATCTGTGTTCCCTTTAATGTTAGACACATGAGTATTCTTTTTATTCCCCTTTTATGTCTTTAGATTCACAGAAAATAAATTTGCCGTATTTCACATGATTTTGCATCCATTCGTTTTTAGATCAGCACTTTATTTCTAGGGTCTAGAAATTAACAGTTATCAGTTTTGTTATATATTATATAGTTATTACTATTAGTTACCAATTGCAAATCTATCTAATTATTTTTAGAAGTTGTAGCGGTTGTATACGAAGAAAAAAAAAAAAACTATAAAGGCAAAGGGATAATTAGCTAGTATGCACCGCATACAAAAATGTGCTAAATGGGTATACATCCGCTTTAATCATAATGTGCACTGTAAATTTAGAATGCTTTGATATTACCTTGCTATAATGTTTTCTATAGCCCTAACATCACCTTTACTACATAATAGCCTTCTGAGTGTCTGATATCACTACTAAGCTCAGGTAGGTACAGTATGACCTTACTTCTTCATTCTCAGCCTGATACTCCTGTTCTGACAAGGGAAAAATACAAGTAGATTTAAAAAAAAAAGTTGTCTATTAGGACAGAGAACCCCCTTCTGATTCCATTTCCTTTGTGCCTGTTTCTATGGTTTACTCAGCTCTCTTGGTAACTTCCTTTGTAGTTACACATTCAGATGCACTGAGAGAAGGGAGTGTTAGGCTACTTTCACACTGGGGGGGGAGGGGGGGGGGTGTCGGCGGTAAAGCGCCGCTATTTTTACCGTCGTTTTATCGGCGCTATTCGGCCTGCTAGTGGGGCGCTTTTAACCCCCGCTAGCGGCCGAGAAAGGGTAAAAACCGCTGCTGCAGCACTGATTTCAATGGGCAGCTTTAGGAGCGTTGTACACACCGCTCCTACAGTGCTGCAAAGATACTTTTTTTACCGTCCTGCAATCGCACTGCTCCAGTGTGAAAGCACTCATGGCCGTTTACCATGTGATCGCTTCGTCAAATGACATGTCATGACGCCGGGTCCTCTCTCCCCCATCTGTACCGATTGGTAAAAGGAGGGAAAGGATGGCAGCAGCGCTGTGGGCTGGATGTGTAGTGCCTACAGCGCTGCTCTGTGACATGTGCAGTCACATCCAGCCATCCATCCATCCATGCTCAGCCATTTCTCCATAACCTGTGCAAAACTCTGCAATTCCCTGTGCAATACTCTACAATTCCCTGCGCAAAAATCTGCAATTCCCTGTGCAATACCCTGTGCAATACTCTGCAATACCATGAGCAATACTCTGCAATTCCCTGTGCAATACTCTGCAATACCATGTGCAATACTCTGTAATACCCTGTGCAATACTCTGCAATACCCTGTGGAATACTCTGCAATACCATGTGCAATACCATGTGCAATACTCTGCAATACCCTGCAATACTCTGCAATAGCCTGCAATACTCTGTGCAATACTCTGCAATAGCCTGTGCAATACCATGTGCAATACTCTGCAATACGCTGTGCAATACTGTGCAATACTCTGCAATACCCTGCAATACTCTGCAATACCCCGCAATACCCCGCAATACCCAGCAATACCCTGCAATACTCTACAATACCCCGCAATACCCTGCAATACTCTGCAATACAATGCCATACCCAGCCATACTCTTCCATACTCTGCCATGCTCAGCCATACTCGGCCATGCTCAGTCATACTCGGCTGTACTTGGCCTGCGTATGTGGCCAGGCTGTGGAAGTCTCACACATGTGGTATCGCCGTACTAAGGAGGAGTAGGAGAATCTATTTTGGGGTGTCATTTTTGGTATGTACATGCTATGTGTTGGAAATATATGAATATAAACGGGGGGAGATTTGGGACTTTAAATGAGGCACAATAATGTACCTCCATCCCGATTATCGGTACAATAGAAAGGGAAGTTGGGACTTTAAATGAAGCACTTGGGTAGTGGAGGGAAAATAGACCATAGTAGAAATGCATTAAGAAATGTTTATTGATTATAAGGAGTACCAAACAATAAAAGAGTAATCATTTCATATACAGTAAACTATTCATTAATATATGCATAGGTAATGTACACATAGCATAAACATAGTAAAAATTGTATATACGTATAGCAGCACAGAGTCTGATGTAAATACAGCAGTGATATGGCATAGTATTGCTAGCGACAACAAGCCTGATACCGACACATGCACCCACATGATAAATGTGCATTTCTTAAATAAGGAAACAATTGATGTAAACAGATGGTATGGGTAACAATGGTTCCATGTAAGATGTAGCTGGGGCATCGTTAATATAAAGCTCGACGCGTTTCGTGGGTATGTTCCCACTCATCAGGAGCTGATGCGATTGGGTTTCCTAAAGGATATATATAAGAGTATAATGAACCATAGAGTCCATATAAAAGTAAAAAATAATGAAATCAACATTTGATATCTATAGATGTTTATACCAAACGCACTCACCGACTCAAGCAACAAGTGCAGTGTGCTGTGGTGGGGGCAGGGTGGGCCAGGGTCATAGCCTCTCCACGGGAGCTGAGGCGGCATAAATGTAGATGCGGCATCGGGCAGGAAGAAAGAAATAGAATGGGGTAGAATGTGTCCAACAGTGAAAATGTATTGTCGTAAGAACAGACAATTCTGGGAACAGAACAATATGTTTCATTAGGTGTACATCTAATTAATAATAATATTAAGTAAATAATAAAAATTATAAAAATTAAAGAGTAAATAATGTACCCAGAAAGTTCCCAGAGAGGTGATGGTGTGGATAGTAAGTGTGTGTATATGGAGATCAGTGTTTATAAGTGAGGGCATGAGAGTAGGGGTAAAGGTGACCAAAGAAAGTGAAGGCATTATAGCAAACAGTGTGGAAGAAATTGGAAGTGAATGGTGACTAGTAGGTGAGGATAAGACAAGACCACCATAAAGGTAAACACATATACCAGGAAAAGACAAAAAGCAAAACAGGAGGGGAAGGAAAGGAGAAAGGACATAGAACCTACCCAGATGCAGCATCAAAGGCACCAGCAACCAGACGTACAACGTAGGGCTGGTCTGCAAAGACCCCAGAAAGAGACTGGCCGTGTGGACAGTCAGCTCCAAGTGGGGAGTATAAGTATGCCGCCAACGCCACGTGGGTGACGCAGAGGAGGAGCCGCCGCACCTGAACTGAGTTAGACTCAGCCATCGGCGTGGAGAGGCTCCTCCCTAAGGGCACCGAGATGGAACACACTGAACGTCGGCGCAGTGACATCAAGAACTGGTGTCACGCGCACGACGCAGGGGGCGTGGCGCCGATGCGCAGAGTGGCGTCCGCCCGATCCCCCGATCATGGAGTAGATGGGGAGAAAGGGAGGACCCACTGGCGCATCGCAGCTCCCGCAGGGAGGGGAGCCCAGCACCACCCACACGCCTAATCATCACACACAGAGCACAGATGCTGGTCAGGTGAAAGGTGTGTCTGGGGCATTTGTAAAGAAAAAACCATGTGGGGCATGGGATCAGTGACCAAGATGCTGCATAAAAGGTTGAAATGAAAAGTAAATTAGACAATAATATGTCCACAACTAAGGAACATATATGTCTATAAACGTATAAATGGGACACTGTCCTATACATAAAGAACCCTTTAAAATAAGGGCGGACCTCACACAGGGAGGGTAGGGGAGCACTACCAAACCCATATAACCAAATGTTTCCATCCCAGTAATATATGAATATAAACAGGGGGAGATTTGGGACTTTAAATGAGGCACAATAATGTGCCTCCATCCCGATTATCGGTACAATAGAAAGGGAAGTTGGGACTTTAAATGAAGCACTTGGGTAGTGGAGGGAAAATAGACCATAGTAGAAATGCATTAAGAAATGTTTATTGATTATAAGGAGTACCAAACAATAAAAGAGTAATCATTTCATATACAGTAAACTATTCATTAATATATGCATAGGTAATGTACACATAGCATAAACATAGTAAAAATTGTATATACGTATAGCAGCACAGAGTCTGATGTAAATACAGCAGTGATATGGCATAGTATTGCTAGCGACAACAAGCCTGATACCGACACATGCACCCACATGATAAATGTGCATTTCTTAAATAAGGAAACAATTGATGTAAACAGATGGTATGGGTAACAATGGTTCCATGTAAGATGTAGCTGGGGCATCGTTAATATAAAGCTCGACGCGTTTCGTGGGTATGTTCCCACTCATCAGGAGCTGATGCGATTGGGTTTCCTAAAGGATATATATAAGAGTATAATGAACCATAGAGTCCATATAAAAGTAAAAAATAATGAAATCAACATTTGATATCTATAGATGTTTATACCAAACGCACTCACCGACTCAAGCAACAAGTGCAGTGTGCTGTGGTGGGGGCAGGGTGGGCCAGGGTCATAGCCTCTCCACGGGAGCTGAGGCGGCATAAATGTAGATGCGGCATCGGGCAGGAAGAAAGAAATAGAATGGGGTAGAATGTGTCCAACAGTGAAAATGTATTGTCGTAAGAACAGACAATTCTGGGAACAGAACAATATGTTTCATTAGGTGTACATCTAATTAATAATAATATTAAGTAAATAATAAAAATTATAAAAATTAAAGAGTAAATAATGTACCCAGAAAGTTCCCAGAGAGGTGATGGTGTGGATAGTAAGTGTGTGTATATGGAGATCAGTGTTTATAAGTGAGGGCATGAGAGTAGGGGTAAAGGTGACCAAAGAAAGTGAAGGCATTATAGCAAACAGTGTGGAAGAAATTGGAAGTGAATGGTGACTAGTAGGTGAGGATAAGACAAGACCACCATAAAGGTAAACACATATACCAGGAAAAGACAAAAAGCAAAACAGGAGGGGAAGGAAAGGAGAAAGGACATAGAACCTACCCAGATGCAGCATCAAAGGCACCAGCAACCAGATGTACAACGTAGGGCTGGTCTGCAAAGACCCCAGAAAGAGACTGGCCGTGTGGACAGTCAGCTCCAAGTGGGGAGTATAAGTATGCCGCCAACGCCACATGGGTGACGCAGAGGAGGAGCCGCCGCACCTGAACTGAGTTAGACTCAGCCATTAGCGTGGAGAGGCTCCTCCCTAAGGGCACCGAGATGGAACACACTGAACGTCGGCGCAGTGACGTCAAGAACTGGCGTCACGCACACGACGCAGGGGGCGTGGCGCCGATGCGCAGAGTGGCGTCCGCCCGATCCCCCGATCATGGAGTAGATGGGGAGAAAGGAAGGACCCACTGGCGCATCGCAGCTCCCGCAGGGAGGGGAGCCCAGCACCACCCACACGCCTAATCATCACACACAGAGCACAGATGCTGGTCAGGTGAAAGGTGTGTCTGGGGCATTTGTAAAGAAAAAACCATGTGGGGCATGGGATCAGTGACCAAGATGCTGCATAAAAGGTTGAAATGAAAAGTAAATTAGACAATAATATGTCCACAACTAAGGAACATATATGTCTATAAACGTATAAATGGGACACTGTCCTATACATAAAGAACCCTTTAAAATAAGGGCGGACCTCACACAGGGAGGGTAGGGGAGCACTACCAAACCCATATAACCAAATGTTTCCATCCCGGTAATATATGAATATAAACGGGGGGAGATTTGGGACTTTAAATGAGGCACAATAATGTGCCTCCATCCCGATTATCGGTACAATAGAAAGGGAAGTTGGGACTTTAAATGAAGCACTTGGGTAGTGGACTCTGTGCTGCTATACGTATATACAATTTTTACTATGTTTATGCTATGTGTACATTACCTATGCATATATTAATGAATAGTTTACTGTATATGAAATGATTACTCTTTTATTGTTTGGTACTCCTTATAATCAATAAACATTTCTTAATGCATTTCTACTATGGTCTATTTTCCCTCCACTACCCAAGTGCTTCATTTAAAGTCCCAACTTCCCTTTCTATTGTACCGATAATCGGGATGGAGGCACATTATTGTGCCTCATTTAAAGTCCCAAATCTCCCCCCGTTTATATTCATATATTACCGGGATGGAAACATTTGGTTATATGGGTTTGGTAGTGCTCCCCTACCCTCCCTGTGTGAGGTCCGCCCTTATTTTAAAGGGTTCTTTATGTATAGGACAGTGTCCCATTTATAAGTTTATAGACATATATGTTCCTTAGTTGTGGACATATTATTGTCTAATTTACTTTTCATTTCAACCTTTTATGCAGCATCTTGGTCACTGATCCCATGCCCCACATGGTTTTTTCTTTACAAATGCCCCAGACACACCTTTCACCTGACCAGCATCTGTGCTCTGTGTGTGATGATTAGGCGTGTGGGTGGTGCTGGGCTCCCCTCCCTGCGGGAGCTGCGATGCGCCAGTGGGTCCTCCCTTTCTCCCCATCTACTCCATGATCGGGGGATCGGGCGGACGCCACTCTGCGCATCGGCGCCACGCCCCCTGCGTCGTGCGCGTGACGCCAGTTCTTGACGTCACTGCGCCGACGTTCAGTGTGTTCCATCTCGGTGCCCTTAGGGAGGAGCCTCTCCACGCCGATGGCTGAGTCTAACTCAGTTCAGGTGCGGCGGCTCCTCCTCTGCGTCACCCACGTGGCGTTGGCGGCATACTTATACTCCCCACTTGGAGCTGACTGTCCACACGGCCAGTCTCTTTCTGGGGTCTTTGCAGACCAGCCCTACGTTGTACGTCTGGTTGCTGGTGCCTTTGATGCTGCATCTGGGTAGGTTCTATGTCCTTTCTCCTTTCCTTCCCCTCCTGTTTTGCTTTTTGTCTTTTCCTGGTATATGTGTTTACCTTTATGGTGGTCTTGTCTTATCCTCACCTACTAGTCACCATTCACTTCCAATTTCTTCCACACTGTTTGCTATAATGCCTTCACTTTCTTTGGTCACCTTTACCCCTACTCTCATGCCCTCACTTATAAACACTGATCTCCATATACACACACTTACTATCCACACCATCACCTCTCTGGGAACTTTCTGGGTACATTATTTACTCTTTAATTTTTATAATTCTTATTATTTACTTAATATTATTATTAATTAGATGTACACCTAATGAAACATATTGTTCTGTTCCCAGAATTGTCTGTTCTTACGACAATACATTTTCACTGTTGGACACATTCTACCCCATTCTATTTCTTTCTTCCTGCCCGATGCCGCATCTACATTTATGCCGCCTCAGCTCCCGTGGAGAGGCTATGACCCTGGCCCACCCTGCCCCCACCACAGCACACTGCACTTGTTGCTTGAGTCGGTGAGTGCGTTTGGTATAAACATCTATAGATATCAAATGTTGATTTCATTATTTTTTACTTTTATATGGACTCTATGGTTCATTATACTCTTATATATATCCTTTAGGAAACCCAATCGCATCAGCTCCTGATGAGTGGGAACATACCCACGAAACGAGTCGAGCTTTATATTAACGATGCCCCAGCTACATCTTACATGGAACCATTGTTACCCATACCATCTGTTTACATCAATTGTTTCCTTATTTAAGAAATGCACATTTATCATGTGGGTGCATGTGTCGGTATCAGGCTTGTTGTCGCTAGCAATACTATGCCATATCACTGCTGTATTTACATCAGACTCTGTGCTGCTATACGTATATACAATTTTTACTATGTTTATGCTATGTGTACATTACCTATGCATATATTAATGAATAGTTTACTGTATATGAAATGATTACTCTTTTATTGTTTGGTACTCCTTATAATCAATAAACATTTCTTAATGCATTTCTACTATGGTCTATTTTCCCTCCACTACCCAAGTGCTTCATTTAAAGTCCCAACTTCCCTTTCTATTGTGTTAGAAATATTGTATAAATGGACAACTTTGTGTTAAAAAAAAATGCAGCTACAGGCATCATTCAGATATCAGCTTTTTCAGCCGGTGATTCCCTACACCATAGGAATGATCATAGCAGCTGTTCCACTGCTTGATCATTCTTATGGAAGGCGAGAGGGGACGTCCCCCCCTCCCGCCACCCTCCGGTGCTTCTACCGACTCACTGCTACGATCGAAGTCAGGATCGTTTTTTATTTTTTATTTTAGGCTTCCCAGCCTAGAGGTGAGATGTGGGGTCTTATTGACCCCATATCTCACTGTAAAGAGGACCTGTCATGCCATATTCCTATTACAAGGGATGTTTACATTCCTTGTAATAGGAATAAAAGTGATCATAAATTTTTTGGAAAAAAGTGTCAAACTAAAATAAATAAAGTAAAATGAACAATAAAAAATTTTTTTTTTTTTTTTAAAGCGCCTCTGTCCCCGTGAGCTCGCATGCAGAAGTGAACGCATACGTAAGTCCCGCCCACATATGAAAACGGTGTTCAAACCACACATGTGAGGTATCGCTGCGATTGGTAGAGCGAGAGCAATAATTTTGGCCCTAGACCTCCTCTGTAACTCAAAACATGTAACCAGTAAAAAATTTTAAAGCGTCGCCTATGGGGATTTTTAAGTAGCGAAGTTTGGTGCCATTCCACGAGCTTGTGCAATTTTGAAGGGTGACATGTTAGGTATCTATTTACTCGGCATAACTTCATCTTTCACATTATGCAAAAACATTGGGCTAACTTTACTGTTTTGTTTTTTTTTAAAGCACAAAACTCTTTTTTTTCTAAAAAAAAGCATTTGAAAAATTGCTGCGCAAATACCGTGCGAGATAAAAAGTTGCAACGACCGCCATTGTATTCTCTAGGGTCTTTGCTAAAAAAAATATATAATTTTTTGGGGTTCTATGTAATTTTCTAGCAAATAAATGATGATTTTTACATGTAGGAGAGAAATGTCAGAATTGGCCTAGAGTGCTCTAGAACGCCTGAAGGTGCTCCATGCATGTTGGGCCTCCATATGTATGTGGCCACGCTGTGTAAAAGTCTCACACATGTGGTATTGCCATACTCAGGAGTAATAGCAGAATGTGTTTTGGGGTGTAATTTGTGGTATGCATATGCGGTGTGTGAGAAATAACCTGCTAATATGACAATTTTGTGAAAAAAAAAAGAAAAAAAAAATCTTGATATTGCAAAGAATTGTGGGAAAAAATGACAACTTCAAAAAACTCATCATGCATCTTTCTAAATACCTTGGAATGTCTTCTTTCCAAAAAGGGGTCATTTGGGGGGTATTTGTGCTTTTCTGGCATGTTAGGGTCTCAAGAAATTAGATAGGCCGTCAGTAATTCAGGTGTGATCAATTTTCAGATATTGGCACCATAGCTTTTGGAATCTATAACTTTCACAAAGACCAAATATTATACACCAATTTGTACTTATTTTTACCAAAGATATGTAGCAGTATATATTTTGGCCAAAATTTATGAAGAAAATTACTAATTTGTTAAATTTTATAACCTAAACAAAGAAAAATTCATTTTTTTACCAAATTTTCAGTCTCTTTTCTTTTATAGCGCAAAAAATAAAAACCCCAGCGGTGATTAAATACCACCAAAAGAAAGCTCTATTTGTGTGGAAAAAAGGACAAAAATTTCATACAGTTTTGCATGACTGAGTAACTGTCATTCAAAATGTGAGAGCACCGAAAGCTGAAAATTGGTCTGGTTATTAAGGGGGTTTAAGTGCCCAGTGGTCAAGTGGTTAATGTAACCTATAAACTGTACAACTCAGTTGAACAACAAACTGAAATCTTTTAGGTGGAGGGAAGTAAAAATAAAAAATGAAAATACAATGGTTGCATACGTGTGCACACCCTTAAACTAATACTTTGTTGAAGCACCTTTTGATTTTATTACAGCACTCAGTCTTTTTGGGTATGAATCTATCAGCATGGCACATCTTCACTTAGCAATATTTGTCCACTCTTCTTTTCAAAAACACTCCAAATCTGTCAGATTGCGAGGGCATTTCCTGTGCACAGCCCTCTCCTGATCACCCCACAGATTTTCAATCAGATTCTGATCTGGGCCCTGGCTGGGCCATTCCAAAACCTCAATCTTCTTCTGGTGAAGCCATTCCTTTGTTGATTTGGATGTATGCTTTGGGTTGTTGTCATGCTGAAAGATATAGTTCCTCTTCATGTTCAGATTTAGTTTTCAGATCTAGTTTTGTGCCAACATTGACTGGCATTTGGGACTGTTCGTAATTCCCTCTACCTTGACTAAGGCCCCTGTTCCAGCTTAATAAAAACAGCCCCAAAGCATGATGCTGCCACCACCATGCTTCACAGTGGGTGTGGTGTTCTTTTGGTGATGTCCAGTGTTCTTTTTGCACCAAACATATCTTTTGTAATTATGGCCAAAAAGTTCAACCTTGGATTCATCAGACCAGAAGACATTTTCCCACATGCTTTTGGGAGACTTCAGATGTGCTTTTGTAAAATGATGCCAGGCTTGGATGTTTTTCTTTGTAAGAAAAGGCTTCCATCTTGCCACTCTACCCCATAGCCCAGACATATGAAGAACACGGTAGATTGTTGTCCTATGTACCACACAGCCAGTACTTGCCAGATATTCCTTAAGCTCCTTTAATGTTGCTGTAGATCTCTTGGCAGCCTCCCTGACCAGTTTTCTTCTCGTCTTTTCATCAATTTTGGAGGGACATCCAGTTCTTGGTAATGTCACTGTTGTGCCATATTTTCTCCACTTGATGATGACTGCCTCCACTGTGTTCCATGGTACATCTAATGCCTTGGTAATTCTTTTGTACCTTTCTCCTGACTGATACATTTTCAACAATGAGATCCCTCTGATGCTTTGGAAGCTCTCTGCGGACCATGACTTTTGCTGTAGGATGCGACTAAGAAAATGTCATGAAAGTCCTACTAGAACAGCTGAACTTTATTTGGGGTTAATCAGAGGCACTTTTCTTTTTTTTTAAACAATAGATTTTTATTGAAGGTATTTACTTAACAACACAGATTGACATTGTCACATTAGTCATTGTAACCAACTTAGTTACTTGGTTCATAAGATTATTCTTGTAAAAATACAATATTTGATCATCTGTACCAGCCTACCCCTATTGGGTTCATACCGTAGGCATGGATAGGCCACCAATTGCGTTAATTAGTTGAATGCAGAAAATTATAAAGAAAACAGAAAAATTTTATATATATATATTATATATATCATTTTTTTTTTTTAAATAACTGAACAAAACTTGCTATATAGGTTAATAAAGTGGGTCCAAGATGGTATACTACACCTGGGGTATGCATATATATAACTTCAATGTACTTCAAACTTGTCAATAGATTATATATTACACTCTTTTAAGTATTTGGATGCTCTGGGATGGGAGAACCAAGCAATCCATTTCTTTCTGAATGTAATGCCGCGTACACACGGTCGGACTTTTCAGCTACAAAAGTCCAACGGACGCTGACGGACTAAAGCTGGCTGGTAATCCGATCGTGTGTGGGCTTCTCTGGACTTTCAACGTACTTTTTTAGCCTCAAATCCGACGTACTTTAGATTTGAAACATGCTTCAAATCTTTACGTCGTAACTACGACGGACCCCGAAGTCCGCTCGTCTGTATGCTAGTCCTACGGACAAAAACCCACGCTAGGGCAGCTATTGGCTACTGGCTATCAACTTCCTTATTTTAGTCCGGTGTACGTCATCACCTACGAATCCGTCGGACTTTTGTGTGGTCGTGTGTAGGCAAGTCTGTTCGTTAGAAAGTCTGCCGCAAATCCGCCGCAAGTCCGCCGAAAGTCCGCCGAAAGTCTGTCGGACAGGCTGTCGGACTTTTGTAGATGAAAAGTCCGACCATGTGTACGCGGCATAATGGTGGAGTAGTTTTTATAAGCCAGCATTAATTCGTACTGGGCCTGTGTATTGATTCTGGCTATAACCGTCGATAAGTTGGGTGCGTTCCTGGATTTCCAGAGGCTGGTTATAGTGAGTCTTGCTGTTATTTAGTGTGTGGAATACAATTGTTCTAAATTCTTTAGGATATATATCCAAATTAATACCTAGTAAAGCTGTGGCAGGGTTTAGTTTATTTAGGATACCCGTGAGATCTGCTATGAAGGAAGTTATTGAATTCCAGAAGCTTTGCAGATTTTTACAGCTCCATAGAATGTGTAAAAGGTTACCTGTCTGATCATTGCATCTCCAACACAAATTAGACATTGAGGGGTATATTTTTGATCATTTTTATGGGGTCAAGTACCACCTATTCAGTATTTTTTGTGCATTGTCCCAGTGCTCAATACATGCTGACGACTTACTAGATATATGAATGACTTTTTTCCATTGGTCCCAGGTAAATTCTTGCTCTAGATCTCTCTCCCATTTAATCATGTGTGTGTTTTTATTATCAAATGGGTGTGTCAGTAATAGATCATAAAAAAGAGAAATTCCTTTTATTGATTATTGATTGTTGATTTTGACGAGTGAAAAATTGCCATATAATCAAGGGGATTTCTACAGGGTCAATCAGATTGAATTCTTTTTAATCTGGTATGTTTCCTCAATTTGTTTAGAGTGATCTCTTTATATTGCAAGGGTAGATTTACGTAAAGATGATAACCTTCCTCAACCCATTCATCAACATTTAGGCGTATTCTACAATAATTGATTGCTCCTGTCGGTATCATTAAGTTGATTTTATTTTGGATATTTTTAGTTTTTGAAAGTACATGCTTCCAAGCTATTAATGTGGATCTGATACTGAGTAGATTGGGTATGTTAATCTTTGGAAGTATAGTGTAAGCTATTGCTAGGGCATACAGGTCGTGTCTTTTTGTGACTTGTTTTTCTATGTTTAGCCATAGTTTGTCTTCCATGTTGTAATACCAATATCTTATCTGATCTAATAGGGTTGCATAATAGTAGTTCTTGATGTCAGGTAGGTTCATTCCTCCTAAAGATTTTCTGGTGGTTAAAATGGAAAATGCCACTCTGGGTTTTTTTTCCATTCCATATGCACTTTTTAAGTTTTGTGTTCAGTTGCGTGAAAAATTTGGTCGGGATTGGGATTGGTAAACATCTAAAATGGTATAAAATTTTAGGGAGGGTTTGCATTTTAAATGCGGCTCTTTTCCCTACCCAGGAAAGTTGTGTTTTTTGTATATTTTGTAGGTCTTTGTTGACTAAGTTTAAAAGGTGGGGGAAATTAGCTTTGTATATTTTGGTTGGTGGGTAGGAGAGTTGTATTCCCAAATAGCTTATTGTGGAGTTATCCCAATTAAAGCCATTTTCTTTGCGTAGTGTATTAATTAGCATCATAGGAATGTTCATAGGGAGAGCATAGTGTTTGTTTTGATTAATTTTGTATTACGATACCTCACCAAATGTAATACTTTTCAAGCTTCTGGCAGAGAAGAGGTAGGATTGGTTAATGTAAGTATGATATCGTCTGCGAATAGTCCTAATCTATGTTCACATTGTCCTATAGTTATACCTTTGATTTTGGGGGGTGGTCTTATATATTCCGCAAGTGGTTCTATTGCTAGTGAGAAAATGAATGGGGATAATGGGCATACTTGTCTGGTTCCGTTAGTAAGGGGGAAAGTTTTAGAGATTATACCTGATGTGAATACTTTGGCCTTAGGTTGAGAGTATAGCGCCATAAATGCCGAATACATGAATCCTTGAAATCCGAATTTGGCTAGAGTTTTGGAAATGTATACCCAGTGCATTCTGTTGACCGCCTTTTCTGCATCTAATGCTAGAAGCAAGGAGGGAGTTCGATCAGTGTGAATTTGGTCAATTAAGTTAAGAATTCTTCTAGTGCTGTCTGGTGCTTGTCTCCCCTTAGTAAATCCTACTTTTTTCGGGTCCTATTAGGTAGGGGGTTATGCTTACTAATCTGTTGGCCAGGATTTTTGCATAGATTTTTAGGTCAGCATTTATTAATGAAATGGAGGGGATGAGGGGTCTTTGCCCTGTTTCTAATCAGAGGCACTTTAAATGATGGCAGGTGTGTACTGACTCCCATTTAACATGAGTTTCAATGTGATTGCTTAATTCTGAACACAGCTACATCCCCAGTTATAAGAGGGTGTGCACACACATCATTTAAGTTTTTTTATTTTTACCCCCCCCTAAAAGATTTCAGTTTGTTTTTCAACTGAGTTGTACAGTTTATAGGTCACATTAAAGGTGGAACAAGTTTTGAAATGGTTTATGTTAACAGGGGTGTGTAGACTTTTTATATCCGCTGTATGTGGGAAATAAACTCTACCTTTGGGGGTTCTTTCTCTGGTCTGAAACAATATGTAGGAACAAATCTGTGCTTTTAAGGGGTGTTTCCCCTAGTATGTCTTTTTTTAATTATCTTTGTAATAAAAACCCTTTTACCTTGATATATGTTATGAGAATTATTCTAAGAGGAGGTTCCCAGCACTTCTAAAGTCCCATTCATTGCAATATTTTTTCTCCAGTTACTATAGGGATGTGGTGCTGACTTTTCAGCCAAGCTGTAAGAATACAATTGTGCAGTGGTGAGGACCCCCCCTTCCATCTCAAATGTATTAAATTTGATTACTGTGTAAATGTCACTGGCAGGGAAGAGGTTAACACTAGGAGGCGATCAAGGGGTTAAATGTGTTCCCTCTTGTGTGTTTCTAACTGTGGGGGCAGTGTACTGACTGGAGGAGGAGACATATCGCTGTTTCTAATTATTAGGAACAGCAGATCTGTCTCTCCTCTCCTGTCAGAACAGGAATTTGTGTGTTTACACATACAAATCCCCATTCTGGCTCTCGTGCCCATGATCACGGGTGGCCGGCGGACATCGTGCCTGCTGGCCATGCGCATTGGGTCCCCCGCCCTGCTGCCGTTATTCGCCCGCCTGCTATGGCTCTTGCAGGAGCTGACCTACAGGTACGGCGATTTGCGTAGAGGAGTCAACCTGAGCCGGTCGGGAAGTGGTTAATGTAAGTGAATTTAGTACTTCAAGAGTAGAGATTCTGATCATAAAAAATGAAAACTGGTGTCTTGTTACAGATATAGAAGATTTTGATTTTGTATTATGTTTTAATAAATTTCATTCTCATGTCTTTTATTGGTATTATAGGGGACAAATACAGGAAATGTTTGAAAAAATGAAAACTGTTCTGGTTATCTCACACTTAAATGGGAAGTCCACCCTAACACTAAAATCGCTACATCTACAGGCCTCCACGATCTAAAACGAACCAATCTAGCCCTGTAAAGAAGAGATCAGTATACATACCTTTTTTGAAGCCGATCCGGTCCAGTCTCCAGCGGCGGAAGCTCTGCAGAGGACACAGCTGACTGGGAAATAAATGGGAAGTGACGTCACCCATAGACTTGGTCCCCTTTCACACTTATATGACTTGTCCCACGATTTTGTACTGCAAAATTGTATGACAAGCCATTCTCCATGATTTTCAATGACTACCATTCATATTGGCACGACTTTAAGTCGTGTCGACTTCAAAGTAGCCCCTGCACTACTTTGGTCCAACTTCCACGCGAGTTGATGTCCATAGACCTCAATGTTAAACCCTCAAGTAGCATGCAAATCGTACCTGAATAATATAGACACGATTTCAGTACGACTTTGTAAGCACAAGCTGTGCTTACAGGAATGGCAGGAAAAGGAATTGCCTCACACCATATATGTTTTCATTGGTTAATGCCAAAGTTGTGGCAAAGTCGTACAAAGTAGTACTGATCCCAAATCGAGGCAAAATTGCGGAAAATCACTGGAAAATTGCGGCAAAATCGTGGCCAGGAAAACGTGGTAAAATCGCGCAACTTTGAAGTCGCACAAGTGTGAAAGGGGCCTTAAGCTGAGCTTTTAGGCTGGGTTCACACTTGTACGACAAACGCTCCGACAATTGGGAGCTCATGTCGCATGACGTGTGAAAATCAATGTTTCCCTATGGGATCGTCTTAACTGGTCCGACACAAGTTGGCCCGACTTTGAAAATGCTCCCTGCACTACTTTGGTCCTACTTCAGTCCATTGAATATCATTGAAGTCAGATCAAAGTAGGATCCTTGTCCTAACCGTCCAACTTGTGACATTTGACATGGTGATTACAGCAGCAGTAAAAAGAATTTATGTAACTCTGGGATTGTTTAGATTGGTCAAAGGACAAGTCCTACTATCTCAAAGTCAGAGCAAAATCTTATCTTGTTCATTCAAGTCGGATAGAAGTAGGACCAAAGTAGGGCCGATGTAGGACAGATGTAGCAGGGCAAAGTAGGATGATAGTCGTACAAAAGTCGTGTCATATTAGTGTGAACCCAGCCTTACTATGGCACTTCTGTTGTAGGTTAGGGCTAGGTAGGTTAGTCTTAGATTGTGGATGCCTGATGATGTATATGTAGTGATTTTAGTGTTAGGTTGAAATTTTCCTTTAAAACCCAAATTCAGGCTAAAATATATTTTTTTTAAGTCCCCTTGGCAGTGTAAAAAGAAAAAAAAAGTGCACCCTGGCTGCAATACTCACCTCTTCAACGGTGCTGTCTCCCACAGTATTAGCTTTCTGTCATTTGATGTTCTTAACTTTCCAGATTGAATGATGCCCATTGTCATTCAGCCAGGAAGACTGAGTCCTGTGAGTGCAGGGTTTTATGTACTCGTCAGCTTTTCTCTCTGCATCTGGAACTATACTAACAATTCTCATCTGACAGGGAGAGAATACAAGGGAATAACAGCACACCTACCTATCCCTAAGAGGTAAGGCTGTATTTCTAAAAATAAATTGAAAACGAAGATTCAGCTTCCTACAAATGCCCATCCCTGACATAGTTATCTTTCTGCATAAAAAAAATGTATCTGAATATTTATTAGTGCAGCATGAGATTCCGTCATAAAAATGTTGCAGATAAAATATTATTTCCACTGCGCATTTACCTATTTGCGTTTGTCAGTTTTTATTTATTTAGCTATCAATGGCAAAAAAAGATAAGTGTCGGCTTAGCAGAAATCATACTATACTTATTAACTTTCTTTCTCTTGACTTCTCTTTTATGCCAATAGTCTGGGAAAAAAGCCGAACAACTTGCAGCCGTTGTCAACATTTTCAAAAGAAATGTTCTGCACTATGAATGCCTTTTGTGGCAGACTCCAGTAATGACACACACATTACAAATAGACTAGGGCTGTATGAATCGCCTTAACCACGCACTTCATACATCTCCCACGTTCCACTTTCAGCCCATAATAAAAAAAAAACAAAAAAAAAAACCAGAACAACAACTTAATAGACTTTGCAGACCGGTATACATAGAAAACACACAAATTGTTATTCATTTTAAGGGAGAATAGACCAAATTAGGAGAGCAACGGGAGTTGCATGTGTTGCCATTCTGTACCCTGCAAAGTAATTTATCACAACATGAAAACTTTTCCATCTGAAAAGGACTTCAACCAACGAAATAAGTGGTGCCTAGAATTATACATTACCCTGTGAATAATACGCCCTGCTTTCTCAAGGTGAAAGAAAACTTTTGATAGAATTCAACAAAAAAAAAAAAAAAAAAAAAGGAAAAAATAAATGTTTGTGTTTATTACATCTGTCTGGAGTTCAGCAAGGTATTTTTAAAACATTTCTTTTTTCCTTTTTTTTTGTAAAAAAGATAAAAAATACCTTGCTTGATTAAAACAGAACTGCAGACAGATGTAATAAACACAAATTAATACTTCTACATTAATATTCTTTAACAAATGGCCTGAACTCATTACACTATGGGGGTTATTTACTAAAGGCAAATCAGTGTCAGCTGGTGTTTTTTTTTTTTTTCAGGGGGTGGCAAACAAACACCTCCCCTGTAGCGGCCGGAGCAATGGTGTGCTCAGCCCATTGCATTAGGGTGTGCACCCCAAAGCTCAAACACACATGCATGTGTGTGTGTCTATATATATATATATATATATATATATATATATATATATATATATATATATATATATATATATATATATATATATATATATATATATATATATATATATATAAGGCCCTGGCACATTGATATCCCTGCCAGCACAGTGAAAGGTAAGTAGAACCAGTAAGATGGAGCTCTTTCCCATCTCCCCACTGCTACACAGAGTGATAATGCTAATGCACACTAGGTGATTAGGGTGTGCACACCCTGTGCGCACGCCTATGGGCCGGAGGCACCTCCCCCCCCACACTGTTTGTGGGTCGGTCAGGCACTTACCCCATCTAGGCGGGGTAGCAGGTGGCAGGTAGCGTGTCCTCACTTCCATCGGTGATTTCCAGCATGCAGCTCCTCCCCTCCTCCTAGGCGTCCAATAGGATAGTAAATTCGGTTGGTCAGCAACTCACCAACCAGTCTGGTCAGCAGACTGTTTGGTGAGTTGTGCTATGGAATGTTCGGTTTTTGTCTTTTATGCATTTGCCCTTCCATGTGCTCCTTGCTGTGAATGCCAGTTATAGGTGGGGGCAGGAGCCATTTGTTTGTTACTAGTGTAAACATGGTCAGGGACACACTGGGCACCTTTGCTGCCACTGTGCTACATGCTGGGTGTCCAGTGTGCTTCTGTTCCTTTAATGGGGATTGGGCTGCCTCCAGGCCCACCTGCCCCTCATCTATCCATTGAATGCTTGTGCTTCCACTGTGGGGACGCTCATAAATTCAGTAGCGTTAGGATTGCAAGCAATACACAGGGTGCCGTGAAGAGGCCAACTGTTGGACAGGTTAATTCGGTTGGTCAGCAGACTGGTTGGTGAGTTGAGCTGTAGAATGTTCTGTTCTTGTCTTTTTTGTCCAATAGGATCACCTGTCCTTTCATCCAAATTGGGTGATGGGTCTCAAAACCTGCTTCCTGATTGGCCGGGAGGAGGATCAGTGTTACAATAGCGAATATTAATTCTCTGCTGTAACACACCTAGGTGTGCTTCGTTCGCATTCTCTGCACCCCGAGTCAGCCCTATTTTGAAGCCTATTAGAGCCTCTGGGTGCTTAAAAAAAAACACCCCCCATTGGAATCCCTGCATCTGGCATCCTGCAAGGGGCCGGATGCATGGATAGGGGGAGCTGGAAATGGATCGGGAGGGCCCTGAATGGACAGGCTGCCCCTGCATAAACATGACAAATTATAACTTTGTGAAATCAACCATGCAAAATCAAGAAGAGACTAGAACATTTGGTGCAGGAGGGCTATCCTCCAAACAGGCGAAAAAGGTTAGGCAAACGCCAGGGCATAATGCACAAAATAACAAAAGGGATAAAGTTTGGAGGCAAAGAGGAATATAAATACAAGGACACCCCAAAGCAAGCTCAAAAGAAAAGTAGTCAGATCAATTTCCTCCTAGCCAAAGCTAACACTCCTTGTTCTAATACGAACTAAACTTGGTTCTCGAATCCTGCACTCACCTGTGAATAAATAATAAAATATCAAACAACCTGCTCCCACAAACCCAACATGTTTTGCCCAGTTGGGGTTTCATCAGGGATATATTATTGTGACATACTGATATATAGGCAGTCCTTGAGTTATGAACATTCGAGTTGTGAACGACTCCTACTTACGAACGGAGGGAGAAACAGGAAGTGAGAGGAAATCGAACCCTAGGAAGGTAAATTCACTCCTGTAAGAGATATCATGCAAAAAAGGTGTCTCCACTGAAGGTTTATCACCAATGCTTCTTTCCACGACAACCCAAAATTTTCAAAAATCCAATTGTCACAGGGACAGAAAGTGAGGTGAAATCTTCTGAACAGGAGCACAGACAGCAAAACAAACATTATGGGAGTGTCAACCCTTCCCTTTGCTATCCAACTTTTTTTTGGGCTGGAGTTACACTTAAAACTTGTTCCAGCTTACATACTGTACAAACTCAACTTAAAAACTGCCTGTAAATGTGATAATAAATGTGCCCAATGGATTAGCCTGAGGAAGGCAGGTGACTGAGTGACGAAACACAATAGGCGGAGCTTTGGGTGACATCATCGCGTACATCACATACCCGGAGGTAAACAGGTTGTTTAACTATTCAAGATCTGCAGATGTTCCTGCGTATATACTTTCCCATCTAAGTGCACGGATGTGAGGTTCACCAAATAATGTGAGTGTTTTCTGCTGGGTTTATTCACAATAAAGTATTTTTAAAATGGCAAAGCAATATTGGAGTTTTCTTTTCTGTACTATCGGTTATGAGGACTGGAGGAGGAGAAATACAAGGAATAGTGAAAGACCAGGGGACCCCATTTAAAGGGAAGCACACTTTACATGGTATAATATAATACATGGGTCATATTGAGGAGGTGAGAGCACAACTGGTACTATTGCAGTGGAGTGAAAGTGGAAGGTCGCACATTTATGTTTGTGAAAAAATGTATCATAGAGTCTTTAATTTGATGTGAATGTTTTTTTCACCTTAATGCATCCTATCTGGGACCCCAGAAGTCAGTCTTACCAGAAGGTAAGTATGATATGTTTGTTATTTAAAAAAAAAAAACAAGGCCTTACAATCACTTTAAGTTGGTACGATTGAAGAGACTATCATCACTGACTTGGTGTGTTTATATTTTATGTATTTTATTTTGATTGAACAAGCATTGCACTGTTTTGTATCATATCTGTAATCATGAATACATTATTACATTTATTTTTTTAATGCAGCAGTATAAGTACTTGAATTTGATCTGGCATCAGCCTCCTGCACTCTTTGTACATTAGGGCTTAAAGTAGTTGTAAACCTCCGACATGAAATATAAACAAAGAATATCTCTCTATAGTGTGTACTTGTCCCAGTCCAGAGCACTAAATTAAATTTCTGCCTGCTGCTTTGTTCCTCTGCTATGACCATGAGTCACTTCTGATACGTTTTCCTCACACCAAGAGAAAAGTGGTGACAGGGGAGGGAACTCCAGCAGATTGACAGGCTCAGAACTAGTCTTGTGAGCTATGTGAAGGGGTGCGTCTCTTTCCTCCAATAAGCTCTCTGAGATCTCCTCACTGAGTTCCGCAGAGTGTAACTTCAGCTCTCCACCCCCTTTTTTTCTGAACTCTCAGATAAGCTTATAAATTCAGCACTTTAAATGGATGTAGAGAAGAGGAGACTGCTCATATACAGGTACAACCTATGTAGGAAGATTTGTTTCACCTCTGTGTATCACAGAATAGTCTTTCACTGGTTATATATAAGGGTTTACAACCACTTTAAGTCTGAGGAAGAATCAGTTTATGCACTGACAAGAAACATACTGATAGCCCTAGGCTGGTCTCAGAGGACCTGAGTGGAATGATGCTGACTATTAGATTGATGGCATTAAGTGTCTGAAAAAAGTCAAACTGGAAAGATGGGTGGGCGGGCAGTGAGAGCGAGCCGCGCTCATCACAGCACCGTCCACCAGGGGGTGCTGGTTCGCAGAAAGGAGTGAGTATCCCGCTCCAGCAGGCCCCAAAACTGCAGCCTCAATTTTGGCCAGCCCGACATGAGTCCATGCACCCACTTGGGGGGGGGGGTTAAGCAATGTAGCAGGAATCCAGACCACTGCTGCGGTGTAACCCAGGTGCCAGGACTCATTTTCCAGTCGCCATTGCGACCTGGCGCCTGGGTTTTGTCGAACCCTGCTTTAATGACATACCAGTCCTAGTCCGTGGGGTTCAATATTCAGTTGGCCCACCCTTTGCAGCTATAACAGCTTCAACTCTTCTGGGAAGGCTGTCCACAAGGTTTAGGAGTGTGTCTATGGGAATGTTTGACCATTCTTCCAGAAGATCATTTGTAAGGTCAGGCACTGATGTTGGATGAGAGGGCTTGGCTCAGAGTCTCCACTCGAATTCATCCCAAAGGTGTTCTATCGGGTTGAGGTCAGGACTGTGCAGGCCAGTTAAGTTCCTCCACCCCAAACTCGCTCACCCATGTCTTTATGGACCTTGCTTTGTGCACTGGTGCAAATCATTTGGTGGAGTTGGGGGGATTATTTAGTTGTGTGGTTGTTTTTCAGGGGTTGGGCTTGGCCTCTTAGTTCCAGTGAAGGGAACTCTTAAGGTGTGAGCATACTAAGACATTTTTGGACAATTTCATACTCCCAACAGTTTGGGGTTGGACCTTACCTATCTGCATTTCCCAACTTGTAGTGTTTAGCTATGTTTATATTGAAACCAGTATTCAGCATCCTGATTGACGATTTATTGATCCCTGCACCTGGCCCAGTCAATGAGGATTTTCCATCAGTTATACTATACATGCAATTGGGCCATACCATACAAGTTTCAGTACAAACATTGCTCAACACTACAAGTTGGGAAATGCAGAATAGAGTGTTCCACATATTTTTGGATGTGCTTTTATGGTTTTAAATATGATGTATAAATACAATTTGTATATTTATAAAAAAAAAATGTTGAGTACTCGTTTCTTCCTTTGGGGTTATTTATGGCAACCTTTAAAGTCCTTATCTCTTTCCCTTTTTTTGTTTGAATTTTCATGGATGTAGTCCCATATTAATCAAGTCAAGTCTCCTTGTCTCACTAAGGCTTAAAAATAGTTAATGTTGATTAAGAGAGGGAAGTTCCACTTTAAAATATTACCCAGTCAGTGATGTTACCTTTAAGGTTATGTATGTGATTTTTAAGGTGAGTATACTAGGAAATAGATCCAGAAAAACATATTAAAAGAAAAATATTTTATTTGATTTTATTTTAACATTAGTTAAAAAACAATTTCACAGCGAGTACATATAGTGCAGTCCTTATTGATACAGCAAGTTTGATGCAGTTCCCAACATGTTTTGCCCTCAATCTGGGCTTCCTCAGGGAATGCTGTCCACTTAGGGCACAAACCTTGTAATAGAAAAATATATATACATTGATATCAATATAAAGCATTTTGATATTTATATTGATAGCTTTATATTGATATCAATGTATATATCTCTTTCTATTAGAGGGTTTGTGCCATAAGTGGACAGCATGCCCTGAGGAAGCCCAGATTGAGGGCGAAACATGTTGGGAACTACATCAAACTTGCTGTATCCATAAGGACTGTACTATATGTACTCGCCGTGAAAATGTTTTTAGATATTTTGTAACTAATATAACTAATGTTAAAATAAAATAAAATGTTTTTCTTTTAATATATTTTTCTGGATCTATTTCCTGGTATGTGCACCTTAAAAATCCCACACATACTCTAATATCTTCTGAATTCAGGGATGTGGGCTCCATGGTTAAGAAATGTTTAAGAAACGTATGGGACAGGAATTTGCAGATGATCAGCAGAACTAAGATGCAAAAAAAAATAAAAATAAATGAAAAATGGAAACTGTTTTTAACAAAAAAACAAAAAAAAACAAAAAAAACCCCAAAAAATAATATATATATATATATATATATATATATATATATATATATATATATATATATATATATATATATATATATATATATATATATATATATATATATATATATATATATATATTATATATATATATATATATATATATATATATATATTGTAAGATTGGGGTATCAGACTCAAATGGTAGGTGCGTTGTCAGTGAGTACTCCAGTACACAACTGTATTTTTAAGGGCCTGGTAGCCCACTTTTATTTAAAAGCACGGAAAAGTTCACAAAGACATCAGTAGCCCACGCAGGGGGTTCCACCATTACTGTATCTTGCACACTCAACACTTTAGCCTCCTGGCGTACATTCTTGCCATATGACTGATTCCGGCCTTTAGCCTAGGCCTTAGGTCTGCTCCTCAGACCCAAAAGAGTTTCCTAGAGTGAAGCTCTCTCCTAGCTTACTCCTGCTGCTCTGTCACCAAGTACGTCTGCCTCCTGCAGCTTCTGACTCCTCTCAGAGGAATGGGAGCCCACCTGACTCCCATGCACAGACTTCCTGTCTGTTGGGTGGAACCCTGAGCCATAGTCAGGTCACAATTAAATAGCCCAGCACACAGCTGTGCAATCAGCGTGCCTTTCTCTCCAAAATCTGGCGTAAACCAGCAATCTTCCAGGTAGCACAGGGTCCTACTGCCACATATCCTCCCCCCTTGTTTCGAACCGGAGGGAGGAACACATAAACCCGTCACCATGGATGGGACACCTCTGTGATGGCCATTAGCTGCGTAGGCCCATTTCTTTTTCCGGGTATGTTTCCACCAGCACTTCACCTTGGCACCTCTGTGCCAACTATCAGCAGTAGGAGTCCTAATCTGCCCAACCTTTTCTCTAAAGGGGCACTCCACCCACATCTTCTTCCGGGTGTGCTTCCACCAGCACTTCTTCCTGAACCGTGGGCTCCCACTAATCTCTCTATCCCCTCCACCTTCTGGCCACGGGATCCTCCTTTTTCCTCCCACAGACCTACTCTCCTGGGACTGTTGGGGACCCACTTCCATGAAATCTGTCAGGGACTGACCCCTCTCACTACCTGATGCAACACTAACCAACAACATCCGTTTATCAGGTTCACTGACCCCTGTGTGGTTACCCTTGGCAACCAAATCATCTGAGATCAACACCACATACTTCTGTTTAACCTCAATAGCAATATTCCACAAGGGGTTATTCAACTCAATATTATTATCATCAAGACCTCTTGTCACCTTGTTTGCTAAGACAGTGTCTAGGGAGGGACCATCTACAGGCAAGCAGTTACTCCCTATGGGACATTCCCGCAGTTTCACATCGCTCCCTGTTGTCCAACACTCCAATAGCGACTGTCCTACCAACGCACATTTTTCCACACCAATCTCTTTAACTATTTCTGTGTCCATTGGTACCTCAACCAATACCTCTGAGCTGTCTGACAGTGCTCTACAGTGCTTCTCATACACTTTTTTATTACAGTTACCAACACTGTCATTTCCTGTCAAAGTGTCTCCGGGTACCTCAAACTGCACCTCCCTGCGAGTGATGGATTGAATTCCCACTACTGCCGCGTCTTTTCCGGGCCCTTCCTTTACATGAGGTCTAGCGGGTGAGACAGCACAAGTGCCATGTACCAACCACTGCTCAGCTGCACCTCGGACCGCACCAACAGGAATGCACCTCATCACACCAGCATACGGAGAGACTTCCACTATGTCTATCATTTTTGATTCCTCTAGCAGTTCCCCTGAACGCCTTCCGCACATAACTGTCGCTGGAAGCACTCTCGCAGAGAACTGCGAGACCACTTTCTGCAAAAGTAACCAACATTGCAGTAACCAATTTTTATCAACATTGCTTAACATCGCCTGTACCACGTGTCTCCACTGATTGGTACTACGCAGTACCAGGTCGCCCATCTGTGGTGGATACATGCAGGTATACAGCGGAAAGGTTTTCACCAATTCCAACAACATCTCAGTTATTTCTAGACATGCCACATCTAAACACAGAACTCTAGGGACTTTTCGCTTACTAACAACGTGGAGGGGCTCATTTGCTAAGGCTTGAGAGGCCGAGACACTCAAAGAGACTTCCACCTCAGAGGCCACTGACAAAACTTGCGGCTCCCCATGAGCACCGCTAAATGCATGTGTCACACTCATCGTCTCATTTTCAGCAACACTGAGCCCTTCCAAGTCCCTATCTATTATCCCATCATCCTGACACTCAACATTACTCATCTCTTTTGCTGTGGACAAAACTTCTGCTATATATGCGCCCTTTTCCGATCCTTCCGCCTGGAGGGGGTTAAGTTCTGCAACAGCCAACACACCTGTGTCTACTGGCTTTGCAGCCTCTCCATTTGTCACAGCAGCAATAGTGTCCAGCCTACTATTACCTTCAGAAATTTCTTTCCACCACGCTATCACCTTAATGGCGAGACTATCCCAGTCTATCCTGTCTGTGCTCCAGTCATCAGCACTCTGTAGTACGGCTCCCTCTGCCCATGGAGACACAGGTGGACAGAGTGGTTTAGCAGCAGACAATCTGCACCAGTCACTGTCAACCACATCAGATTGTGATAATACATACTCCCTCATTTGAGCTATTTTCCCATCATTTTCCACCTGAGCAGTATCAGAGCTGTCCGGGAGCCCCGTCGGCTCCAACACAGGGAGTCCTCCTGAGATTTCCTGGGACAACTCTGCTGCACTGCCTGTGGTTACCATGGGAGACACCAAACCATCAACATTGTCAGTAATACACTTTTCAACATCATCATTATCAACCTTCCTGCCTTGTATAGGCTGTGTTATCACATTATCAGTTTGATATTGTAGGATATTTAGTACATTGCTTTTCACCTCATGTGAAACACACTTGTCAGTCGGTGCGGCGACACAGTTGTCCTGGGAAACTCTGAGCTCAGACACCATGAGCTCCTGGGCGGTCTCCAGGGACACCTCTGCTACACCTGCCATGGTTGCTAGGGGCAACGGCACACATTTCTCAGTGATCACCCCTGACATTTCTGGATGCAATATCACATTTTTAATTGCATTAGCAAGCAACATATCTTCATTTTTACCACTTGTCTTCCTGCTAAACAATACACTGCCTGAAGACAAGTCCTTACCAGTCCTCAAGCTTGCTGTAGGTTCAGCTTCAAACTGGGCTTTGTTACTACACAGGGTATTCACTTGCAAGTCTCTGAAAGCAATTTTTCTCACTGGACTTATTCCCACTTCACAGGGAATAGTCCCATAACCAGTCTCTCTCACATTTGTAACTGCAACAGTCTTACCATTACATTTGGAAGGTGTTGAAAGCTTCAATTGAGGGCGTTGTCCCTTCTTTGCTGTGCTCTCACAAGCTAATGCCCCCACATGGACACAGGGCAACATTGCATCTTTCTTGGATTTTCCAACATCCCCTGCAGGCCAAACAGGTTTTCTGTTGCCAGGGGTAACAGCAGACTTACACATATGGTCATACCCCTTGCAGGATGCTGGATACGGTGCCCTCTTCTCTGGGCTGACCACTTCACACAAGCAGCCATAACTTGAAACCATTGATTTCTTGTGCTCTCCATCACCCCCTGCAGGCTGAACAAAATTTCCTTCACGGTTGCCAGGGGTGACAACAGACACTTTTGCACAAACCTCTTCATTTAGAATTTGAGCCACATCTCCGCTGTAGCTCCTCTTTTCTGCAAACAGACTTTCTCCGGTTGCCATGGGAGACCACTTTCTCCCTGTTGATCTTTTCCAGCGCTCTCTAGATTGGATTGCTCCTAGGAAATTGTCGTAGTCATCTCGGTTATGATACATCCCGCGGTACACCTCTTGGTACTCCTCCATCAAAAAAGGTTGCACCAACTCAACCCAGCGACTTTTAGGCCATCCTCTGTAGGAAGCAATCATCGCAAAATCATCCAAAAAGTCTATAACATGTTCAGAAGGCAGCATAGGCCGTATGAAGTCAGCTGTATGGATTTCT